>NC_142137.1:37214510-37525695 GCF_024610735.1 Ursus americanus
GATGCCTCTCAGAAATATAGGAGATATTTTTATATATAAAAGACTTTAGGGATTTCAGCATCCATGAATTCTTTAAAAATCTATCAGATTATAAAATTTAGTCAATTAGGAGAAGACATCAAGTTAAAAAAAAATGGGAGAAGCCATGGTTAAAAAGTATCTTGAGCAAAAAAAAAAAAAAGTGATAGTTAATGTATATAAAGTCCAATAATTAAAAAAAATCAATTCTATTCATTAATATCACTGGTGAGATTGGGGTGGAAAAAAGCACTGAAGTAGGCATAAATTGCTGGTAACGTAGTTACAAGATTAGGTGGGAGATCCATATATTTAAGTGGTTAATGTAATCACCGATCAAAGAGACAGCCACACTTGAACCAAGATTTATGATCAATCTAATTCTAGGCCACTTAGCAAAGAAACTCAAAATAAAAAATTAAAGCTCCAATCTCTACACAACAGTATTTTTTCTTTTATGTGCTTTCTTCATAGTTCAAAAATTTTCTACAGCTGTTCTGTAAATCAGAAAAAATTTTTTACAAAAATAGATTAAGCCTCAAAAAATATGAGTAAAAAATAAGATTTGTTTAAATGCGGTTTAACTGTTCTAATTTGAAGACCTGAATACTTCTGAAAAGTTGAATAAGTTTTGAATTTGTCAAAACTTTTAAGCAAATAAGCATATTGACTATTAAGACTGTTAAAAAAACGGACTTATATATTACAAGGCAAACTCCCCTTCAGTTGCCAATGAACCACACCAAAATTGAACAGTTCATGAATAGAGACAGAAGCACCAAAACGGAAAGGGGAAAATATGACTAGAATTGCATACTACAGAGTCAATTCCTAGACTGGCCACAATAATCTAGCACACTTAAGATCAACCTTGGCCATCTAGCCTATCTGCCAGAGATCTAATTACAGGAGGATAAGAAAACTGCTTCCTTGTTATTACCTTTCCAATATACCTTGTTATTAACAGTGACTAAAATGCAGTGTCAATTTTATCAGTTTCCTAGTCAATAAAGGTAAAGAACTAAGTTGTAAAAACTTTAAAGGAATATAATTTTCCATATTGTTCACTAAAGCGATTTTCTGACTTAAAACACATTTAAAAAAAAATCCTTAACACCCCCTCCTCCCAACCATAATTGCTCTTGAGGCAAAAAAGGTGTTCACCATGGTTCTGGAGAGGAGAAGAATACTGGGAACATGAATCCCTCTTTTTAAATCTTTACTATATACGTATAAAGAAAATGACTGCTTGATAAATGAACAAAATCTGACTTTACAAATCATACCTTCCCCCGACCCCCCCCAAAAATGAAAGTAATGTTTTAACACCCTTTATTTTGTAATACATTTATTACACTATGCCTCTTTTGTATTAAACAGACTCAAGTAGAATCTCCAGTTTCTTACTGAGATTAAAAATATCTGGTTTCCATGCCCAACTACAATAAGAAATATAATCAAGAGAATGATCTCAGTTGAAGTGACAACCTTCAGGAATTATTTTATTAAAGTCTAATACTTATAGTTCAAGCAATATCAGAACTTTCTGAAAAAAAGTGAGGTATGTAAAATAATAAAAATTCTGACTCGTGTATAAAATGGAGTCATTTGGGAAATCAGACAAGCGTTAGAAGTGGAATTTAGAAATCATGGATTAAAGAAATATTATTTTAACCCAAATACCTCGCCCCAAATTACAATAACTCTATTAACTGTAATGTTAATATGTTGTCTCTTTTGGGGAGGAATGGAATGATTATCTTAAACTGAAGTTTATTTGCACCGCTTGAATAAAGAAATTGTACCACTATAATGAAAAACGGTATCACTCTAACGATGCTACCTAATTAAAATGCAACCTACACCTAATTAAACATGAAATTTCAGATTACAGAAGCATGCTTTATGTCAAGATACAAGATTTGTAATACCATTGAAATGACCAGCTTTTACAGATACACATATTATTACTTGAGAAACACAGCAATTTCTTCATAGCATGAAGGTCGAGGACCCAGCCACAGAGCTAGGACTAAAGAGTATTAGTAAATATTAAGCCAGGCTGTCCCAAATAGCGGGCGTTTAATTGTAGTCGGCCAGACAGAACAAAGAGGCCGACCTGCCTCCAGGGATGACAGTGCTGCAGTCTGAGGTCGCTGAGAACAGGACGAGAAGGGATGGGATACTCCACGGAATGGGCCTAAAACCTACGTATAGACAGCCTACGCAGAGAAAACAACAACAACAACAAAAAGGGACCTGGAAGAATGGGGAATAGCTTACACGAAAGCTACTCACGAAAGACGATTGGGGGAGGGAAACTACATCTGTCTTGTCTTTGCTTCTCCCATCGGGGTTATCTTTCCATCTCCACTGCTCCCCATGGCCATCGCTGTCGGCTCCTCGCAAGACTCAGGGCCCTAAAGCTAAGTTGGCGTGACCACGGGAGAAAATGGGGACGGAAGGCACTCCCTGTTGGGTGGGGTACCACGTTACCGACGCGCCGCATCCAACCCGACTCGGGTTCCCTTCTCTTTCGCCTCCTACGCTTAGCACCCTGAAGGTCACTAAAAGCCTCCTTACCCAGCTCGCCATGGAGCATAGTCCCAAGACGTTTCCCATCTCCGCAACGTCGCAGGAGCAGCGGCTGGCGACAAGATGGAGACACTACCTCTCCACCCTTTCGGGCCTTATTTACTATCTGCGAGCCACTTCCGGCGCAGAGCCCACCCCGCCCCTCAACTTTGCGTCACTTCCTTTGAGGCCTGCGTTGGATGGGGTGGGGGAGGGAGTCGTGTGAGATTGTGCGTGCGCATTCTTCGAATTTGAGGCAGTTTTCGGAGCGGCGTTCTCTAACACCAAGGTTGGAAACGTCTGGCTAATGCAACCTGACCGTAGTTTGCCACATTAAGGAAACGATGTGAGAAAAACTCACCTTTACTTAATGTTTATTTGAATTTGGGTTTAGTAGAGGCTGAGGTGGTGTTTGATGATTTTGCCCTCGTTCATTAGAAGAATTTCTGACTGCTTTTGGAGATTGCCTTCTCTTTCTCGGTGCTCATCCGTTCATCCACTTATTTTTACACTTTTGCGTCCTTTTAACCCCTCTTACGTTCTCAGGTATTCTTGCAGGCCACTGCCTGGGACAAGTTCTTTTGGGGTATTTCCATTCGTTTGGGTACTTAAAGTTCTTTGTGTCGCTTCTTTGTTGTCGACACGCATTTTACTATCTTGTCCAGTTAAGATGTTACAGGAGGTTTGCACATTCAAAAATTTTAATTAGGTAAAAAGACCCATACTGATTATAAGAACTTAAACATAGTGTTGATTTTATTGAACGTTATGAGCTGTTCAGGAGACATTTGGAATCCTTGCAAATTATGTGATAATGATCATTTCCAGGGAATGTTCACAAAGTTCTAGTTCTTTTCATAGTGTTATAAAATATATTCTAGGAGAACAGTTTGGTGCACAGAAATAGAAATAGTCATTGTCATTAGTAATAAAAGTTTTATAAAGTTTACCAAAATTAGTTAGGTAAAGGTGAGGTAACACCTAGGAATGTAGAACTGTGACCATTAAATGGAATTGGGTAAAAGACAGTGGGTTTGGTTTGGACATGTTGAACTTGTCTCAGAAATGTTGCCCCTCAGCACGTGAAAATGCAAGCTTAAAAAAGAAGAGTTAAGGAGATGCAAAATTTAAAGTAACTTACATTGCCCTCAGAGTTAAAAACAAGAAACCAGTTCAAGAAGCAAAGCGTTTAACTGGAATCAAAGAATTGCAATTCAGGGTACACAGATTTAAGTAGAATCCCAAATAGTGTCCAAATTTCAGGAGGTTGACAGGATTTTCATGGGGAAAAAAAGAAGCTTGGATGAATAGTTTGAAGAAGAGTTCTTTGGTGCTGACAAGAAGGTCTGGATTTGCACTCATTGACTGGTCAAGTGAAGTGATCAGTAGGCAAAAGTTCACTTTTATTAGTCTTTTCAAACGGAATATTCTCCTGCTTGCTGACTTCTTGAATGCTTTGGCCGAGTTCAAAGGTTCAAGAAACAGGATGTGAAAACCGTTCCCTTGAAATGGCTGCTCTGGCTCCATTTTAAAATGGTTCCACTTAAGTCATTTTAACAAAGATACATGATTCAGGTAGACATCTAAAGAGAAATGTTGTAGAATTACAAGAGTCCTTAATATGAATTCAAAAAACTTAACACTGGAAAAATTATCAAGTGGGGAGAAGCTATTGACTTAGTTTTTAACTTCTCACTTTGATCGTTAATGTCATTTACACACCCATCCTTTCAAGTTTTGCATTTTAAATTCTGCTTTCAGTGTAAGTTGTGAAAATACCTTTAGTAAAGTACTTGACTTCTCAGAATCTCAGAATCCTTATGAGTAATATATCAACCTTAAAGATTTGAGAGGATTAAAAAATATCAATGGTCTTATAAATTATAGCACAGTGTAAACCTATTGTAGACAATCAATACAAGCTAGTTTCCCCCAAAATAAATTGTCCTAAAGGATGAATAAAATTTATGCATAGTTTATATTGTACAATACAAGGAGAGAAAGGATCTATGAAAAGTATGTTATGACTTTAATCCTAAAATAATTAAATTCTAAATGTAAATATGCTTCAATATTTTAACATATGTTCTATAAGAATAAGCCACGGATAGATTAGGACAGAATCACCTATAGGGGTCAGTATAAACTTAGAATTGGAAGAGGTGTATCCTGATTAAAGACATGCTTTTGTCAGTGAAGACAGATTTTGATTTTTTTAATTAAAAATCAAATCTGAGAGACTGTAAGAAGGGTAAATGTTAAGTTCTTATAGTTATTTAGGCTAATGCTTTGATTCAGGCATGGTTAGACACTGCACCACAGTTCAGCAATCCCAAATGTTAGTCCTTAGTAAGAGAGAAAAACACAAAGAGTTGACTAGTATAATAATACATGAGAATTATGCTTTAAAAAGGGAGCTCTCCCATACACGTAGAGTCCAGAAAATGGACTTTTCCCATTGAATCTCCATATAGGCACAATCTTGGATTAAGTGTCAGTAGAGGGAAGTGTTCAGAGACATGCTTAAATCTGGAGTAAGGATGCCTGTGCTTAAATGCTACCTCCACGTCAAATTAGCTGTGTAATCTTAGGCAAATTTCATTTTTTGTGCTTCAGATTCCTCAACTTTAAGATGGGAGAATAACAGTAACTTCTTCATAATGTTGCTGTGCAGATTAAATGAAAACAAAGCACACAGAATGGTGTCAGGCTCGTGGTAAGTGCTCAATAAATACTAGCTACTACTTCTAGATATCAGGGACTTTTCTTTTGTTTTCTTTTTCTTAAATACCCCCCCCCATAGTTTCTTAATCTTTGAAACCTGGTGTCTGGCTCTCAGTCAAATGTTTCCATCTAATTTTCTCCTCAATAAAACTGAAGGTAGAATAGGGTAGGGGCTTCAGGTCCTGCTAAGTAAATAACTAAAAGACAAAACAGGCCCTTTTTATAATTCGTATTAACTGTTAACCTTGAAAATAAAACTGCCAGTTATTTTGTCAGCAAAAGAAGGGTTTATTCAGGAATAGCAGAGAATTGCAATCCAGGACAAGCAAGCTGCCGCAAAACTATAGGCAGGTATGGAGAACAAAGAAGAGGAGTGTTCTTCTGTAGAGGAAAGGAGGTAGTTGGGACTGACTGTTATAAGCCTAAAATCCACTGGAGTAAATTGGGAGTTTGAAGTATAGTGGCTTTTCATTGGCCAGGGGAAAAAGAAATATTCCTTTTTTTTTGGCTGGGATAGTAAAGTAGTATGGACTTGCAAGGTCCATCTCTTCTGTTAGGGGTGCAATTGATACCTGGTGCTAGATGTAAGAGCTCCCCCTGCTGGCCTCTCGACTTCATTCTAAACGAGGTTTGTTTTTTTGTTGCTGTTCTTTGATTTTCACAAAATTTATTGAAGTACAACTCCCATGCATTGTTTTATTAAGAGAATGTTTGTTTGTTTCTTTTTAAAATCTTACCAAATACCCCATATTTCAGGAGGAGGTGAGAATGGAGGCATTTAGAACCTATGCTGGAGGCAGAGCAGTTCTAGGACTGGTTGATTTAAGCACTTAAGCATGATAATTTTGAAAGAAAGAAAGAGAAATTCTCTGCCCCTTCCTTACACCTTACCAAACATCTCTGTTCCACAAGGAAGGGAAGCATTTTCCAGAAGCCCTCCCCAACTGCCATCAGATTCTTTTTCAGCCTCAAGATCAGAATTGTGTTATATGTCTTTGCTTTAAACAATTCTTGAGAAATGGAGTGGAGATACCATGAGATTTACTCATCAGTATTCTCACATAAAGCCCTGAAGAACATAGCCTTGGATCAAACCTGAACAAGATTAAAGTTCTGTTACCAAGCCACCTCAAGTCTAGAAGCTGCTTCATTCTCAAGCAAACTTTTAAAATTCAGTGTATAACTTCTCAATAACAAAAATTAAAATTAAAATACCATTTTCTATAAATAAGTAGAAAATGTGAATTTTTATTCACAATAATTAGGAACTTAAGTCAGTAGGATATTAAATTTCTTTCTTAAAACAAGATTTTATTTATTTATTTAGAGCTGTGGGGGAGGGAGGGAGAGGGAGAAAGAGAATCTCAAGTGGACTGTGCTGAGCACAAGCCCATCAAAGGGCTTGATTCCAGGACCCTGAGATCATGACCTGAGCCAAAATCAAGAGTTGAATGCTTAACTGACTGAGCCACCCAGGCCCCAAATCTTTTTATCTTTAGAACATAAATGCTTAAGACTGGAAATTTCTTGATGATAGAGACAGTCTTTTAATTATTTTCAATTCCTCCAAGTACGGGCACATTTAAATCCCAGCCAGTGAACATTCACAACTTTGTCTCAACTGTATTCTCAGCAGTCTGGGCATGCACTGTTCTTAGTATTAATGTATATCCGTGGGTAGAGATCATCTAGAATTACAAATTTCAGTGATAATAATAATAAATATAAATCTGACACAAATATAGCCACCGAGCACTACTAAATGACAGCAGAGTCAAATATGTGGGGTCAGGGGCACCTGGGTAGCGCAGTTGTTAAGCGTCTGCCTTCAGCTCAGGGCATGATCCTGGCATTCCAGGATCAAGTCCCATATCGGGCTCCTCCGCTGGAAGCCTGCTTCTTCCTCTCCCACTCCCCTGCTGTGTTCCCTCTCTCGCTGGCTGTCTGTCTGTCACATAAATAAATAAAATCTTTAAAAAAATATATGTGGGATCAAATTCTCAAAATAATAATACAGGACTTATTAACAGGTAAGTAGTTATTAGTAGCTACCTGAAGTTCTGCCACTTACAAGCTGGGTATACTTAGGCAAATCACTTGATTTCTCCAAGCTTCAGATTTCTCAACTGTAAAATAGAATACTATTTTCCTTATAGAGTTGCAATGAGGATTAAATGAGTCAATACATGTAAATACTTGTAACAGCTTGCAGACAGTACAAGTTTTGGATTATTACTATTACTACTACTACTACTATTATTATTATTATTAATGATGGTAATGATGATGATGTTAAGAGTCATGTAGCAACTAGGTGATTATTTTTCCTATCCTGGAATAAATGTCTGTGCCTCCAAATGGAACATGAAACCAATGAACTAACTTGGAAAATGGATAAATAGTCAACTAAAATATTCTTGTTGACTTTTACTTTTGAAATGGAATATCAATCAAGAGTGTCAGCTCTCTTAAATTGATACTCATTTTTTAAGAGTAAATACATATTATAAAAATATCAGAGTCATCAATGGACAAAAAAATTGCTTCTGATAATTCAAACATTGCCTAGATAGATTATTAAAAAGAAGGCAAATCTGGTAATTTAAAACCACAATTCATGTAAAAACTGTAAGATTTTTCAAGTGCATCCGTTCTAGAGTACTCCGTTACCTTGCCTTGAGCAGGATTAAACCTTACTACTGCAGAGAGACAATATACACAATCTCTTTTAAATTGCAGGCTATTTTGCACTCCATATATTTCTCCTCCTCTACCCCAGGACATAATCAATAACCTTATAAAATAAGTCAGGATTCTTAATCTTAAAACATTCTGACCCAAGCCCCGACTGTTTTAGTGTGTAGTTTCAAGATAAAATTTAAACATCAGTATAGAATAAAACTCTTATTTGGAACGGAAATACTAATTTAAACGTAAATATATATATAGAATCAATAACCTATTTTTAGAAGAGATAGTCAGCTGTTCTACTTTCTCAGACAAAACGTTGGTTATATTTATATAAAAGCAACCATAGTTATTGGCTGGCATAAATAATGCCTACACAAATCTCTCAAGCATTACAATGCCTGCTGTTTATGAAGCCTACATTCTGGCTTTACATACAAAAGGAAGGTCAAGCTGTGAAAGTCAAAAGAATTTATGACATTGTTCCACTACTAGAGCCTACAGAAGAAGGTATTATTTAAGAAGCACTGAAGAGCTCTTAAGGAATCAAAAATCAATCCATTTGCAGCTAACTGTTGGCTGCAGGCATTTATGGAAGAGGGAGTAGATGCACTGGAAAAATCTTATTTTACTTGTAAGTAAATACCAAATTAAAAATCCCCTGATAGTTTGGGGAACAACAGATGACAAATTTAAAAAATGACAAGATGTACCTGTAATGAAGGAATTATTTGCAATCACACTACAGGTGAGGTGTTTTATTTTTTATTCACTTACATAGTATTCACAATCAAGCTTTATCCTTTCAGGTCAATTTGTTTTTCTGTTTCTCTCTCCTCAGTGACTAAAATCATCTCATGGGTTTTGTTGTTAAAAGCAATCATATTTTCTATAAGACTTGCTTCCTTCTCCACATCTTTTTAATTCCAATTCTCTATGTCAGGACTGATAAAATCTGGAAAAGAGAATGAATTGAACACCGTGAACCTTTAAATTACCTTGATATTTCTAAACACTAAGGGGAAAAGTTTTTAAATTCTTCAAGGTTGAAAGGTATTTCTTTCTTTTCTTTCTTTCTTTTTTTTTTTGCAAAGTATTCCTTAGTTAAAATTCATAGCGTATTATATTTCTGGCTTTCTAAATGTTACAATTTGTGGCAACTTTTATTTCTGGCTTTCTAAATTAAATTCTAACACAAGCCATCGATTTAAGTTTTGTTTCCAGGGTAGTCACTTATTCTACCCACTCATGTGTAAAAGAGGTCAAATGTTTTCAGGTCCCGTTCATTAGACAAGGGAAGTTTTGTTGAGATATTCATTATAATATATCACCTTTGTTTCTGTAACTGAGGAAGAGCAAAATCGAAAACAAAATTTGTCTTGTGAGCTTGAGTTCAGCTTATTATTGTTTTACATTAAAGCCCTTCTATTTACTGGAATTTGGAGGCAGGGGATAAGAAGTAGGAAGGAAACTCCAAGAGATTTTCTCAATAGATAGTATCATAGATTGCTTTTCTCTAGATTTGTTAATGTTCTAAGATTTATTAATTGTCATTCATTTAGGACTGTCAATGTACTTGCTTGTCTTTTTTCATAGAAAATAATAATCAATCTGAGAAAATAAATATGATTTCCAGATTTTGATAACTTAGATTATTTCCAAGAACATAATTTTGTAAAGTCTCAGAAATTTTGAGTATGCTAAGGAAATACTTTCATAGCAGGATCAAAAAAAGGTGAGGGACAGCTGGGTGGCTCAGTTGGTTAAGTGTCTGCCTTCAGCTCAGATCATGATCCCAGGGTCCTGGGATGGAGTCCCACATCAGGCTTCTTGCTTGGTGGGGAGCCTGCTTCTCCCTCTGCCTGCAACTCCCCCTGCTTTGCTCTCTCTCTCTCTCTGACAAATAAATAAATAAAATCTTAAAAAAAAAAAAAAAAAGGCAAAAAAGGGACCTTGAGTAACTACTCACTGTCATCCAAATCCTTCTTCACTTATTCCCCCCTGCTGTGAAATTCACTCTTAAATTCATTCATTTATAAATATTTACTGAATGTATACTATGTACAAAGGCATGCCTAGTACCATCAAAACATGTAAAATTATCTATGACCTTATGGAATTTACACTATATAGGGCATTCACAGAGGGATGATTCCTGGAAAGAAAACCAAAGGGAACTATCAAAGTCATTTCACACCAGCTCCATAATTTATTAATTAAAATAACATTTATTTAAAACACCTCCTATGTAAAAGTCATGTTTTCATTTTGCAAATACAGTAAATTACATAGGTATTATGTGATTAAATTTTGAGTGTAGTGTTTGAGGCATGGTGAAGACTACATATTATTTAATTATGGTAGCAGTATGCTTTTTCTGAGGTGACCTTAAGAAAACAAACCAGATTATTCATTAAAATTTTCATGTAAATACTTTGCAAATGTGTTATTCATTTTTCAATAATATTAAATATTTCCATAGACAATTATAAAAAGATTAAAGAGAATAAAAATTTATTAATCAAAAAATGACCAACTCTACAGTTGTTGCCAAAATCAGAGCAACTGGGCTAAGCTGAATAATGCCCCTCCAAAGAAGGGCACATCCTAATTTCTAGAATCTGTGAATATGTCACTTTATAAAGCAAGGGGGACTTTGCAAGTATAATTAAGATAAAGATATGGAGGTCGGAAGTTAGCCTGGGTTATCCAGGTGGGCTCAATGTAATCACAAGGGTCCTTATAAAATAAAGAGGGAGACAGAAAAATAAGAAAGAGATAGGATAACACAAGAAGAGGTCAAGGTGATAAGCAGCTATAGGCCAAAGAATGTAAGTAACCTCTAAAGGTAGAAAGAGCAAGGAAATGGATTCTCTCCAAAACTTCCAGAAAGAATGCAGTCCTGCCAACACCTTAATTTTAGCCCAAAGAGACCTATTTTGGACTTCTGACCCACAAAACCAGAAGATAATAAATTTGTATTGCTTTAGGCCACTGGGTTTGCATTAATTTGCTATAGCAGCAATAGAAAAATAATTATAACACCTTTTGAGCATTTACTGTGTGCAGCTACACATTTTAAATGTATTATATCATTTAATCATCCTAAGAGCCCTATACAGTAGGTACTGGAGTGACATTACCAGGGTGGTGCCATAGGTCAATTTCCTCACAAGAATAATAACTATTCAAAAACAAGATACCACTGGGGTGCCTGGGTGGCGCAGTCATTAAGCATCTGCCTTCGGCTCGGGGTGTGATCCCAGCATTCTGGGATCGAGCCCCACATCAGGCTCCTCCACTAGGAGCCTGCTTCTCCCTCTCCCACTCCCCCTGCTTGTGTTCCCTCTCTCGCTGGCTGTCTCTCTCTGTCAAATAAATAAATAAAATCTTTAAAAACAAAACAAAACCAAGATACCACTGAGACAATCCTAGAGTGGGAAAATGAGACTCAAGCACCCCTTGCACCACAGAGACCAAGACAGACTGCATTACAAGAGTAAGGGAAGCAGTTACCTGTTGACCACGCTTCCCCTACGTCAGGCCAGTGCAGCACCATGTGAAAACGTCTCTTCTGAGTCTCCATTTCTTCCAGTGGGGAAAAAAGAATATACAGGAGACAACCAGCTTCCCCCCAACATTGTGGATTGTTTTGTGGGAGCCTCTACTCTGATTTTACCCCAAGGGGACTGCACGGGAATTTGCAGGGCTCAATCACTGAGAATTTGATTGTGTTGGAGTAGGAAGGATGGGCCTGTAACAACCAGCATAAGGATCTTGGCAGACTGAGTTCATATCTGCAGTGCGCAAGTACTAAACCAAACAGTGGTTTTGCTCATTTACAGAACCAAGTCGGGTACACTCTGATGAGGGAACTCAGTGGGGTGCATATATGTCTGGCTTGGATCCTCAAACAAGTTTTCCTGGCCCTGGAGCCTAAATTGCCCACACCTAGGCAAAAAACTGAGTGAGACACCACCCACTGTAGAGAGGGTCTCCTGGCCATATCTGGCCAAAAGGGCTGGGGGAGCAGCTGGAAGTTGTGTGAAAGAGTGGCACTTGAGCAGAGAGGTGGGTGGATAGAGCTGATTGCTCCCATAGCAAAGCCAATACTGAGCATGGAGGATCCCCCTGCTACACACAGACTGGGGGATTAGTTCATATCCAAGGCTTAGGTTGGCTCATGGCCCTTCCCAATAAGACAGCCTGTTTAGACAAGGCAGCTGAAACATAGCCCCACCCACTGTGGCTTTTGGCCACATTAGACGAGAAGAGCTGGTGAGAACACCTAGAAGCTGTGTGGCCCCCTGATGCTTGAGCTGACAGAAATGCAGGCAAAGCCAATTGTTTTCAGAGCAGACAGTGGGCCTGTTTGGCCAGGGAACTTGGGACATGGGTCAGCTTGAGTTAAGACAACAAAGAGCTTTACCAGCTTTAAAGCTCCTTCTCCCGCTGCACCTAAGCAGAGAAACATAGCCCCATTCATTACTGACTACAGCCTTCAGTCTGCTTGACCAAGGAACCCAACCAGAACATTTAGGAAGCTGTATAGCCCATTCAACTGCTCTGCTTATAGTGGCACTTAAACAGAGAGCATAGCATGTGACCTTCATCTGCAGAGTAAAACCAGTGGCCTCATCTGACCAGAGAATTCAGTGAACAATCTTTCTTGATTTGGGTCCCCAAACAAAGAGCTGTACAGGCCCTGGGACCTATCCTGCTGCCTTGCAAGGGCAGAGAAACAAATTCATATCCTTGTCTTCTATTGAGTATAATACTCAGTCTCAGCCATCTAGAAAGCCTAGAGAATCCAGGCAACTTTAGAGCCCATTCTACAGCCTCACTTTAGAACCAAGCCAGCAGTCCTATCCAACTGTTCTCAGCCAGTGGCACACTGGCCCCATCCCTGACCAGATCTCAAACAGTTACCTCATGCCAGGATAGACCACAATAGCATATCTCACCTCCCAGAGACATTACCAGTCAACACTCCCAGAAACCTAAATGAGCTGACTTGTGAAGAACTGTCTCTGCCAAAGTAAATCTGTAAAATCTGGAAGAGGAACCCAATTACTGAAATGCACAGATAGCAATATAAAGAATCATGGATCACAAGAAACTCAAACAAACAGACAAACAAAAGCAGGTAAACCACCAAAGGAAACTAATGTAGGAAACTAATGTAGCTCTAATAACTGATCTTAAAGAAATAGAGATCTATGAACTGTCAGACAAAAAATTCCAAATAATCCTCTTAAAGAAGTTTAGTGAACTACACACAAACAACTAAATGAAATTAGGAAAACAATGCATGAACAAAACAAGAAGTTCAACAAAGCAACAGAAGCCATCAAAAAAAAAAAAGCAATAAGAAAAACTAGAAATCCTAGAGTTGAAAAATAAAATAATTAAACTGAAGAATACAGTAGAGAGTTTCAAAAGCAGACTTGACCATGCAGAAGAATGAATCAATGACCTGGAAATAGGACATTAGAAATTACCCAGTCAGAGGAAGGAAAAAAAAAAAAGGATGAAAAAGAGTGAAGAAGGTCTATGAGACCTATAGGATGTAATGAAAAGAAACAGTATTCACATTATGAGAATTCCAGAAGGGAAAGAGAAAGAGAATGGCACAGAAAGTATATTTAAAGCAATAATGGCTAAAAACTTCCCAAACCCGATGATAGAAAAAAACATCAAGGTCCATGAGGCCCAAAAGGCTCCAAATAGATATAACCTACATAGGGTTACATTAAGACACATTATAATTAAATTGTCAAAAGTCAAAGACAAGAAAGAATTTTAAAAGCAGCAAGAGAAAAGAGAAGTTACATACAAGGGAACTCCCACAAGACTACAGGTGGATTTCTCAAAAGAAACATTCCAGGCTAGTAGAGTATAGGATGAAATTTTCAATATGTTGAAAGAAAAAAAAATCACTGCACCTGGCAAAGCTTTCTTTCAGAAATGAAGGAGAGATAAAAACTTTCTAGAACAAACAAAAGCTGAGGGAGCTCATTACCACTAGACCTGCCTTACAAGAAATCCTAAAGGGTGTTCTTCGAGTGGAAGTAAGATGCTAGTTAACATCATAAAAATATGAAAGTATATTTGACAAAAAAAGATGCTAATTAACATCATAAAAAGATAAGAAGATAACCTTAAACTCACTGGTAATCTTAAATGTATAGTCAAAATAGATTCTGTAATTTGGTAGCGGTGGCACATAATACACTTACAACTGTAGTTTAAAAAATAAATATAGTAGGCATGCATGGGTGGCTCAGTCAGTTAAGCTTTGGATTTTGGCTCAGATCATGATCTTAGGAACATGATTTTGAGCCCCACATCAGGTTCTGTGCTAAGCATGGGGCCTGCTTAAGATTCTCTCTCTCTACCTCTGTCCCTCCTGCTACTTGCACTGGCACTCTCTAAATAAATAAATAAATAAACAAATAAATAAAGTTAAGATAACCATAACCACAATAATCTTATTATTTACACAATATGAAAAATATGTGAATTGTAACAGCAATAGCCTAAAATATGAGGGGGAGAAGAAAAAGTGTAAAGTTTAGGGATTGTTTTGAAGTTGTTATCAGGTTAAAATAGGGTGACATAATTTTAAGATGTTTTATGTAAGCCCCATGGTAACCGCAAGGGAAAAACCTGTACCAATGACACAAAAGAGCATGATTAAGAAGTTAAAGCTATTGGGGCGCCTGGGTGGCACAGCGGTTAAGCGTCTGCCTTCGGCTCAGGGCGTGATCCCAGCGTTATGGGCTCGAGCCCCACATCAGGCTCCTCCGCTATGAGCCTGCTTCTTCCTCTCCCACTCCCCCTGCTTGTGTTCCCTCTCTCGCCGGCTGTCTCTATCTCTGTTGAATAAATAAATAAAATCTTAAAAAAAAAAAAAAAAGAGGTTAAAGCTACTGATACTAAAAGACATCAAAATATGAAAAAAGACAGCAGGATAAAAAACATGAATCTACAAAACCAGAGAACAACAAAATGGCAATAGTAATTCCTTATCTAACAATACTTACTTTAATGTAGATAGATTAAATTCTCTAATCAAAAGAGATAGAATGACTGAGTGAATTAAAAAAAAAAAAAACCAAGATCCAACAATATGCTGTCTATAGGAGATTCACTTAACCTTTTTTTTTTAATAATAATATTTTTTATTATATTATGTTAGTCACCATATAGTACATCCCTGGTTTTTAATGTAAAGTTCCATGATTCATTAGTTGTGTATAACACCCAGTGCACCATGCAATACGTGCCCTCCTTACTACCCATCACCAGCCTATCCCATTCCCTCACCTCCCAACCCTCTGAAGCCCTCAGTTTGTTTCTTAGAGTCCATAGTCTCTCATGCTTCATTCCCCCTTCTGATTACCCCCCCTTTCTTTATCCCTTTCTTCTCCTACCGATCTTCCTACTTCTTATGTTCCATAGATGAGTGAAACCATATGATAATTGTCTTTCTCTGCTTGACTTATTTCACTTAGCATGATTTCCTCCAGTCCCGTCCATGTTGCAGCAAATGTTGAGAAATCGTTCTTTTTGATAGCTGAGTAATATTCCATTGTATACATGGACCACATCTTCTTTTTTTTTTTTTTTAAAGATTTTGTTTATTTATTTGACAGAGATAGAGACAGGCAGCGAGAGAGGGAACACAAGCAGGGGGAGTGGGAGAGGAAGAAGCAGGCTCATAGCGGAGGAGCCTGATGTGGGGCTCGATCCCATAATGCTGGGATCACGCCCTGAGCCGAAGGCAGACTCTTAACCGTTGTGCCACCCAGGCGCCCCTGGACCACATCTTCTTAATCCAGTCATCTGTTGAAGGGCATCTCGGCTCCTTCCACGATTTAGCTATTGGGGACAATGCTGCTATGAACATTGGGGTGCATATGGCCCTTCTCTTCACTACGTCTGTATCTTTGGGGTAAGTACCCAGTAGTGCAATGGCTGGGTCATAGGGTAGCTCAATTTTTAACCTTTTAAGGGACCTCCACACTGTTTTCCAGAGTGGCTGTACCAACTTGCATTCCCACCAACAATGTAGGAGGGATCCCCTTTCTCCACATCCTCTCCAACCTTTGTTGTTTCTTGCCTTCTCAATTTTTGCCATTCTAACTGGCATAAGGTGGTATTTTATTGTGGTTTTGATTTGAATTTCCCTGATGGCTAATGATTTTGAACATTTTTTCATGTGTCTGTTAGCCATTTGTATGTCTTCATTGGAAAAGTGTCTGTTCATATCTTCCACCCATTTTATGATTTGTTTGTTTCTCGCGTATGGAGTGGAGAAGTTCTTTGTAGATCTTGGATACCAGTCTTTTATCTGTAGCATCATTTGCAAATATATTCTCCCATTCCATGGGCTGCCTCTTAGTTTTTTTTGACTGTTTCCTTGGCTGTGCAGAAGCTTTTTATCTTCATGAAGTCCCACAAGTTCATTGTATCTTTTGTTTCTCTTGCCTTTGGAGATGTGTCGTGAAAAAGGTTGCTTTGGCCAATGTCGTAGAGGTTGCTGCTTATGCTCTCCTCTTTTGGAAGGTTTTTAATCACTGCTTCAATCTCTTCATAATTAATTGGTCTGTTTAAAAAAAATCAATTTCTTCCTGTTTCAGTCTTGGTAGTATATAGGTTTCCAGGAAGGCCTCCATCTCTTCCAGGTTGCTTAATTTATTGGCATAAAGCTGTTGATAAAAGTTTCTAATGATCCTTCCTATTTCATTGGTGTTGGTTGTGACCTCTCCCTTTTCATTCATAATTTTATTAATTTGGGTCCTTTCTCTATTCTTTTGGATAAGTCTTGCCAGTGGTTTGTCAATTTTATTTATTCTTTCAAAGAACCAGCTTCTAGTTCTGTTGATCTGCTCTACTGTGCTCCTTGTTTCTAATTCATTGATCTCTGCTCTAATCTTGATCAACTGCTTTCTTGTGTGTGGATTAGGCCTGTTCTTCTGTTGCTGTCCCAGCTTCTTGAGGTGAGAATATAAAAACTGCATTTTAGATTTTTCTATTCTTTTGAGTGAGTCTTGGATGGCTATGTATTTTCCCCTTAGGACTGCTTTTGCAGTGTCCCATAGGTTTTGGACCATTGTGTTTTCATTCTCGTTGGTCTCCATAAATTGTTTAAATTGATTTTTGTGTTCCTGGTTTATTGAATCATTCTTGAGCAGGATGGTTCTTAGTCTCCAAGTGTTTGAGTTTCTTCCAAATTTTTCCTTGTGATTAAGTTCCAATTTCAAAGCATTGTGGTCTGAGAATATGCAGGGAATAATTTCAGTCTTTTGGTATCAGTTGAGACCTGTTTTGTGACCCAGAACATGATCTATTCTGGAGAATGTTCCATGTGCATTTGAATAGAATGAGTATTCTTTTGTTCTGGTGTGTAGTGTTCTATATATATCTATAAGGTCCATCTTGTCTAGTATGACATTCAAAGCTCTTGTTTCTTTGTTGATTATCTGCTTAGGTGATCTATCTATTGCTGATAGTGGAGTGTTGTGGTCCCCTACTATTAACGTATTTTTATCTATGTGTCTCTTTATTGTGGTTAAGAGTTGGCTTGTGTATCTTGCTGCTCCCCTGTTGGGGGCATAGATATTTATAATTGTCATATCCACTTGTTGGATACATCCTTTGAGAATAATATAGTGCCCTTCTGTATCTCTAACTATAGTCTTTAGTTTAAAATCCAATCTGTCGGATATGAGAATTGCTACCCCAGCTTTCTTTTGAGGTCCATTGGCATGAAAGATGGTTTTCCATCCCTTCACTTTCAGTCTGGATGTATCTTTAGGTTCAAAATGAATCTCTTGTAGAAGCAAATAGATGGGTCATGTCTTTTTATCCAATCTGCAACCCTGTGGCGTTTTATGGGAGCATTTAGGCCATTTCATTGAGAGTGATTATTGAGAGATATGATTTTAATGATGTCATGTTGCCTGTAAAGTCTTTGTTTCTACAGATTGTAACTTTCTGTTCTGTATCACCCTTGGGGCCTTTTTACTTTTATAGAACCCCCCCTTAATCTCTCCTGTAGGGCTGGTTTCATGGTTACGAAATTGGTCAGTGACTGGTGATTCTGGAAGGTCCTTATCTCTCCATCAATTCTGAATGACAGCCTTGCTGGATAAAGGATCCTTGGCTGCATGTTTTTCTCTGAAAGAGCTTTCAAAATGCCCCCCAACCGTTTCTCCCATTCCAGGTCTGTGTAGACAGGTCTGACGTAATCCTGATACTTTTGCCTTGGTACGTGAGAAATTTCTTTGCTGTGGCCGCTTTCAATACTGTATCCTTGGATCTAATATTTGCGAAATGCACTATGACGTGACATGGCATAGGTTTGTCGTGGTTGAGCTTGGAGGGGTCCTCTCTGCCTCTTGGACACGAATGCCTGTTTCCTTTGCTAGATTAGGGAAGTTTTCAGCTACAATTTGTTCAAATATCTCTTTTAGACCTCTGTTTTTCTCCACCCCCTCGGGGATGCCGATGATTCTGACATTGGAACGTTTCATTGAGTCAGTAATCTCCCGTAACCTACATTCTTGAGATTGGATTTTTTTGAGCCAAGTTTCTGTTTTAGCTTTCTCTTCTACCAACCCATCCTCCAATTTGCTGATTCATCTTCTGCCTCATTTACCCTGGCCGTCAGAGCATCTAGTTTTGACTGCATTTGATTCATAGCATTTTTAATTTCTGCAAGATTCGCTCTCATTTCTGCCTTTAGAAATTCTATATTCTCGTTAATATTTTCGTTAATATTTTTTTCAAGTCTACACATCATCTTGACCATTGTTACTCTGAACTCCATTTCTGATAATTTGGTTATATCCATATCCATCAGTTCTGTGGCAGAGGCCACAGATTCATTGTCTTTTCTTTGCTGGGGGGGATTTCTCCTCGTCATTCTGTTGAGGAGAGGTTGTGGGGTTGTCCAGAGCCCAAATTATTGACCAGAACCCAGGCAGTGTGCACTTGTTTTAAAGGGACCTTAGGGATGTGGGCTTCTGGATTTTTCAGCCTGCCTTCTGGGGGAGGGACCTGCCGTGATAATACTCAGGCAACCCTGTTTGGGTAGAGTCTCCCTGTTCCCTGTGAGGGGGGATGGGGATGGGCACACTGTGAGCCAGTTTTCCAGGCTTTTGTTCTCTGGCAGCTTTCCCTGGCGGTTTGCTGTGCCTCTTCTGAGAGTCAGAGCAGCAGTGGCCGAATCCCAGTCTCTGTCTCAGAACAGAGAGATCGCAGTCCGCTCTCCACTGAGCTCTCCTGGCCACTTTAACTCTGTTTCTGTTGGTGCTGCTAAACCCTACAGCATCCCGGGATGTGCGCTCCACACCCGGCGTCCCAGCCCTCACTTCCAGGGCCTGCATGTCTCTGTCCTTTGTGTTTCTAACACCGCCACCGCCAGCCACGAGCCGCCCCCGTGCGCTCCGGAGCTCTGTTTCAGTGTGGTTCATGCGCACTCCAGAGCTCCAGTTTTCAGACTGGTCGTGCGCGTTCCCAGGCTCACGGTCTCAGTCTGCTCTCTCGCAAGTGCCGGTCCTCGTGTCAGCCCAGTCTCCAGTGCAGGTGACTACCGTTTCCCGGCGCCCAAATGCGGAGTCTCCCTCCCCCTTCCGTTTATCTTCAGATATCTGTGCACAGATTCACGGGTCCCCACTTCATACCTCAATACTCAGTGTTGGAGATGTTCATTTGTAGAGATCCAGATGTATCTTCCTGCATCTCAGGCTGATTCTGTAGGTGTTCAGGATGGTCTGGTACCTACCCAGCTCAACTCAGGGGACCAGCTGAAAAAGGGGACCCCTACTCCTCTGCCATCTTAACTCTGAATCACCTCACTTAAGCTTTAAAAGCACACAGGCTGAAAGTTAAAGGATAGAAAGTCATTTCAAGCAAATGGTTAACAACAACAAAACAGGGTTAGCCCTACTTACATCAAACAAATAGACTTTAAACTACATATGGTAAAAAGAAACAAGGTCATTATATAATGATGAAGGGGTCAATAATAAGACATAACGATTGTAAAAATGTATGTTCCCAATATTGGAGCACTAAATATATAAAACAAAACTAATAAATGTAAAAGGAAAAATGAATGCTTATACAATAATAGTTGAGGATTTTAATACCCAACTCTCAACAGTGGATAGGTCATCCAGACAGAGAATTATTAAGGAAACAGAAGATTGGAATAACACTATAGACCAAATGGATGTAACAGACATATATAGAACATTCTATCCAACAACAACAGAATACATATTTTTTTCAAGAGCACATGGGACATTTTCTAGGATAGACCATATATTAGGCCACAAAACAGGCAAATTCAAGAAGACTGAAATCATACCAAGTATCTTATCTTACCACAATGGCATGAAACTAGAGATTAACAGCAAGAGAAAAACTGGAAAATTCATGAACACAGAAATTATGAATAACTGATGGATCAAAGAAGAAATTAATGGGGCAATAAAAATTTTTCTTGAGACAAACAAAAATGGAAAACCAACATTTCAGAACTTATGGGATGCAGCAAAAGCAATTCTAAGAGGAAAGTTCATAGAAATAAGTGCCTACAATAAGAAGCAAAAAAGAACCCATGTAAGGCACCTAACTCTATGCCTTAAGGAACTAGAAAAAGAAGAACAACCTGAGCCCAAAGTTAGCAGAAGAAAGGAAATAATAAAGATTAGAATAGAAACACATAGAGAACAGAAAAACTATAGAAAAGATTAACCAAACTAAGGGTTAGTTCTTGAAAAAGATAAACAAAATGGACAAACCCTTAGCTACACTAACCAAGGGAGAAAAAAGACAGGACTTAAATCAATAAACTTATAAATGAAAAAGGAGATATTACAACTGATACCACAGAAATACAAAGGATCATTAGAGGCTACTATGAACAACTATATACCAACAAACTAGACAATCTAAAGGAAATGGAGGGGTACCTGTGTGGTTCAGTTGGTTAAGCATCCAACTCTTGGTTTCTGCTCAGGTCATGATCTCAGGGTCATAAGATCGAGCCCCACCCTGGGCTCCATGCTGGGCAAGGACCCTGCTTAAGATTCACTCTCTCTCTCCCTCTGTCCCTACCCCACTCTCTCTCCTCTCTCTCTAAAAAGGAAAGAAAGAGAGAGAAAGAGAAAGAAAGAAAGAGAGAGAAAGAAAAGGAAAAAAAATGGAAAAAATTCTCAGAAACATATATCACTTACCAAAACTGAATCAGGAAGAAATAGAAAATCTGAATAGACCAATTATACCATTTAACAAGAAATTAACACCAATCTTTCTCAAACTCTCCAAAACAACTGAAGAGAAGGGAATACTCTCAACTCATTTTATGGGGCCAGCATTATAATGATTTTAAATCCAAAAAGGATAATACTAGAAAATTATAGGCCGAGATATCTGGAAGATATAGATTCAAAAATTCTCAGAAAAAAAATGCTAACAAACCGAATGCAGCAGCACATTAAAAGGTTCATTCACCATGATTCAGGGGGGATTGTCTGGGACACAAGGATGGTTCACCATATGCAAATCTAATGATGTGATATATCAATGTGATAGAATGAAAGAATTGCTAGAATGAAAGAGAGAATGAAAGAATGACAGAATGAAAGATAAAATGAAAGAATTGATAGAATAAAAGAAAAGACTCATATAATTATCATAATAGATACCAAAAAAGCATTTGACAAAATTTAACATCCATTCATGATAAAAAAAAAAAAAAAAACTCTTCACAAATTAGGCATAGAGGGAACATATCTCAACACAATAATGGCCATATATGACAAACCCATATCTAAACTCATACTCAGTGGTGAGAGGTTGAATACTTTTCTTTTAAGATCAGGAATAAAACAAAGGTGACACTCTCACCACTCCTCTTCAACATAGTACTAGAAGTCCTAGCTAGAGCAATCAGGCATGAAAAAGAAATAAAATGTATCCGAATTGAAAAGGAAGAAGTAAAATTGTCTCTATTTGCAGATGACATGATTTTATATATGGAAAACCTGAAGACTCAACCAAAAACCTGTTAGATCTAATCAATGAATTCAGTAATGTTGCAAGATACAAAATTAACATACAAAATTCCATAGAAGTCCTAAACACTAACAACAAATTTTATGAAAAAGAAGAAAACAATCCCACTTACAATAACATCAAAAACAATAAAATACTTAGAAATAAAATTAACCAGGAGGTGAAAGATCTCTACTCCGAAAACTACAAGAGACATAAATGAACAAAATGGAAGAAGACACAAATAAATGGAAAGCTATCTCATGTTCACGGATTGGAAACAGTAATATTGTTAAGATGTCAATTCTACCAAAAGCCATCTGTAGATTCAATGTAATAACTATCAAGATTCCAATGGGATTTTTTTTACAGAATCAAAAAAAAAAAAACCACTCTTAAAATTTATATGGAAACACCAAAGATCCTGAACAGCCAAAGAAATCCTGAGAAAGAAGAACAAAGCAGGAGGTGTCACATTTCCTGAATTTAAGCTATCCTATAAAGCTATAGCAATTAGAACAGTATAATTATGTTGTAAAAACAGACAAATATATCAGTGGAACAGAACTGGGAACCCGAAAATAAAACCCAAGCATATGTGATCAACTAATATTTGACAAGAAAGCCAAGAATATTCAATGGAGAAAAGACAGTCCCTTCAATAAATTATGCCAGGATAACTGGATATTTCATGTAAAACAATGAAACTAGATCTTATCTTAACACCACTCACAAACATTAGCTTGAAATGGATTAAAGACTTAAATGTAAAACCTAAAACCATGAAACTACTAGAATAAAACATAGGAATAAAGCTTCTTGACATGGGTCTTGCTGATGTTTTAGATATGACATCCAAAACACAAGTAACAAAGCAAAAAATAAACTACATCAAACTAAAAAGCTTTATACACCAAATAGAACCATCAGTGAAGTGAAAAGACAACCTACAGAATGGGAAAAAAATATTTGCAAGCCATATATCCAAAATATATAAAGAACTCATATAATTCAATAACAGTAAAGAAACCAAAAACAAAAACAAAAATTAATCCAATTAAAACGTGGGCAAAGGACCTGAACAAACATTTATCCAAAGAAGATATATAAAAGGCCAACAGGTACATTAAAAATTCTCAACATCACTAATCATTAGGAAAATGCAACTGAAACCACAATGTGATATTACATCATGCCTAGTAAATGGCCATCATCAAAAGGACAAGGGATAACAAATGCTGGTGTGGATGTGGAGAAACCCTTGTGCAGTGTTGGTGGGATTGTAAATTGGTACAGCCACTATGTAAATAGTATGGAGGATCCTCAAAAAATTTAAAAAACAGAACTATGATCCAGCAATTCTACTTCTGGGAATAAACCCAAAGGAAATGAAAACACTAACTCTAAGATATCTACACCTCCATGTTGGTTGCAGCATTATTCACAATCACCGAGATATGGGAATAAACTAAGTGTCTACTGATGGATGAATGCATAAAGAAGTTGTGGTATATGTATACAGTGGAATGTTATTGAGCCATAAAAGTGAGAAAATTCTACCATTTGCAACAACATAGATGGACCTTGAAGACATTATGCTAACAGATGTAAATCAGTCAAAGACAAATACTGTACATTCTTACTTACATGAAAGCTAAACAAAACAAAATAGACAAAAAACCCACCACACCAAACTCATATGAGTTTCTAGGAGATCAGACTTGCAGTTACCAGAGGCAAAGGGTTGGGGATGAAGATTTGGAAGAAGTTGGTCAAAAGGTACAGACTTCCAGTTATAAAATAAATAAGTACTAGGGATGTAATGTACATGATGACTGTAGCTAATACTGCTGTTGAGAGAGTAAATCCTAAGAATTCTCATCACAGAATTTTTTTCTTTCTTTTTTCTTCTTTCTTTCCTTTATATTGTACCTGTATGAGGTGATGGGTGTTAGCTGAACCTATTACAGTAATCGTTTCACAATATATCTTAATCAAACCATCATGCTGTAGGCCTTAAACTTGTATAGTGATGTATGTCAATTATTTCGCAATAAAACTAGACAAAAAGTAGATACTGTGATTATCCCAGTTTCGCAGATGAGAGAACTAAGGCAAAACTGTTTAAGCAATTTGCCAAAGATACTGAACGCTTAATCATCACTAGATTGCCTCCTGACTAAGCGAGATAATATAGACACATGAAGGATACCAAAGTAGTAGCAATTTTAGTATTAAAGAGTTCTACCAAAGTGCTCATAGATTTTCCTTAAATTTTATTTTGCACCTTGATGAGGATTTTCTAAGTTTACAGTGTTATGAATTTGAATGATTACTTGAATTTCATGATACATGTAGTGACCTTTGTTTATTCTTGACGACTGTATCCCATTTCTAACATTTTCCATTTGTTTCACCTCTGGGAATTTAGTGAGCTATCTGCCACTGTCTCCCTCCCCCTCTCAGAACTGTACCAAGACTACCAACCCACACTATACATAAAAAATATTTGAACAACTTGAGGTTAAACAGTTTATTTAACCAAGGCTACTTGAGGGATAGTAGAGCTGTTATTGTCTAAAAATAACAAAAAATTCTTGGAGCAGTTTAATAAAGGTATTGATTTTATGTCACAGCAGAAGCTTTTACTCATTTCTTCATTGAAAACTTTTTCTGGAAATGAAAAAAAAATATTCTCTAGAATATGTATTGGTACTCCTATTTAGATACCAGGTATACTTAATCAAACATAATATAAAACACCCACAGATTTACTTTCTATTCATCCATACACAAATAGAGAAAGTACCTGGGAATATATTGGAAATTATCATTTATAACCAATTATCCTACAACATAATTTTGATTATTCCTAACAATAAGTATGTATTTAACTTACTATATCTTTTATTTGAACAATAAAATGTGCTCTTTTCTATTTACTTTTTATAGTATATAGCCTATTTAGTACCACCTTCTCTTCAAAACAAAAAAGAAAGAAAAAAAGATAATGCCCTTTTTCATGTGTCTGTCTTTATTTCCAAAAGGTTTGTAGAATAATTAAAAAACCAAATTCAATGCAGTTTTGCTCATGCATAACTGACAAAGACATATGTTAGGTTTATATTGCTAAATGTCAGAGGTATATTTCCAAAGGAGTTAAAAGGGAAATACTATACTCTTAAACTTGACATTAAGATATCTGATGTTAGATTACATGAAAGTAATACTTTTTTACATTACTAAAAGTCCAACTTTTCCAGTTATATTGCAGAAAGCTTATAATAGAATGTTTCTCTCACACTGCAGAACAAGAATTGTCATCTGAGATCCAATTGTAATAATTATTACTGATGAGGATTCAAAAAACAGAAATAGCACTAGTAGCACTACTTGCTGACAGATCACAGGTGGACTGTGGGTCACTAGAAGCAACAAAAATTACATTTCTCAGGGCCATGGAATCAAGCCCCACAAAGGACTCTGTGCTCAGTGGGAAGTCTGCTTCTCTCCCTCTACCTCTGCCCCCCTAAAATAAATAAATAAATCTTTAAAAAAAATAAAAATAAAAAGATCTGAATATTCCTAGGCTGAGGTAAATTCTAAATATTCAAATATTTAGGATTTAAAGAAGTGATTAGGATGGACAGTACCATGACTCACAACTTCCCCTTAACAGCCCCTGGCCCTCTGCCACACAGAACCACAACATTCTCCCTTTCATTTATTTCTCTTGAGACATTGAACTCTTTCCTATCTAGGGCCTTACCTCATGCTGATTCTCTCTGAAGCACACCTCATCCTCCTTGTAGTTTTACTACCATCATCAGCTTCGTGCCCTACACTGAGCAGGGACTTAGTGAACAATTATTGAATGAATCAATGCATTTCCTTGTGCCTTGCATGTTTTCCACATGACGTTTCTGCGGCAAACATATTCATACACTTTTAAATAAATATCTGAGGTTAAAAAAAATGCTTTTATCAAACACCTAAACCCTAATGTGAAGAAGTCAATACAAACAAAATCTTATAAAATAATTTCCCGTGTTCAGTCCCTGTAGTTGTTAAAAGACGTAGGATTGTGCCTTAGAAATCAGAGCCCAACTCTAAATCTTAACTGAGAACCGTTCCCATCAACTCTTGGAATATGGACAACTTCAAAGAATACATATGATTTAGTTTTATAATATATTCTGTGAGGAGTTGTTGTGGGAAGATTTTATGTAACTCTGTTAAGAAAGGAGAATTCTGAGGTAAAAGGGGGGGCCAAAGTAAAGAGATCTTTTTCAAATAAGTGCTTTCTCTGTAAGAGATTTACAGCACACATTACTTTTTAAAGGTTTTGAGAAATCCTGTGGTAAACTTATTAAGCCAGAATTTAATTTATACAACCTCAGGACTTTCTATCTCCTGAAACAAAACAAAACAATTAACATATATCACATCTCATGGATTATGCTTGGGGAATCACTATTCAAATATACTCTTTTTCAGAACATGATAACTAGGTGGTTTATATTTCCATTGAGAATAAAATGAGACAAAATGGGAAAACTGGATTGATCTATTACCTGGGATATAAATAAGAGTTCCAAGTAAGAATCTCTACACTGAGTTTATTTCCCAAAGGAAAATTAGAATCTTACTTTACAAATAGAATAGATAGTCATCCATAAAGTATTTATTTGGGGGGTTTGGGTTAAAATATTAGAACAAACTAATTTGTCAAAGTAGTATCATCCTCCAGGTAAAAGGCAGAAGTGTCAGCAATAAAAACTTTAAATTCTCCAGAATGATTAAGATTCAGGATAAAATCAGAAGTATGTGACTGGAGTACAGAAATTAGCATCCAAGGGAAGCACACATAGTAAACAAAAAACAAATTAAGAAGCAAAGGTGTAGTTAACACACTTCCAAGTCAAAGCCGGAAGAGAGCAGAGGATGGCTAGTTAACAGCAGAAACATTAAAGGCAATGTTAAAACAGATCAAGTTCAGGTTTCTGACCTGATAGGTGGTGAAGGAAATCCTCAACAAACTGAAGTGTGCCTAAGGATGGAATCCTTAACTGGATCTGTTGATGTCTTCCTTATCATGAATTAAAAGTGAGTGTGCTTGAGCAGTATGGATTGATTCAGTATAAGGTTTGGGTATTGCCCTACATCTTTCTTGCCTTTTCTCTTTTTTGTGTGGCAGCAAATGTTGGTCACCAAAATTAATCCTCTCTTCCACTTTTGTCCTCCAAATCCCCAACAAATTTCTTCTCCCAGCAGCAACCTCTAGTGCCAGTTTATGGTTCTCTGCTAGACAGAATATATTCATAGACACACATAAAAATGTAACAGATAGATTGAATATATAAACATGTAAATAAAGCGCTTTCTTTTTGTCTGCCACTGTCTCTTCTAAGTCACGATGTTACTTCTTCCTGTGACAGTGTAAGAAGTCTTGAATCTGGTTTCATCATTTCAGGTCATATTTCAGATAATGAAAAGTGCTGTAGTCATCTTAGTCCCCCCAAACTCAGTCTCAGTTAAGTAATTACTATGTTCATTCCAGGGTAACAGCTAAAACATTTTTACAAAATATGTGATTAACTATTTGTTCTATTTCATTATTTTAGCTTTTTCTTTGAAGGTTCCAGTCATAGTTGCTTGATCCCACCCTCTTCATCTTCTATATCTATAATTTTGTCTTTATCAATTTTAAATTTATTTCTCTTTCACTGGTTCATTTTTTAGTTTTCTATGTTTCAGCATCTATCTATCTATCTATCTATCTGTCTATCTATCTATCTATCTATCTATCATCTACCTACCTACCTATTTATCTACCTACCTACCTACCTATATCTACCTACTTAACTATCTACCTATCTAATTATGATAACTAGGTAGATAGATAAATAGATTTTTAAAAAATCTGGTCCAGGATCCAATGAAGGATTACATGTTACATTTAGTTGTCATGTCTGTTATCCTGATATCTGGAACCAATTCTCAGTCTTTCCTTTTTTTCCATGACCCTGTTATTTTTTGAAGCATGCCAGTCCAGTTAAACTGTTGAATGCCTCTCTTGTTTAGATTTGTCTGGTGTTCCTTTTGGTTAGATTCAGCTTATGCATTTAGGGCAGGAATATTATAAAAGTAGAGCTGTGTTCTTCTCATTGTACCATATTAGTAAGCATATGATGTCAATTTGTTCCATTATTGGTGATAATGACTTTTATCACTTGTTTAAGTGATATCTGCCAACTTTCTCCATTGTGAAGTTTCTAGTTTTCTCTTTGTAATTAGAAAGTATTTTGAAGGGAGATATTTTGATATTATATAAATATCCTGTTAGTCAATAATTGTTTACACATTCATTTTTGTATCCATTGACGGTTTTTACCTTAATATATCTTACTCAGCTGAGTGCCAAATTGTGATTTTCTAATTGCATTCTTTCTTTTTTATTTTTAAGAGAAAGTGAGAGTGAGAGGAGGGGTTGGGGAGGAGCAGAGGGAGAGGGGGAGAGAGAATCATAAGCAAGCTCCACATCCAGCACGAAGCCCAACTCGGGGCCTCATCTCAATACCCTAAGATCGTGACCTGAGCTGAATCCAAGAGTCCGACACTTAACTGACTGAGCCACCCAGGTACCCCTCATCATTATTTCTACATTTTATTTGAGCTCTGCTGCAAGTAATAGCTTTCCCCCACTTTTATTTATTTATTCCTATGTATACACACACACTATAGAATCCTATTTAATGGGTTGATAATCCTTTGCTATATTTATTTTGATGCTCAATTTGCTACATACAGTAATCCCTCGTTATCCATGCTTTAGCTTTCTGCTGTTTCAGTTGCCTGTAGTCATCCATCCTCTAAGCAGATGATCTGCCTTTTGCTGTATGTCAGAAGGTTAATAGTAACCTAAGGCTATGTCACAATGCCTACATCATTCACCTCATTTCATCTCAGTTCATCTTATCACAGAGGCATTTTATCATCTCACACCATCACAAGAAGTGTAACTATACTAAAGTAAGATACTTTGAGAGAGACCACATGTACATAACTTATTACAGTATATTGTTATAATTATTCTATTTGTATTATTGTTGTTAATCTCTTTCTGTACCTAATTTGTAAAGTAAACTTTTTAAAAAAAATTTTATTTATTTATTTTAGAGAAAGAGAGCGTGTGGGGGGGAGGGACAGAGGGAAAGGGAGAGAGAATCCCAAGAAGACTCTGCGCTGATTGCGGAGCCTGACACTGGGCTCAATCCCAGGACCCTGAGATCATAACCCGAGCCGAAACCAAGAATCGGATGCTTAACTGACTGAGTCACCCAGGCACCCGAATTTGTAAATTAAACTTTATCATAGGTATGTATGTACGGGAAAAAAACGTAGTATATATAGGTCTGTACTATTCACAGTTTCAGCCGTCCATTGAAGGTCTTACAATGTATTCCCCATAGATAAGGAGAGACAACTGTGTTTAGTAAATGAGATCTCCCTTTTCCAAATCTGAATCCTACATCTTTTTGACATTTTCCCGTCATTTTCTTTTCAGCTGTTTCTTATTTTCTGGCACAAGATCTCCAGGTTCATATTTGTCTTTTATTTCCCCAAGGAGTTCTCATTCTATATAGTATAAAATGCTACTTAGAAACCAAAATCTGACCACTACGTCTATTTGCTGTTTCTGGAATGCAAGCTTTCCTATCAGGCAGAGGAAATATCCATCCATCCATCCATCCATCCATCCGTTTATTTATCTATCATCCATCCATCCATCCATCCATCCATCCACCCATCCATCCAATCATCCATCTATGCTTACATGCAAGCATTTGTATCTATTTCGAGATCTACATCTATATAATAAGTACCATGCTCTCATAGTGATAACTCTAATTACAATTCGATGTTGTTGAATTGGGCTGATTTTGGCTTTTGACTTTTCCATATTTGTAACTCCTTTTTCTAATAGTGAAAAATCTGGTCCCCATTATTTTCAAATCATTTGCCTATTTGCTCATTCCTTCTGTATGTAATCAAACTGCTGACCCAGTTGGTTGCCTCTTCTGCTCTGCCTATTTCAGCAGCCCCAACCGTCTCCTTGGCCCTGTAAGTTTCACTGGCCTTGGCTGCCTCAAGAGAAAGGAAGTGAAAGGAATGGATAAATATTTTTTAAAGAGTGGAAGGAAGAAGAGACTTTTAAAAAAATGGTATTTAAAAAAATCAATCGTTCTTTTAAAATATTACTCATCATTGAATGAGTTAGATTTTCTTGAATTTATCATTTGTAAAAGTTTCCTTTGGGGAGAAAATGACAAGGTCGGGTTGTAGGCTAGCTAGTTTTCATAGAGCACAGGCTTTCTCTTTTTCTGTTGCAGTCATATTACTTCCTGCAAATATGACTTTTCTGTATAATTCTTTTTATAGCCCCACCTCTTCTAAGGAAGAAAGATGTGCCAACTCTAGCTAGTCCTTGCACCAAGGATCAAGATCTTGGAATATTATTTTTTTATTTCAAGATGTACCCCAATTTTCAGGAAGTATATTTTTGCTGATGCTTTTGGAGATCTATTTTGACTGGTTCCCTGCTCTTGAGATTTTTCTCTACATATTCTTGTTTCCGTTGCTTCCTTTTTCTTCCCGATGAATGTCATCTGCTTTTGTCAGTGTTTGATATAAAATGGAGTCTGGGAATTATATGTGTTTCCAAGTTGTCCAGAAATGGTTTGTGAACTTATAAAACCTTTTTCTTGTAGCTTTTGAATAATTCCCCCCAGCAGGGCAATATGCTGCTTTATGCACTCTTGTATAATAGTTGTGACGTGTTGGGTTCCCCAGGAAGACCCTGAGATAAAGTTTAGCATGAGGATATTTATTAAGTAGTGCTCTTGGGATTGATACCTGCAGTGGGGATGAGGAAGAAACAGGAAGAGGCAGAGGGAGAAGTTGTTCTGTGATGCACGCCCACCTGTAGCCTCAACTGACTTCATGGGGAACCTCTGGAGCCAGAATGACACTTTAGAGTTGAGTGGGGCCTTTATGCCCTACATCAATCAGTTGTTGATGTAGGCCATGATAAGGGGTATGGTGGCCTTGGGCAAGAGAGTACAACAAGTCTTTTCTTGAAAATGAATCATGGAACTATATCATGGTGTCCTGGTAGATGCCTTCTGGGCTGCAGTTTTCATCTGATTTCAAATCTGTTCATGACTCAGAAACGTAAAGAATCACTGAATTGTTGGGCACATTCGTTATGTGTATATCTTGACCGTTTTAATCTAGAAAACTAAAGTTCATCTGGAAAGCTTTGAGCTGAAGTTAATTTCTGAAACTACTTGGTAAAAATAAATATTGTGCTTTTACAGTAGGCAAATTTTCTTTACTTCTATGTGAAGATTATGAGTAACAAAAAACCTTTGTAATTTTATTATACTACTAAAAGCAAAGACCCACCAACTGCGTATTGGTTTACATGGGTATTTCTGAAGTTTGGAGGTGTTATTCTGAGGCTTTAAGCCATTTGTACCCAGTGTCTGACAGAGTATTGCCTAGAACCAAGAGGGGGCAGCAGAGGGCCACCAGAGCAGTGAGCTAGAGGCGCAGGAACTTCTATCAGTGAGGATACTGATTCTAGCTTGGCCTTGGAGATCCAGATAAATAAATAGAGTGTTCTACTTATGCTAAATACAAAAAGTAGTGCTTGAGTTTGAGAAGAATCCGTTATAAGCATACTGGGAGAACCACCACTTGTTCATGTGTAGTGCTCATGGGACAAAAACTCTGAAAGAGGAAAAGCAAATAGAATCCAGGTCATAGGGAAGCCATGAGCTTGCCAGGAATTGTGTGCTTCTTTTGGATCTCTGACCTAGGGCCACCTCTGGACTCTAAAGCAGAATTACCATTGAGCACCCAGAAATAATATGAGACCAAAGACAGCTTCAGTTACTTTTCCAGAAATGTATTTATATTTCTTTTTCACTAATTCCTGGACTAGAAGATGGGATTTCAGAGTCAGTCTTTCAAATAATTTTTTCCCCTAACGAATCAGGTTTTGCTTTTATAGATCAAACTACCTTTTTCTTTCAGTTTCTAGTTTGACTTTTATTATTATTTTCATTGCTCTAACACCTTATGTTTTATTTTGTTGAAGTGCTCATTCTTTTTATTTTTCTATATTAATAATAATTGATGTATAAAAATTATGAGTTTGCCTACTTAAAGTTTTGCCATATCTTATACATTGTAATAGAAGGAGTTCTTATTTTTTAAATTTTCTCAAAAATTTTTACTAGTAGTTTTGCTTCTCTTTTAACCCAACAATTTTTTAGGACATGTTTTCCGTTTTCCACAAGAGTAAGCCTTTTGGTTTAAGTTATTATCATTAAATTATCTTTTTATTACATTGTATGCAGAGAATATGACTTTTATCATTTCTACTTGGCAAAATTGAAGTTTTGTGTCCCAGTAGTTGATTACTTTTTGTTTCATGCATTCTTGAAAAGGATATATTTCCCATGATAATTTATCTGTTTGTATATCTAAACTCAACCTCATTAATTAGGTTCTCCAAAATTTTCTGAATTAAAAAAAAAATGCTCTTGAGCTGTCAAAGCATGAGAAGTATTACAATCTTATGTGGAAAATTGTGGGGTTATTTTTCCCAATTTCTTCACATTTCCATTAGATTTTATGTATACTTAGATGCTGTGCTTTTTAGCACATAAGTGTTCATTATCCTGTAACTTTGATATTGGTGGTATCTCATAAATAGAAATTTATTCTGAAGTTCTGCTTTCTCTTTTTGCCTGAGACCAAGAACTCCCAAGGAGTTTTCTAAAATGTTTTTCTCCTTCGTTAGAATACAAAATTCATGGGTTCATCCTTTTTTCTGAGATTCAGGTTTATGTTTCCTTTCTCTTGTCCTTCAGAATCTTTTCCTGGGCCTTAAATTTCCTTAATTATCTTTACATAAGAGGTGGTCTAGGCAGTCTAATATTTGCCTACTTAACTTTGACCTTCCTGTCTGTACTCTTTACACTGGGTATATAGAATCTTTTCTTGGGTCCCTAGCCAGGTTGCAGGTTGTTACCACTAATCCTGTTCTTACAGTCATTTATCTACAGTGGCTCTGCTGCAAAGGAATAAGATCTTTCCTATCCCTACTGTTTGCGTTATTGCTTGCTTTTAATCTTTAACTATTTTCTTAAGTTGTCCTTCAGAGTCATGAAGCATATGCTCATGTTAATAGAGAATGAAATAAAATTAGATTGATTAGTAATTCAAAATTAGTTACTAAATCCACTCCACACAGGCCTTGAGTTTTCTTGTTTGAAAATTTGGTTTATTAGTTCACACTGAGTCCAAACATCAAAAATTCAGAAAACTTGAAATGAATGATATAGCATTAAAAAACATTCACGTAGCTTAGGAATACTGATTAAGAAAAGCCTGCCTGCCATTTTGAACTTCAGTAGTTATATCAGCCTTAAACCTATATGACTTCTCTGGATTTCTATTTTCCCCCTTTCTAACCACAGAGATTAGGCTAGTGGTGCCAGATGGTACTTCCTTCCAGAAGGTATTTGGAAATATTTGGACTTGTTTTAATTGTCACAATAACTAAGGAGTGCTACAGAGCAGGGGCCAGAATATTAGTTATCCTTCAATTCATGGATTATTGTACTATAAAGAATTGTCCCAACCAAAATGTCGATGATGCTTCCTTTGGGAAACATTGGCAGATGATTGCTAAACTCCACTAAGCTGTTTTGGTTCTTTTGGCTCAAAAACATGTATTGAGAAAGAATGGTCAAAAAAAATTACCTCTAAAGTAAATCTCAATTCTATTTTCATTTCAGGAAAATACTTAATACAGAAGATAATAGCGTTAGCATTTCATACTGTTTTTCAATGTCCTGATTCTTGGACTACTGATTGATAATTGCTGGCAACATGTATTGAAAATACCTACATAAAAAGCTCATTATCCTCATATTCAGTTGTTTAAAAAAATGAACTTAAAAATTTTTAGAATAGTTTTAGATTCATCAGGAAGTTGCAAAGATGATGCAGGAAGTTCATGTATGCCCTGCACCCAGTTTTTAAAGTTTTTTGAACACTTTTAATCAGGGTGGTTTTGGTGAGAGTGGGTAAATGGGATGAAACAATACAACTAAGAGAATGAGACTTAGCTTTGCACCACAGAAATAAGACTACACAAAACTAATCCTTTCACCTATGCTTCGATAAATAAGTCAGTTTTATGATGTATTTATTGAGACAGTGCCCAGATTGGTCCATGATGGAAAAAGCTCTTGCTTTAATAACCCACCCAATGAGATTAGGAATAATGAAAGAAAATTCCTCAACAGGCTTTGTATTTCTAGGCAGCAGAGGTTATATCATGTTCATGCTTGTTTGTTTGTTTGTTTCTGTATTTTTAAAGTTTTAATTTATTTATTAGAGAGAGATTGAGTGCACAAGCAGGGAGAGCAGCAGGCCAAGGGAAAGGAAGAAGCAGGCCCCCCACTGAACAGGGAGCCCGACACAGGGCTCAATCCCAGGACCCTGGGATCATGACCTGAGCCGAAGGCAGACACTTAACTGACTGAGCCACCCAGGTGCCCCTCATGTTCATTTTTAATATTCATGATCCAGGACATAGTAGGTGCTCAATAAACGTTAATGAAATAGAATTGTAATAAGGAAGGAAGGAAGGAAGGAAGGAAGGAAGGAAGGAAGGAAGGAAGGAAGGAAGGAAGGAGATTTCCTCTCTATTTCAGCTCTTTTCTGTAAATTTTCTGTAACTTTTTATTTGTAGTAATTTATATAGCACAAGAAATAACTTTGAGTCTTTTCCCACATTGCTGGTTGTAAACCTTTATAGTGTAGCTGGGAGTTCACACACAAAAATGCTATATGAGATTATCTCTAGAATTATTCTGGTTGCTACAGAGAATTAAGAATTTACCCCTTGTCATACGCATGGACTGTTAGATATGGTCAATTTCTATAAAATAAGTAGATATTACATTTTCTTAGATATGGGGAAATTTATATGCTATGAGATAGGTACCAAAAATATTTTCTTTATGTACTAAATAAAACAAATTCTGGACTTTTTGGAGGTGAATTCTGCAGCTCATGAATTATGTAGATCCTGGTTTCTTTTCTATTAAAGATCACTTTTCAGTAACTTTAAATAGCTAATTACGTATCTTCCTTGAAAGAATCAGGCAGGGGTAGTGAGTCTCTGAAATTTCACACAGCAACTCTTGTAGAGATTTAAAAGTCACAGAGGAAGTAAAAATTTGCCTCATAAGAAGCTTATGTATTACTTATAAATTTATCCAAATGCTACTATTATTATGGATAGTTGGTGTTTAATGTTAATAATTTATATAAATGTTTCTGTTCCTCAAAACCCAATTCAGACTGGCTTAAGGAAATAAGGGAATTTACCTTGTGCTTCAAGATGACTGGATCCAGGGATTTAAATAAAGTCTGCAGGATTTTCTCTTTTTCCATCACTTATCTTTTTTCTTTTATGGTTATAGCTTCATTATCTTCTACTACCAAAAGCTTCCTTCAAAATGATACATGTCAGTTCAGTTAAGTACCCCAAGAGAAAGAGAGGACTTGTTTATTTAGGGATGTTACAAGGTATAATAAATACCTACCTATAGTCTTGCCTGTTCATCTCCTATTTCCTATAGCAGGGCAGTGGACAACGATGGTTGGTTAAGCCTTGGTCACATACCCATGTCTTAGGTGGTGAAGACGAGGCACTGTGATTTTTTTAGCAGCCCACTTTCCACACCAGAGTTGAGGAAGGACGATTTTCCAAAGAAAACAGGAACTGCAATACAAAACAAATATAGAAGAGAGGAAAAGAATATGGAAAGACTGGGGTTCCCAGGTGGCTCAGTCACTTGAGCATCGGACTCTTGGTTTCCCTTCAGGCCATGATTTTATGGGATTGCTCTGGGCTCCCGACTCAGGGGGGAGTCTGCTTCTCCCTTTCCCTCCACACCCCCCGCCCCCACCTCTGCTCATCTATGTTCTCTCTCTAAAATAAATAAATCTTAAAAAAAAAATAAAGTATATGGAAAGACCAAAACAAATCCAGAAAGATTTTATTTAGCCCAACATCCAACTACATTATAGTTTCTGATAACGATTATGAGTTGATTCCAGGCTCTTTTATGCCAATTACTCAAATACTTTCTAGGGGTTAAAATATCTATTTTAACTATTCATATTCTTTGGAAAGATGCCAATGAGGGATATATTTAAAAGCATTTTTTCATTCCTAATTCAGTGGGCTGGACCTATATTTATTGTCTTTTGTGGTAGACTTTGCAGCAATGAGTAATTAGTTTCTTTTCTGAGGTCAGTGGATGTCAAATCTTTTGGTCTTGGGCGTCCTGGCTTTAGGAATCTTTAATAATCTGGGTAATTCCTTATTTTAAGATCTTTACCATCTATTAAATGCATTTTCCTCTTGATAAAATAATTCATTTAGCTATAAATTTCACCTTTTCTTGAGGAGTATGGGCCTTGACAACTCGGAATGAAGCACTGCTTTATTTACTATGGTTCAAATAGTTTTAAAGCCATTAAGTGATCAGTGTCCAGCAGTTGAATCAAACAATGCTGCCCTTCATTTAAGATTCCTTGAAAGTTGATGTTAGTTTCTCTGAATGCATTTTCTGTCTAGTTTTAGTGTGTTTGTTAGAGACACATGGATGCACAGAGTTATTTCCCATAGCATGAAAAATAATTTTAGCACATTTCCAACAAATTGCACTATAAATGGACATAGGGGAAGGGAAGAAATAATAAAATAAGATGAAAACAGAGAGGGAGGCACATCATAAGAGATTCTTAACCATAGAAAACAAACTGAGGGTTGCTGGAGGGGAGGTAGGTGGGGGATGGGGTAATTGGGTGATGGGCATTAAGGAGGGAACTTGAAGTAATGAGCACTGGGTGTTGTATGCAACTGATGAATCACTAAACTGTACCTCTGAAACTAATAATGCAGTATATTTTAATTAAATTGAATTTAAATAAAAAGTTTTTAAAAACTAAATATTTGCCATGTTATATAATATTTTTCACATCTCTTGTATTTTGGTATAGACATAATTACATATTTTATCCACTGAAGGACATTTTACATAAAGGTAGTAAATATATTGGTTTAGAAATATGTAAAGATTTGCATTGCAGACACTTTTCAGGGCATGTCTTAACCTCTTTAAAATTGTGGTGGTATCCTTACACACTAGCACTTCAGGATTATAGCTTTACTTCAAGTAATATATTATTTTGTGTATTTTGAGAAAAAGGAATGCCTTAAAATAATCAGATTAGAGTCTTCTTGAAATATTCTTTTCCTCTGGGAAAAGTTACTCCCCAGTCCTCCTATCTTCTTGGTGGAATTTTCTTTTTCTGTTCATTCCGTAAGTGTTCTCAAGTTTCTCTTTTTGTCCTCTTGTCACTCTCTATCAGAGATTAGAAACTAGTGACTCCATAGGCCAAATCTGCCTACAGGTAGTTAATCATAATAGAAAGCTTCTGCACAACAAAGGAAGGAATGAAACTGGAAGACAGCTTACTAAATGTGAGAAGATACTTGTAAATGACATATCTGATAAAGGGTTAGTATCCAAATATATAAAGAACTTATACAACTCAACACCCAAAAAACAAATAATCCAGTTAAAAAGTGGACAGAAGATATGAATAGACATTTCTCCAAAGAAGACATAGCTGGCCAAGAGACACCTGAAAAGACGTTCAACATCACTCATCATCAGGGAAATTCAAATCAAAACCACAATGAAATATCACCTCACACCTGTCAGAATGGCTAAAATCAACAATGCAAGAAACAACAGATGTTGGCAAGGATGTGGAGAAAAAGCAACCCTCTTGCACTGTTGATGGGAATGCAAACTGGTGCAGCCACTGTGGAAAATAGTGTGGGTGTTCCTTAAAAAGTTAAAAATAGAACTATCCTATGACCGAGTAATCACACTACTAGGTATTTACCCCAAAATACAAAAACACTAATTCAAAGTGTACCTCTGTTTTCCCAGCATTATTTACATAACCAAATTATGGAAGTAGCCCAAGTGTCCATTAATAGATGAAGGATAAAGAACATGTGGTATATATGCAATGGAATATTATTCAGACGGAAAAAATGAAAATTTGCCGTTGGTAGCAACATGGATGGAGCTAAGAGAATATAATGCTAAGCAAAATAAGTTAGAGAAAGACAAATACCATATGATTTCCCTTATGTGTGGAATTTCAGAAATCAAACGAACAAAGAAAAAGAGCGACAAATCAAGAAATACACTCTTAGCTCTAGAGAACAAACTAATGGTTACCAGAATGGGTGAAAGAGGTGACAGGGATTAATGAGTACACTTTACATGAGCACTGAATAATGTATAGAATAGCACTGAATAAATCTAGATCTATATTGTACACCTGAAATTAATATAACACTGTATATTAACTATACTGAAATTAAAAGAAAAAGCTTAATAAAAATAATAGTAATAATAACAGTAATAATTTGACCTTTGAAATATTTTGAAATAAATGTATCCAATTTAAAAATTGGGGAATTACACATGAAATCTGTTTTCAGATTTTCCTGGAAAACTGGACTGTCTGGACAACCTAAACTAGTATTTCCACCTGGTGATAGTTAGCTGGAGCTGTGTGCTGGCTGCCCATTTGAACAAAACATGCACTAGCTCTTCCACCAACCACTGTCTTTGATATTCTTAATACACTAAGTCTAAGCTGCTTTTGTTGCTAATCACACATGGACTGTTATTTTTCTTACAATAGAGACACATTTCTTGATGTCTGTGTTTCCTTAAAAAGTTGAAAAATGAAAGACCAAGAGAGCTTCATGTTTTAAGGAAAATTGGAAGAAAGTAAATGTTAATGTGCAAATAGCAGGTCTACTCTCTTATCTCTGAAAATTTTCATTTACTTCCGTAAGATTGCACTACCATTTTTAGTATAAATGATTCTAAACTATATATTGCCCATTCAGATTTTTCCCCTCAACTCTGACCTATATATTGCATTGCTTGCTCAGCATCTGTGCTTGAATATCTCACAGATATTTCAAGCATGACATGTCTCATGTGAACACATCATCTCACTCCCCACATTCACTCTTCCACCTGTGATCTCTGTTGTGGCAGATTGTATTATTATTTCCAGTTATTCATTCTCTCCCACCCTCTAAGGGAATAAGACACCTCTATCAGCTGCCATGTACTCATAGTGCTTTCCTTGGAAAGAATATACCTTTCCACAGCATTGAGACTCGGCTTAGCCATAGGACATTCTGGCCAGTGAAATGTGAGCAAAAGTGATGATATACCTGTAAGAGCAGAAGCATTTGCAATGTGTGGTTTCACCAGCTCTTAACTCTGTACATTGAGAAAAACAAATCACAGAGGTGGTATTCTCCTTCCACCTGGATGCTGGAGTGAAAGTAAAAAGACAATTAAACTGCTGGATAAAATGTTTTAAAAATAAAATGTGTAAGTAGGGAAAGTTGGAATCCTCAAAGACTAGAAACAGTAAGACATGAGTCTCTCTCAAGGTCAGTGTTAGAGTCAGCATTTGTACTGAGGCCATGTGTTGCTCCCTAGCAGTTTAGATTTTATTTTAATGGGTAGATTATTAAAGTCAGGCACACGGGGCTTACTTGTAATTTGAGAGATTGAAGTGAAACACAGAGGCCAATCCAGGTATCCCAAAGGGAACGTGTTAAGGGGATGAACTATCTTATCCAGGAGATAGGGGTAATAAGGATGCTTGCCTTTCTTGGTCTTAGCCTTAAGTAAAAGGAAAAACATTCTTCCCTTGAGAATTCTCAACAAGTCTTCCATCTACTTTGGGGTGGGAATCATATATCCCAAATGCTTGGGAAAAACCCAGGCCACTAATTTATGTGAAAATGGTCCTGGACTACTAGTACCACGGGTTCCTGGCATTATAGCAAACTAAAGCCTCAAAGAAATCCACTGATAAAGTTCCATTAAACCTTAAGGAGCCCATAAAAATATTTAAGACACACTTGGAAAAACAAGCTACTTTTAGCAAAATGCAGCAGAACAATAAAATGAAGAGTCAAGTTTACAAAGCTGGCGTACGTATGGATGTTTAAAGATACAATGTAAGTGTTTATTATATTTAACGGACTTAAGACAGTTTCAGGGCCCTTACCAATCTTCTTTCTGTGGACACCAAGATAAGAAATCCTGCTTTAGAGAGTAGTTTTATTCAGGCTTTGTATCACATTTATTCTACGCATCTGTGACTGAGGTCTTTGCAAGAGTAAATGGTAAGGTTTGTTAACAATTCCTTCTCTCATGGTATGCTTATAGAGATAATCCAACTGTAAAAGTATTTTAATCTTATAATTGGTATTAATGTAGTTTGTTATAAATTTACATTCGTCTTTGTGAAGAAAAAGTAAAGACCTTAAATGGAGGTTAAGTAACTCATCAAAAATTCAACCCTAATACGCAATGCTAAATTGTTTTACATTCACAGAATTATCATTTTGTGATAAACCTCTGGATTTGAACTATTTGTTGCAGGCATAACAGCTTATTTTGAAAGCCAAACAATAAAATATAAAAAATGTCTTTTATATTTAGTTTTTGATTCCTGATCTCTTTGAGCTCATCAGTAAGCATTAACAGTTGTCACTTACAGAGAATAAAAGATTTTCAAATGATACTTTTATTTTATAAAGTATTCTTAAATACTTTATAACTCATAGGACAAAACAGCTAATTTTCATTAGAAAAATAATCTAATGATATCTAATGTTTTTTTCATCCACTTTTTCCTTCTGCATTGATGCTAGACTCCTTCTCTTGTAGAAGTGATTGTTTCTTCTCAGACTTTGTTTGTAAATACACCACTTCCTTTGTTGCTTCCTCAGCATAATCTGGCCTTTTTCTTCAAACTGATCTGAGTTCATGAGGAAGGTGTCAGAATCTTTCTGCTGAAACTGAACATGCTTATTTCCACAGCAGGAAGCACACAGGACCTATTGCTGCCATGGCTACTATCTACTGTCATGCATTTATCTTTAAGGATTTGTTCATTAAATATCAACGGTGTTGTTGCGTAGATTTTCACAAGTGGATAATAATAACGTAAGGTCTCCCATCAGAGTTCTTTCCCATGAATTCCATATTCAGTTTCAAAACATCTTTCAACAGTTAATTCTTTGTTAGAAAGTTGATGCACTATAATCACAAGTTTCTTCTCTCTTCCTTGTTTGAATCTGAAATAAAATTTATCTCTGTCCTCAGACACAGGACTCAGTTTTTTTTACCATCATCTTTTACCTTCAAGGAAGCATTATTGGAGGTATACACATTACTGTATAGGGTAGGAATACATAATTTTTTATTGTGGTAAAAATACACAGTGTAAATTTATCATCTTAATAGTTTTTAAATGTACAGTTCAGTAGTGGTAAGTACATTTATGTTGTAGATCAGATCTCCAGAACTTTTTCATCTTGCAAACTTGAAATTTTATGCCCATTAAAAAACAACTCCCCTTTTCCTCTTCCTTCCAGCCCCAGTAATGACCATTCTACTTTCTGTTTCTATGAATTTTTATAATGTAGGTACCTCATATAAATGGAATCATACAGGATTTTTCTTTTTGTGACCGGCTTATTTCACTTAGCATAATATCTTCAAGGTTCATCCCACGCTGTACCAAAGGACACAATTTTCTTCCCTTTTTAGGCTGAATAACATTCCATTGCATGTATATGCCACATTTTCTCCCCACTTATCCATTGATGGACATTTGTATTGCTTCCACCTGTAAGCTATTATGAATAGTGCTGCTTTGAACATGAGTGTGGAAATATCTCTTTGAGACCCTATTTTTAGTTTGTTTGGAGGTGGGATTGCTGGATCAGATTGTAGTTTTACTTTTAATTTTTTGAGGAAACTCTATACTGGTTTCCATAGTGGTTGCACCATTTCACAATCCTACCAACAGTGTACAAAGATCCCAAGTTCTCTACATCCTTACCAACACTTGTTATTCTTGGTTTTGTTTTTTGTTTTAATAGTAGCCATCTTAATGCACATGAGATATCTCTCATTGTACTTTTGATTTGAATTTCCCTAATAATTAGTGATGTTTAGCATCTTTTCATGTGTTTATTGGGCATTTATATATCTTATTTGGAAACTATCTATTCATGTCCTATGCCCATTTAAAAAAATATGTGTATAAAGAGAGACAGAGCTTGCACATACATGCAAGGGCAGGGAGGGGCAGAGGGAGAGGGAGAGAGAATATCCCAAGCAGGCTCTACGCTGAGTGTGGAGCCCAACTCGGGGCTCTATCTCACAACCCTGAGATCACAACCTGAGCTGAAACCAAGTGTCTGAGGCTTAACTGACTGTGCCACACAGGCATCCCTTGTTTGTTTTTTATTGTTGTTGGGTTTGGGGAGTTCCTTATATATTCTAGATATAAACTCCTTATCAGATAAATGATTTGCAGATATTTTCTCCTGTTTCATGGGTTACCTTTTTATTCTCTTGATATTGGTCTTTGCACAGTTTTTAAATTTGATGTAGTCCCATGTTTACTTTTGTCCCTATGCTTTTGGTGTCACATCAAATAAATCATCACCAAATCCAATGTCATGAAGTTTTTCTCCTATATTTTCTTCTAAGACTTTTATGGTTTTAGCACTTATTCTTCAGTCTTTTTTTTTAAGATTTTATTTTATTTTTAAAAGTTTTTATTTAAATTCTAGTTAGTTAACATATAGTGTAATATTGGTTTCAGGAGTAGACTTTAGTGAATCATCACTCATATATAACTAAAGATTTTATTTTTAAGTAATCTCAACACCCAACGTGGGGCTTGAACTCACAGCCCTGAGATCAAGAGTTGCATGCTCTACTGACTGAACCAGCCAGGCGTCCCTTACTTTTAGGTCTTTGATCCATTTTGACTTAATTTTTGTATATAGAGTAAGTAAGGATACAACTTCATTTTTTGGCATGTGGATATCCAGCTTTCCCAGTACCATTTGCTGAAAAGACTATCCTTTACCCAGTGACATCCTTGTCAAAGATAATTTGACCATATATGCTAGGGCTTACTTCTTAGTTCTTTATTCTGTTTCATTGGCCTCTCAGTATGTCTGTATACCAATACCACACTGTTTTGATTATTGTAGCTTTGTAGTAAGTTTTGAAATAAGGAAGTTTGAGTCCTGTGTTGTTCTTTTTCAGAATTGTTTAGGCTCTAAAGGGTTTTTTGAGATTCTATTTGAATTTTGGAATAAATCTTTCTATTTCTTCAAAAATATCCATTGGGATTTTAATAGTGGTTGTATTGAATCTACCACTTTTTTCTCTTTCCCTTTCAGATCAACAAAGTGAATACAATATTACTTATGGTTCTATAGGAAGGTTAGTTATATGGAGACCACATGATTTTGGCCAAATTAAACTTTGGAGAGAAAATTTTGATCAGATTTCTATTATTCAGCACAGCTACCTTAGTCAATCCAAATTCCAATCTCTGTCTTCATAACCAGAAAAAATCATCATGCTATTTGTGGATTCTTCTTCCCAACCTGTGGTCTAGAAAAGGCCTCTAGGGAGATAGCAAGGATGTTGTAAAGCTAATCTCAGTTGTCTTCCTTTAAGGGATTTTGGTCTTATACTTCTTGTTGGCCAATGTCTGAAGACCATTGTTTCATATATTTTACTCTGTTTTCTATTTGTTTATTGTAGGAAGGCAAGTCCAGTATCAATTTCTCTATTATAGTTAGACGTAGAAATTCTTTAATTTTTAAATTTCCACCATCAAGACTGATTTTGATCTAAATAGTGTGTATAAAATAACTAAAGGAACAAAAATAGTTTTCTCTATTCTTTCACATTACATGTATTTTAATTTTCAGAGCATAAGAGACTTCGTGTACTGTTTTACTTGTAGAATTTTCATGCCTGTGTTTTAAAATCCTTGGACGAACAACAACTATATTTTAAGGTGTGCTTATTTTGAATTTGATTACTCAAGTAACAAGAACAATTTACAACCAAAAACCAACTCAGGGAAACATTACCTAATCATATTAAGATAATGTCTGACTCCTAATTCCTTTCTCATACGTCTACCACCTCTTCCTCTTACTGTTTCTCAATTGGTATAACTTGAAATCTATGTCAGTCATATTGTATGACCCTCAAACCTTCTAACGCTTACCTCTTACCTTCTCTATATCTTTATTCATGTGGACTGGGCTTCCCAATTCTTGTCTCCTCTATCTACCATCTTCTCTATCCTTCTCTTATTCTTGTCATATCTTGTGTTTTGCAATCTTTTGCCCATTCACCTTCTCACTCTTCCAACTCCCTATATATATATATATATATATATATATATATATATATATATATATATATATATATGAATTTCACCTATGTGCTAATCTAATTCTTTTCTGTTACATCAACAATAATACTGATAATAGAACCATTGTATATGAATTTCACTGGTGATCTGATTTCTTCTTTTCAAAGAATCTAATTCTTTTCTGTTAATTATAACAACAATAAATTCACTGATAATCTAATCTATGCCCAGGTTTTTAAATATATCTCTCTATACAGATCACTGCTAATCACCACAGCAACTTTGCTTGTGATTATTATAGCCATTTTTAAATTAAGGAAAAGATTCAGAGAAGATAGCTGGCAACTAGAAATACCAATATTATTTCTACATATATGGGATTAATAGAAAGGAAGGCCAAAAAAAAAAAAAAAAAGAGGTCCAGTGTACTTTCATTCATATTTCTCCAGATTAGTGATAATCCCCTCCCTCAGCACACATGTTACCTCCTTCAGAATTCTCATAGTTGTTGTAATACATTCATAATGGTCAACTTTTCTCTTAGTGAGAATAGCTGATCTTTGACTTCAGAGGTTAGTTATAGAATACTATAAACAAGTTTCTTTTTCCCTCTAAATTTGAAAGGCTCAGTCAGACCTCAGTTTGTTTGTGTCTCCTTTTGTTTCCTTCTTTTTTTCTCAATACATGGTTTGGAATTTTTGTTTTGTTTAATCTTGTCATGGAAATCTGTTTTTAGTTAATCTGTGTCTGCAAAACCGTTTGGTCTTTGTAAACTGAAATTTTATTTAATTTTTATTTTCAGGGACTTTATAATCTGGGTGAGAGTTTCACTCATCAGACACTAACTCTCTAAGCAGTTTGATTATAAGTACCCAATTTAGAATTTAGGTTTTTAAATATTCTTTGTAAATCATTGGCTATCTCTATTTTCTTTCTCCTCTAAAAAATATTCAATTATGGGTTCCTTTTATATAGTCACTATTTATTCCAACAATATTTGCTTTTGTTCTATATTAGTTCTTTGTTAGCAAAGGGTGACATGTGGGGTCCATTATGTGGTTAATTATTAAAATGACAACTCAGATTTTGACCCTGTGGTTTTATACTGCTTAGTCTTGTTCATTTATCCAGTAATGGCCTGTATGCCAACCATAGTTTGTGTGGTTAAGAAGTCCATAAATCTTGCAAGATGATGCCTTCTTCCTCCTTTATACTCTTATTAGTTCTGTTTTTAACTGCTACCTGTTGTTCTTTTCAAGATAGTTGGACTCTGTGGTCATAGGAAAGGTAAACTGGTGAAAGGTTAAGCACATAGGCTTGGGAATTAAAACACAAGGAGATTTAAGCCCTTGCTCTACCCCTCATTAGTGGTGTCATTTTGAGAAAAGTTCTTAACTAACCTTGGCTCTAAAGAAAATATATCAATAAATTTTTATAAACCTTAAAAATATTCAGGCCAAATATTCAGGTCTGAACATAGCATATTAAGTAAAACCAACAAACATTTGAAATGTGAAAATAATCTTTCAAAAAATCAGATACTGATTTTTTTCCTTGAATAAGAAGGTGGTGCAGGGCTTTAATCTGGAAGGGGTTTTTGAGATCTGGGCCTGGTAAGAATGGAGTGTGCCAGAAAAGGGAGGATCCATAGTAGAACTTGGTGGAGGTTTCCCACTCTTTCCTAAATTAAAAAAAAAAAAAAAATCTGAGTGGACCATCAGCTTTAAAAGGCCAAACAGAGAGGTGAATATAGGTATAGAGCAGAGACTGGCATCTGGGACAACAGAGTTGTTATTGGGATTAAGTATGTGGGTAAGAGAGAGAGCCCAGAGAGATTGCCCTGGGGGTCCATGAATAGAGTCAAGAGGTTTTGTTAATGTGTGGTAAAGTCCCAGGAACAGGAGTCTTCTCAGATTAAAGGCTCATTTCTCTTTAATGGAAGCATTCTTTTTGTTTTTGTTTTTGTTTGAAGATTTTATTGATTTATTTGAGATAGAGAGAGACAGAGCATGAGTGGTGGGGTGGGGCAGAGGGAGAGGGAGAAGCAGACTCCCCACTGAGCAGGGAGCCTGATGTAGGGCTGGATACCAATACCCTGGGATCATGACCTGAGCCAAAGGCAGATGCCTAACCGACTGAGCCACCCAGGTGCCCCTAATGGAAGCATTCTAATTAGGGTTATAAATATGGGGTAGTTTACTGTCCACTAGAAACAAGGTCCTCAACTGCTGGAAGCTGCAAACAGTTTTCTTGAGAAGGTCAGTTTTTTGAGTGGCCAAGGCAGAAAAGTAGGGGGACAAAATTGTCAATAATGTCTGATGACCCCAGTATGTCATACTTCAGGGCTGTGGCTAACACAAGGATCCCTTAGTTGGATGCAATTCATCCTAAAACCTACACTTTAAGATGCGATCTTATCCCCAGATCACTGGCCACACTTCCATCTGCAAAATGATGCATTTCAGAAACACCGGGGGTTTAGAGACTCAGCTTAGTTTGCAACAACCTTTATGTCTCACAACAAAAGAATGTGGAATAATTTTATGTTTTAATACCTCTAGGTTAAATATTATGTAGCTATTGAACTGTTATATGATTTTAAAATAACACGGAGATTGTTCATCTTCATTAACTTTATATACAAATTAAGTGGATATCATGCTTATAACTATATAAAAATGGCCACAAACAGGAAAAAAGTAAGGGGAGGAATATTTTAAAACATTATCTCTGTATATTTAGAGGAAGAAACTGTTCATTTGATTTCTTTTTTTCTTTTTCTTTTTTTTTTGCTTTATTGTATTCTTCAAATACTCTTTAATCGTATTTTTTTAAAAGCACTAATAAAAATAATGTATTGAGTGCTAAATTTGTACAAAATCAGAGCTAGGTACAGTGGGGATAAGAAGTTAAATTTAAAAAGGTGGCTTTTTTAACACTATATTGTAGTAGGGGGATAAGACACACACAACACAAAGTGAGGTAGAACGTGGCATGTGTTAACAAGGGCTCAGAATAAGCACCACACAGAGGAAGGGACAGAAGGGATTATGACTACTGCCTGGTGTCACTTTTTATTTATTATTTAATTCATACAGGTCAGCTTTAGATCAGTGAATAATGAAGCCAAATCCATAAAATAAATCTCTGTGTAACTTTAGAACATTTTATTTACCATTCATATTTCAGAGAATAAGAACCTGATTTCTGGTAGTTTATTGAATCTCTTTCCTCCTGGATTTGGAAATGTGTTGTAAAGGGAGAACAAAGGTAATTTAATTTCAACAGACCTGTTTTGACATGACTCTAATTAATTGAAAACACCCCTGGGAATTACAGTGGCTTACAGATAACTCTCAACTCATTTTCTGGTCAAAAAAGAAATCCACAGTGCATTTTAAATATGAAAATAACCTTTTATGAGACTTATGAGAAGGATTTTAAAAGCTTCTATAGTTTGCTCAATGATATATAGACTTTCAATAGCTGAACTCTTGAGTTACCGAGCATTTCTGAAACATAAACAAAGAAATCTCTTAGCAAATACGAAATTTCATCCTACTCTTTTTAGAATGGTCATCTGACATCATGATAGAAAGCATACATTGAGAATAATAGGAAAAGACATCAAATATTATCATTTCATTTAAATTTAGAATACAGTATTGTGATAGTTATATGGGTCATCTGTAGATATTATTCAAAGTGTTTCAATAATAGAATGGCAGAATGAATACAAAATAGAATGAAGCATTTTATTATTCAGTTTTCATCTTTTATTTTTGGTTATAAAGAGAGACAAATATGGCAAGTGCACAATAACTAAATTGGCAGAAAAATGGAGTTAAATAGCTAAAGTTTAAATTATATTATTCAGAATATATTAGAGTACAATTAACAATATTAGCATTTTGAGAGTTACAAAAAGAGAGCACTTAAGCATATTTTGTACTTTGAATTCATTCACATGGAAATTTTAAGAAATTTACTTAAAAAGAAAAAAACTTAGGTAACTATATATATATATATATATATAAATAGTTAACATTGAATTTTCAAGGAATGATTTGCATGACAAAGACATTTCCACATTCTAGCACACAGGTCCATTTCAATACTATTGTGAGCTTCTGATAACCTACAGCAGTGACTTTCCACTTTCTCAATCCAAAGAAAGAAATACACTGTAAAATTACGGTACTTGAAGTAAGCCAAGAAGATAATTTAGTTCATTCCCTCCCTTTGAGTCTGAATCATGTGTCGGCCATCACCACAGATGTGAATCTCTTCTATTCTTAAAGCTACTATGATTCAGCTCATCTGTAAAATGAGGCTAATAAGATTTGCCCTGTTAGAATTAGGATCAAGTCAAAAGGTGTAGGTAAAAGACCTAGTATGAGTATCTCATACATATGAGGCAGTAAAAAAGAAAAAAAGCAGCTATTATTATTATTAATGAGATGATACAATAATCTGTTTTAAGTGGAAAATATTTATTTTCAAGAATTTTTTTTCATATTTCTCTAGATAATTAAATTCTCCATGCTATAGTTCATATCCTACAATTAGCACTGGTGGCAAAGTCCTCTAATTTCTTTGTTCCATGGTTCTCTCACCACCCTTCTAGCCTGTCTCAACTTGTCAGCTCCTTGAGGTTAGGGACTCTGTCTTATTCTAGTTTCATCCCCAGTGTAGAACATTGACCTGGGCACACAGTAAATTCTTAGCACACATTTGTTCGGTGAGTGTGAATATGAAAACATTTTTAACTAATATATTCTTTTTTCCTTTTTAGGCTAATGTCATTTTTGAAAAAGTAATAAATACACAGTTTGTAAGTCAAATATATATAACAAAATATTATAATTTTCTGTCAAATTCTTCTCGGATTCCTTTCCCTGGAGGCAATCGTTTTTTACCTTTTTGCTCCTTTAGAGATTCCATCTTCATACAGATCTATATTTTTAAATAATATGCCTATATTCTTATATTTTGATTATTCAATTTTAGATGTTATCTATTGAATTTCTGATGTGGTTGTTGAGGATTTAGCTCCTTGAAACTTCTGTAGGAGGCCAAGGCCTGGCCGCCCCAAAATATGCCACTTGGCCTGTGGACTGTTTTGAGTTGAAGACAATCTAGACCGTGAGGGTTCAAGAGAAACTTTTGTTTCTCCCCTAACCGTATGGGAGAATCTAAATTGAGAGTCTTTTCCAGAATAGGGGTTATTATCAGAGATAAATTTTATCTGAGTGACCCATCTGTATGGTAGGACAAAAATCTAATTACCAAGTATCTACTCTTCTTCTTATTGCCCTATGAATTGCATTCCTTCCCTTTGAAGTCCCAAACCCTTACCCCATTCTCCTTAGTTCAGATGACATACGTACCTCATTTTGCTTGACTGTGTTTGGAATTTCATGTCTGTGTGGATTTCCCGTACATACAAAACTGAATTTGATTCTCTCCTGTTAATCTGTCTTATGTCAAATTGATTGTTAGTCCAGCTAGAAGGATGTTGAAGGGAAGAAAACAATTAATCCTCCCTGACACTTTCATCTCCTCTGCTTTCCATCCCCACTTCTCACAATAAAGTTACATTAAAAGTTTTGTTTAGATTTAATTAATTGCTGACATTATTATGACTGTGTCAATATTTATAGTTGAGCATTTTAGGAATTTACTGAAGTTACATTTCCTTTTATGCTTTTATTTTTCTTGAAAATAGTAGCCTTGATTTTTTCATTAGCTTGACTTCATTTAAACTTCTGTTAACTTTTCACAATAACCTTTTCATGCCATTTCCCCAAGATCATTCTTAGGTAATCCATCAGTTCCAATAATTTGTTTATGGAGTCATCCATCTGAAGACCTTCATGCTTTTTAGGGATACTTTAAAGCACTTGTCCAGGAGTTTCTCTTCCTTGCCATGCTGAGAATTCCCTTGAGTTTCTTCTGTTTTCTTTCTTTCTTTAAAGATTTTATTTATTTACTTGAGAGAGAGAGATAGCAAGAGAGAGAGAGAGAGAGAGCATGAACAGGGAGGAAAGGGAGAAGCAGGTTCCCTGTGAGCAGGGAGCCCGATGTGGGGCTCAATCCAAGGACCGCGGGATCATGACCTGAGCTGAAGGCAGGGGCTTAACTGACTGAGCCACCCAGGAGCGCCAAATGTCCTGTTTTCTTGATCTCTTCTTTTTGTCTTTCTTTTTTACTCCCTCGTTTTATTAGAGTACATCTTCCAGTTATTTCCTGAGAAAGGCTGCATGGCATGGGAAATACAATTTTAAGAATTTGCATACATGAAAATATCTTTAACATAACACTAGAAGGCTGGACATCACTTTCTATACTGAAATGGTTATTTCTTCTTAATTTTGAAAGTGCTGCTCCATTCCCTTTTTAGAGGACAGTATTATTCCTCATTTTTGCATGGCATATTGTAGTTCTTTTTTTCTCTCTTGAAACTTACCTTGTTATCCTGAAATTCCATTTATGGGCCTTAGTTGGATCTATTTTTCATCCTTTTTTTTTTTTCCTATCACTTAGTGGGCCCTTTTAATCTGGGAACTCATATCTGTTAGTGCTGAGAAAGTTTCTTAAATTATTTTATTGGTGATTCCCTGGCTACTGTTTACCTGATTTCCCTTTTTGAAACATCCATGATGCAAATATTTTGCCTCCTGAACCATCTTTTATTTTCCCATCTTTCTGTCATTTCCCATCTCTTTATCTTTGTACTCTAATTTCTGGGACACTTCCTTGGCATAATCTTTTATCACTACTATTGGGTTTTTCTTTTCTGCCACCCTACTTTTTATCATGTTGTTTCCCAAATGTTCTTTTTATTGCAAGAAAATCTTGCAATGTTTTCTGACTTATTCAAGAATATTTGAGCTTTCTTCTCCCCCCCCTTTTTTTTTGCTTTCTTCTCCTTTTAAGGTCTTTGTTTCAATTATTGTTTTTGTCTCTATCCATCATGATAGAGGCTTCCTCGGATGTCCTATTAGTCTTATCTTCTCATTTTAAGGGTGGGGAACTAAAGGTTGTCAACACCGAGCCAGCTTCTGGAAGCCAGGAAGGAAAACACTGTGGTCTCAACATTCAGCACTCAGTATGTCTGCATTCACTTTTTCACCTAATTTTCACACTGTGCCTGGCACGTCCCAGCTCAGAGACCTTCTGTTTGTCTTCAAAGAATAAAACTCTGGTCTTCCCACTGGGTTGAAGGAAGACATTCAGCCTGCTGCAGAAGGTGATGGAAGGAATCTGCAGATCTGACTACTTCAACAGTGTTCCAGCAATCCTCCATTTTTAGCCTCTGCCTTCCCTGCCAGTTCTGGAGGTGCCACCAGTTGCTAAGCCTTTTGTGCATTCTTGATACCAAATCATATCGGTTCTGTCCTGTCTCCACTGCTTTCTCTCACTCTAAATTCATCCTTTTCACCTGCTCTGTGAAAATGGAGATGGGCCGATGAAGCATTGTCTTTGCAGGTAGCACAACTTTAGCTTTGTCACTAGAGGGTGCTGGAAAGACATTTAAGAAGAAAGGGGCTTTCCTTCCTAGTTCCAGTGTGTTACTTTTGTCTGGCTCCTGCAGCATGGGCGGCTTCTGCAGCACAGGACTAACCTGCTATTTCATTTTTTTGTTTGTTGATTTTATTTAGAGAAGGGGTGGGGGAAGTGGCAGAGAGAGGGGGAGAGAGAGAATCTTAAGCAGTTTCCACGCCCAGCGAGGAGCCCCAACACGGAGCTCAATCTCATGACCCTGAGACCATTAGCCAAAATCAAGAGTCAGATGCTTAACTGACTGAGCCATCCAGGCACCCCACTATTTTCAAAGCAGCTGGCAGACCAGCTTGAGCTTCGTGCTTTTCACAACTCACAAGACTAGAGCAAAGTGACACAGGTGTTTCTAATTTAGTTGGAGCAAAGTAACACTTCTAATTTAGGTAAAACAAATTATCAGTGTATTTCAGTATTCCGGTGGACATTTACATTTATCGGTCAGCAGGAGTGACTGAGAATCTGTAGTTCTCAAAAAAAATTCAGAAGTTAGCATTCCATAGATTCCTTAAATTTACCAATTTAAAACTCTATACCACTGTGTTGGGATTTAGCTGGGCTGGAATTTGAACTAGACACAAGGACTACTACACTAGATTAGTATGACTACAAATTACTTGTTTCTTTCTGGTGAAAGTAAGATATTAGCCACAATAGTGACAGAAAAAATATTAACTCCAACTATGAAGCAAATACTTCTGAATTTTCCAGGTACTGTCTCAATGATTTTCTTTGAAATGCAGATATTTAAATATATGTTAATTAGGCTTCTGTTTTGCTCAGACATTGTGCAGGTAGATCTCTATCTACCAAGAGATTTAATATTAAATAAATCATAGAGTACACAAATCATTAGTACTCACTAAATGTACCGATATGTTTATTAGGCACAAAAAATACTCATAATGCTTGCATTTGACTAGTGTTTGTATTCAGTAAACTGTCATTTTCAAGAAATCTGTAAGATGGGCAAGAATTATCTTCATTTTACAGTGGAAAGATAACAGCAGTAGAGGAATTATCTGTCAAATGTCACACAGTATGTTGGAAAACAAGGACTTTAATAAAGGTCTCTGTCCACTATTCTGGCTGAGATAAGTATGTAACTTAGAGTAAACTATAAAAAGATCAACTTTTTAATTAACTGGTCAATTCTCTTTCTTATATAGAGATTCATGCAACGGTTGACCACCAAAAATATCAACATATTAGACATAGAATACCAGACTTCTAAATGACCTCTAAATAAATTATTTCAAAGGAACATTCTGTTAATGACTTTAGATAATTGCTTACATAGCTGTTTTGGAAAAATAGCTTTCCTTTTAAAGATTTAAAATAAAATCAACAGCAAATTGCAGGTGAATAGATGGGGCTCTACAGTGGAGTATCTTGGCAAACCAGAAGGTAATAAATCCATCCATTCATTTCTTGAGCAAATGTTTATTATGCTCCTTCTTTGTTCTATTCACTGAAACATGTATATATAGATAGAAAAACAACAATCTCTTGTGGTGAGCACTCTGACAATTATGATCCAAATGCTGTGGGGAACCCAGAGAAGAGACTGAGTCACTTGTTTGGGGGAATCAGGGAAATCAGAGAAGAAATGATATTTGAGTTGAATCTTGGGGTTGAATTGAGCAATCCAGGATAAGAAGAGGGAGGTCCTTTCCAGGAGAGGGACCAGTACACGCAAAGGCTGGTAGTTGTGAAAACATGCAGTGTATTCTAGGAAAGGTGAGGAATTCAGCATGGCTTGAGAATAGGTTGTGTGGGCAGCTGAGGTTGGAAGGATATATGGGGTCATATTTGAAGGAGCCTTTGGCTATGAGTTTTTGTTTTGTTTTGTTTTGTTTTTGCTTTTTATCTTATGGGCAGCAAGGAGGCATTGGAAACTAATAGATTATGGCAGGGATAATTGATAGAACTCAGCATTAGGTTGAGAGTAAAAGAGATACCAAATGCTTAAAGCAAGGACAAAATATAAAGAAGAAGATAAGGACCTGCAGAATTCCTTTTGAATGTGACATTCTCTTTTTGATGGTAGGAGAAGAATAATTTCATATCCTAATTTTGTGGTTTCCTACTCTGTAGGCTCCCCCCCCCCCAAATTGCCATTAGGATTTTAGCCTTTGGTTTCATTTCTTATCTTAGTGTTCTGCTTTCTTTCAGAACATTACTTATGGTTGGTTTGAAGATCCTGTTCACTATCACTTAGCTCTTCCTTATTAGAAATGATACTTTTCAGAAGGCTAATCTTATCATAACATACAAGAGAAAACTCACCACCTTGGAAATGTAAGCCCTTGTATAATATAGAAATACCACATGAAAATTCAGGGGCTTGTCCCCTTTGTGAAATATCTGGAGGTCTGGTGGTCTGGAGCATGTTGATACATCCCTTCGAGGATGAAGGTCAGGCTACCTCACCTACCTCATTTAACACTAAGAAAGAGACAAACCCGTTTTAGGGCTCTTTGGATTTTTGGAGACAACATATATGCTATTCCAACTTATTTACCAAGTATTTCCAAAAGCTGCCAGCTTTCAGAGAAAGAGAAGTCTCTGTATCAGGTCTGGGCTGCCATACTGAGCAGATCTGATGGCTCTTGAAGGGTCAGAGGTGGACTGGGATGCTAATGGAAACTTCGGCAGTCCCTCCAAGTCAGTCATAGCACAGAGCTTTAATAATTTTGGAGCAAAGCTTTGCATTCTCTGCAGAGAACTCTCCCCCTTTTGAAAAGCAGCTTCTGACTTGTTACTGAGCAAGTTGTAAGTAGTAGGATCAAACTAAAAGCTTGATCCTGGGCCTCTAAGTCACCAAATCATCTGAGCTGTCTATCATGAACCAGGTATTTGGCACCAAGCTAAAATATTAGGCATGTATATTGGACAGCACTTCATCAAATGAAACTAGTATATACAAGATCAGGATCAAGCAGGTCTTGAAGGCAAAAGTTAGTGCAGAGCAAGTGTCACAGATGCTCATGGCCCCTATTTCTGTCTACGTTGCTTCCTCCATCTCAACCTGTACCTATGGCCTGATAGGGAGCCCCCTATGACTAACCTACTAAAGACGAACAAAATTTGTGGTTTGGTTTACATGTGGTTCTGCACAATATGCTGGCAGGACTCTAAGGAGCAGAGCTGCAGGACTATAGCTCTACTGAGTAATAGCACTAATGGGCAACACTCAGAGCAGTGCATATGGTTGTTCGTTTCTTCCTAGAAGAAGAGAAGGCCGGAGACATGGATCTACCCTGATTCATATGCAGTGCTTAATGTTTGGAAGAATAGCCAGAGACTTGGAAGGAACACAGTCAGAAAATTGGTTACAAGATAATCTAGGAAAGAGATATGTAGATAGACTTCTGACTATGTCTACACATATGGAGATATTTGTGATCTATGTTAAGGGTCAAAAAGGGTGACATCAGCAAAGGAGGATTCTAATAATCACTTGAAAAGTTGCTATTCTGTGGCTGTCAGTGAGAATCTATCCCCAGCTACTGCTGTCTTCACCAAATAAGCACAGAAAGTGGCCATGTAAACAAGGATGGAGGTTTTGTATGGACTTAGCAACATAAGGCTGATCTGGCCACAGCCAGTGCTGACTGTCCAACCTGCCAATAGACAAAATCTAATATGGCACCATTCCCCTGGTCATCTTGCCAGCCATCTGCTGGCAGGATGATTGCAATGAACTCTTCCATCATGCTGCTTTATTTTCACCGGAATAGATACTTCTCTGGATATGGATTTGCCTTCCCTATCTGTCAAGATTCTGCCAAAACCATCACCCTTGGACTTACGGAATACCTTATTTAACATCATAGAATTCCACACCACATTACCCCTGACTAATGAACTTATTTTACAACCACTGAAGTGTGGCAATGGGCTTATGTTCATAGAATTCACTGAACTTATCACGTTACCTATTACCCTGAAGCAGCTGGCCTGATGGAACTGTGTGAAAAGTCAGCGGTGGTGCCAGTTGGACAGTATCACCTTTTGGGGCTGAAATGACGTCTTCAAGATTAGCCGTATTATCTGACTCTAAGACCATAATATGATAGTGTTTTCCCCTTAACTAAGATCCAAGGGGGCAGAAATGGGAGTGTCTATGTATCAATATTTTTCCTCTTATTTTTGCTGGTTTGGAGGCCTTAGTTCCCAAGGGAGGGGCAATTCCCCTAGGGGACATAGCAAGGGTCTCACTAAACTGATTGTTGAGACTAACTGGCCACTGTGGGCTCCTCATGCCACCTTACCAATTGATAAGAAGGGGGGTTATTATATTATTGGAGTGATTGTTCCCGACTATGAAGAGGAAATTGGGTTACTCCTATACAAAGGAGAACGGGGAGGATATTTGGAATGGGGGGGGATTCTTTGAGGTGCATCATAGTACTTTCATGTCCTATGGTAAAATTTAATGAAAAATTATAACCAATCAACAGAGGCAGGACTGGTAAAGGTATAGACTATTTCAAAATGAAAGTTTTGATGATCTCACTACGAAGAAACTACCACCAACTTAGAGGCTTGCTGAGAGCAAAGGGATTATGGAATGGCTGGTGAAGAAGGTCATAAATATCAGCTATAATTATAGGACCAGTTGGTGAAATAATGAGTGTTGTAGTTATGAGTATTTCTTCTTTATTTTGACATGAACTTATTTTTACCTATACTAACTGATCATTTTCCTTTCTTGTTCCCTTTTCATATTTCCCAACTATATAAAGAAGATAGTGGTTAAACTGATGGCTCAGTCTTTAGTTACAGCATATCAAAAAGCGAATGTGGAGAAGAAATCACTCCAAGATGGTATTTTGTATATTCTTCTTTGGGGGGAGGAATAATGTGTTTTCAGTTAAGCAAAAGATAGTTGCATGATGTTAGGCAGAAGCATGGTTTTTCTTTTGCTTTAGATGGAATATGGTTAAAAAGGTATGCACTGATGACAAGTTGACTAGGAGAGAACTGTTTTAGGTTGTGCTGTGTCAACTTGGTTAAGCTAAGAACCACATTTCCCAGAATCCTATCTCCTGTAAGATTACAAGTTAAAGTCGGGGCGCCTGGGTGGCACAGCGGTTAAAGCGTCTGCCTTCGGCTCAGGGCGTGATCCCGGCGTTGCGGGATGGAGTCCCACATCAGGCTCCTCTGCTATGAGCCTGCTTCCTCCTCTCCCACTCCCCCTGCTGTGTTCCCTCTCTCACTGGCTGTCTCTATCTCTGTCAAATAAATAAATAAAATCTTAAAAAAAAAAAAAAAAGATTGCAAGTTAAAGTTGACCAAAAGAGAACTTGCATCAGATTTGGAAGGCACAAGTGTGAAACAGCAGCCTTTACTCTCTGGAGGTCTTTGTGGTTAGATAAAGTGACAGAGAGGAGCTCTTCTTCCCAACTCTCGGCCCTTGTGATTAAGAGCAGTTCCAAGGGGAGCCTGGGTGGCTCAGTTGCTTAAGCAGCCAACTCTTGATTTTGGCTCAGATCATGATCTTGGGGTTCTGGGATCAAGCCCCATGTCAGGCTCTGTGCTCAGAGGGGAACCTGCTTCAGGATTCTCTTTCCCTCTGCCCTTTCTCTTTCTCTCTAAAATAAATTTAAAAATATTAAAAAAAAAAAAAAAAGCAGTTCCAGCTTATCACCAGATGTGTGGCTATACTTTGATGGAAACTTTTCATAGACCTACCCGCCCCCTCCCCCCATAGTCCCACTTTGGTGGCTAGATGTGCTGGTCTTCTCAGAATTCCCTGAAGTTATGGACATTTTTACCTATACCAGTGCTTCAGGAGGACTCATTAGAGACTCCTTCTCTGATCCTCCTACTTTCCCTTCTGCATTGTCAATTCCCTAGCTCTTCCCACAACTGTGTAAGGTTTACGTCCTACAATATATCTCTTTTTTTTTTTTTTGAAGATTTTATTTATTTATTTGACAGAGATAGAGACAGCCAGCGAGAGAGGGAACACGAGCAGGGGGAGTGGGAGAGGAAGAAGCAGACTCATAGTGGAGGAGCCTGATGTGGGGCTCGATCCCATAACGATAACGCCGGGACCACGCCCTGAGCTGAAGGCAGACGCTTAACCGCTGTGCCACCCAGGCGCCCCCTACAATATATCTCTTATCCTGCAGCACTCACAGTGACTCTACTTCTGTGACTGAACCACACATCCTCCAAGCTCTTGATTTTCTTCAAACCTTCATAATCTTAAGACAACTGAGTAAGTGAATTTTAAGGGATTAGGAAGTTTTTCTGTGCAAGCTTTCTTTCTTGAGAAATTTAATAAATATTATATATCAGAAAGATTTAGGAATTAAAAGTTTGATTATTGAAGTGGAGGGTAAGACAAGAAATATATTTATGTTTATTAGGACTTCCAAATTTCAGTACTTACCAAAGCAGAGGATGGAATTTAATGGCTCAAATAACTGAGAAATGCAGGTAGTATATATGGGCTTTGGGTATGGCTAAATTTAGGTGCTCACACAATGTTATCAAAAGTCTCCCTCTCTCTCTGGTTCTATCCTCGGATCATGACTTGAGCTGAAGGCAGATGCTTAACCGACTGAGCCACGCAGGCGCTGCTAGCAAAAATCTTCAGGCTAATTTGGTTGATCTGCCTTGGGTCATGTGCCATCTCTTAAGAAGTTATTATTGATTCTGATCGTGAATGATAAGGTCAGAGTATACTCCTAGACCTGGGACAGCTCATCCAAATATCATGCATTGAAAATAGAAGGGTCTGTAAGAAAAAGGGGTTCTGTTGCCAAGGATACTTGATAGGTAAAATCAATACATCTCTATTATAGCACATGTAGTTTTCCAGCAAACACATACACTTTCTTTTAATTCATACACTTCAACAATTATTTTTATACATACTTTGCTCCTGTGTAACACAAAACAACTATTTTATGCACAACAAATACTACAGGGGAACCTCCTGTCTAAAGAGTAAAAATGAATGTCGTACGGTTATCCTGTTACCTCTAGGTCAGGGTCTTTGCTTTATGCCTGTCAGTCTCAGATATAGCTTCTTATTGTCTGAAAGTCTATGACTAATGATATATTTGTTTAACTTCCTACAGCAAATGTGATAGAAAATGGTGGAGTAAATAAAGGATAAATTTAATAAAATTCTCATTTGGAAATGGGAAGAGGTAAAAAGTAAATAAACAGTTATTCTACTCATTAGGGATTGTAAGTTCTCACTGCCCTGGAGGGACAGTGAGTCCCTTGGGCAGGAATCTGCATCATGGTGGATTTTACTTGGCAGTTACCTTCTTGTGGGTACATTTGATATCTCTTTGGTGGCTACTATATGCTAGCAATACACTTCCTGTTGGTGAAGTTTTGATGGTAGAGGGAATGCTTAGGGGTTAAGTACTCATGAGCATTTTCTTGCCAGGTTTGGAGTTTTTCTGGAAGGAAAACATCATTAAAACATTGGTAGGCATCCAGTTAATTTGCATTTGGTTTATGCTATAGACTAGTAACTAGTAAATGGAAACTGAGATCATGTTGAATCATAGTTTCAAGAGAAATCTGAGACTGTAGTTTCTGTTTCTTAGCAGTAGGCCTCAATGCTCTACCCACCTTCCAACTCTTGGCTCAAAGGTTTATAGTGGTAAAGAACGATTGGTTGATATTGGAAGTCATAACTAATCCTCTCCATATCTCTTGCTGGTATGACAGGGAAAGTGCTTTCTACTGTTTTTTTGGTTGTTTTTTTTTTTTTTTTTTTTTTTTTTTTTTACAGAGAGAGAGACAGCCAGCAAGAGAGGGAACACAAGCAGGGAGAGTGGGAGAGGAAGAAGCAGGCTCTCAGCAGAGGAGCCCGATGCGGGGCTCGATCCCAGAACGCTGGGATCACGCCCCGAGCCGAAGGCAGATGCTTAACGACTGAGCCACCCAGGTGCCCCTCTACTGTTTTTTAATTAAGATCATTGGATTGGAGTTTCTGTCATTTCTACTTGAAAACCTCCTACCTAACATGTTCTTCAGGCAGGAAGTAGCAGTTGAGGTTCTTGGGAAGGGCCTGGGAAATCATATTGTAGCTTCTCCTACATCCTCATCTTATCTGCAGTGTTGTTGTTGGACTCCTTGGCTTTCCATGCACTAACCTTTTCTTAGGGTGAAGAATTTGGCTTTTTCAATTTTTAAAGCACAGGGCGTATTTGAATCTCAGCTGTCTTGGATTGTTAGATGTAGCCATAGAACAAGACTGTGTTTTCTTCCTTTTTTGCTTTCAAACAGTCAAGATTAAAGTATTGAAAATTGGCTATAATATTCCAGGATCCTGACATGTTTTTACCAAGTTTCCTCAAGTTCTAACCTCAGTAGACACAGAACCTGAGTCCAAAGGTGTGACCGGTAACAGTTTAACCATCTGCTTTGCTACTGCATAGTATAGTTGGACCACATTCTAGCTAGTATGAGGGGAACATTCATTACCTTGCAACCTATCTTGGCTTGGCCAACTCAACATTTTTAAGATTTGTCAGTAACTACAAGTGATCTCCATATTAGCCAGGATACTTTTAGGTGAAAAATGACAGCAACCCTCAATCTAATTATCGTAATTAAAAGGAAAAAAAAGAATGTATTGGTTCACAAATCTGAAAAGGCCAAGGGTAGACCTTGGCTTGAGGCATGGCCAGATCTGAATATCTGCGTTCTTTAACAATGGCATAAGAAATTGGTCTCTCTCCATTTCTAGCTGTTTTCCTCCATTCTCAGGCAGACTCTCTCATGAGCTGACAAAGCATGGGCGACTCCAGGCTTTCCATTTTCTAGCAGTTTAGCAAGGTTGGTGGAAAAAACCATCAAAAGTCCTGGGCTGTCCTTGATTGGTCTAACTTGGGTCACGTGTCCAATTCTTCACCAATTACTGTGGACTCGCACTAGTCAGACTTAGGTTTACTACTCACCCTTGAAGATGAGAAAATGAGGAGGTTCTTAAAAATAAAAGAAGAAATCCAGTCACTATATAAGGATGCTGGGCAAGCGCGCATAACAGATATGCACCACTGTCATAGAGAGCACAAGGCCAGGAGTCAAAAGAAATATAGTCTAATCACAGTTTCATCACTTTCTAGCCATTTGGCCATTTCTGAGATTTAATTTCCTCATCTGTAAAATAAGGACACTAATACTAAATTTAATTATTTCATAAAATTTTTGTGATGGCAAGATGAGATTATATATAGAACCTCAGAAATTATAGATAGAAAGCACATATTAAAATATTTTTGGATGATCTTTATAGCAATACTTATATCGCTTTAAAAACATGTTATTTTCAGCATAAAAATAATGTAACTACATAAGCCCAACCCCCAGCACAATCATGTTATTATCATTCTTAAATATTACATCTCATATTTTGCCTTTCTTTTTCTTGCTTTCTCCCTCAAAAACATTTTCTCATATAGCTACATAATCTTCATAATTCTCAGCTTTAATGGCAAAATTTTATCCATTAGACATATAAATTTTCCAGTCTTTTATTGTTGGACATTTAAATTATTTCTTATTTCTTAACATTATAAGTAACACTGTGATGAATATATACATACATATATATACACATATATGTGTGTGTGTATATATATGTGTGTATATATATATATATATATATATATATATATATGTGTGTGTGTGTGTGTGTGTGTGTAATTATATTATTTTTATGGGGTTGACCTTAGTACCAAATTTCTAAAGCTCTTGATATATAGATAGTCAGCTGTCTTTCTAAGAGAATTGTGGCAAATTACATCATTCCTAGCAAGGAACAAAGATATAAGTTTCACTCTGCCTTCCCTGGCTATAGTAGATGCTATAGTCGTCTTCCCTATCTGCCTTGGATTATACCATTTTGGTGTACTCAGGTGACTTCCAATGGGTGACATCTGTGTTCCTCTGCTTGGGTTTCTGTCCAAGAGTGTGCTGCAGGTCAGAAATGCTGGGGAATTAACATATCCCAGGAACAGCCCTTAAATAATGACTGATGGGAGTTGATGAATAACTATCCTTTGAGGCATATTGTTTTATACCATTATCTGCAGAATGATGCTCCAGTCACCCACCCACTGGTGGCAGCTGGCTTCATACACAGTGTTTTATTTCCACATTTTTATTAAGATATAATTGACATATAACTTGAACATATAAGTTTAAGGTGTATAGCATGATGATTTGATATAGGAATATATTGCAAAATGATTACCACAAAAGATTAGTTAACACATCTATCACCTCACATAGTTACCTTTTATTGTGTGTATGGTGAGAACTTTTAAGATCTACCCTTTTAGCAATTTTCAAGTATACAAGACAATATTAACTATAGTCAACATGCTGTGCATTAGATTCCCAGAACTTACTCATCTTAAAACTGGAAATTTGTACCCTTTGACCACTTTTGCCCATTTCCTCCATCCTCTCGCCCCTGGCAACCACCAATTTAACTCTGTTTTTATGAGTTCATTTTTCTTTAGATTGCACATATAAATGAGATCATACAGGGGCACCTGGATGGCTTAGTTAGTTAAGTCTGCCTTTGGCTCGGGTCATGATCTCAGAGTCCTGCAATTGAGCCCCGCATCGGGCTCCCTGTCCAGCAGGGAACCTGCTTCTCTGTCAACCTCTGCTGCTCCCCCTGCTTGTGCTCTGTCTCTCAAATAAATAAATAAATAAATAAAATCTTTAAAAAAATGAGATCATACATTATTTGCCTTTCTCTGTCTGTCTTACTTCAATTAGCATAATGCCCTCCAGGTTCATCCATGTTGTCACAGATGGCCGGTTTTCCTTCATTTTTATGACTGAATAATATTTATTATATATATATCACATTTTTTAAATCCATTCACCATTGGACACTTAGGTTGTTTCCATGTTATGACTATTGTAATTAATGCTGCAATGAACACAGGAGTGCAGATATTTCTTTGAGATAGTGATTTCGTTTCCTTCAGATATATATCAGGAAGTGGGATTGCTGGATCATATGGTAGTTCTATTTTTAATTTATTGAGGAATCTCCATTCTGTTTTCCATAGGGGCTGCACTAATTTATATAACACACTCTTAATTTTCTGTCTTCTCTTCCCTGTCTTGTGTCCTCACTCTGCCAAGGTTCTTTGTATTTTACAAATTAATTACTTATACTTGAAGCCTCATCTCAAGAGTCTACTTTTGGAAGGACCCAAGATAAAACACTAGAATTAGTTATCTTCACTTAATTTTTAAATTGGCTAACTTACTAGGAAGTCAGTTACTGATTATTTGTATCAACATAGGTAAATCTGAAAACATATTATTAAATCAAAGAAGTAACCTTTAGAGAATTCATAAGTAAGGTAGTATTTGTGAAACAATAGCATTTACAAAACAATTTTATGCAATGTCATATATGCAAAAATTGCATAAATGCAAAATGATATAAAATATGTAACAAAATATATGAGAAAAGATTCTTGGGAATGATAAAGCCAAAATCAAAATTGCAAAAACCTCTAGAGAGAAGGAAAGAGAATGTTACTGGGAGGGTTACATAGCTCAGTAATGTTCTGTTTTATTTTATTTTATTTTTTTTTAAGATTTTATTTATTTGACAGAGAGAGACACAGCAAGAGAGGGAACACAAGCAGGGGGAGTGGGAGAGGGAGAAGGAGGCTTCCCGCTGAGAGGGGAGCACAATGCGGGGCTCGATCCCAGGACCCTGGGATCATGACCTGAGCCGAAGGCAGATGCTTAACGACTGAGCCACCCAGGTGCCCCATATTTTTTAAATTGTATTGTAGCTCTGTGTATTTATATCATTCCATGTGTTTTTTGTATGTCTAAAATAAGTTAATATAAAAATGATTATGTAACCTATATAAAGTAAAACAAAATATTTGTAAAGAAAATTCACCTAACACTTGTAACGTTCATCTAATAGTTAAATAAACTTTTACAAAGTACAAAAGACAAATAAATATAAGTCTGATAGAACTGACTTTTAAAAATGTAAATGTTAAGATACTATAATAGTTGATACATGTCATTATGCATTTGTCCAGACCATTAGAATGTACATCACCAAGAGAGCCCTAATATCAACTGTGGTATTTGGGTGATGATGATATGTCAGTATAGGCTCATCATTTATAACATATGTACCAGTGTGGTGGTGAATGTTGATAACAGGGGAGGCTGTGCATGTTAGGGGGAAGGAGGAATATGGGAAATCTCTATACCTTCTACTCAATTTTGCTGTGAACCTGAAACTGCTCTAAAAATTTGTCTACTAAAATGAACCAAAAAATGAGTAAATTTTTATATGCCAAAAAATTAAAACAAAATTGTCTGAACTAGGAAACTACCACAAATATGAAAAATATGATATCCTTAGTATATAGAGGTTATACAAATCAATATGGAAAACACAAAGGCCTAATAGAAAAATAGCAAAAGTATATGAACATGGAATTCTCCAACATGAGACAAAAATGGCTGGAAGTCATAAGAAACTAGTTAACCAGTAATCAAAGAAAAGGGTAATAAATAAGAGTTAAAAGATTCATCTCTAAAAATGGCAAAGGTTTAAAACTTAATTACTTTTAATGCCGATTAGAAGATACGTACATTCTCAAATGTGCTCGCAGTATTTTAAAATGTTGGTCCCTTTCCCTCAATAATTTGTTTTCTTGGATTTAATCTTAAAGGTCCAATCAAAGCTGTGGTTTTCCTGGTCAGAGAGAAGCTGGGCATCAGAAAATTTTGGTTCAAATAGCTCCTGTACTTCTTACTGGTTGTGTGACTTAGCGTAAGTTATTTTTTTCTTCTCACTGAACCTATTTCCTCGACTGTAAATGTGGATAGTTATATCTATCTTATAGAAAATCATGAAGATTAAATTAAATAATGTAATTAACAACTTGGTGTAGGGCTGAACATTTAGAGTTATTTACCTGATAGTTATTTTATTATAGCACTTTTTCTTCAGCAATATATATAATCTTAAAAATTTAGACATTATCCAAAGGCCTAATATATAGAAGAACAGGCAAAAATAATATGGTACTGTTTTCAAAGAGAACAGTATGTGGCCATTAAAGATATTTTCTAAAAATGTTTAATGACAAAGAATGTACTCACAATATGTTAAATGAAAAAAAAAATAGACCAGGACACAAAGCTGTATGTAAATTATAATCCCATGTATCAAAACATGCAGAAAATGCACCGCAAATTAACAATAATATTTCTAGGCTGTAGAATTATGAATGACTTTTTCCCTTCTTTATGTTTTTTGGTATTTCCCAAGTCTTCTACATAAACAGCACTACTTTCATAAGCATAAAAAGTCACAAAAGGTAATATGATGGAAAGGAATATAATTTAATTTATATGTAAACATAAGTACATTATAAGAAACATTGCTAGCAACATTGATTTAAAAAGATATATTTAACATATTGCATATTGATTTTATTAATCATATGATATGTTCCCTCAGGCCTTTTAAAATTAATTTTAACTTGGCTGGCTTTATGTGTAATTAAACAAATTGAAAACTATCAGAAGGAGAGAGAATCAAGAAAATAAATATGACATCTTAAGCTTCTAAAGCACTTTGGCCCGAATGGCCATTAGTTCTAACTCCAGCATTTGTACATTCATTTCTTCATGTATTTCTTCATCAAACATTTAGGCCACATATTATGTGTCAGCTACTGTGCCAGGCAGGAGGCACATAAGAATTAAAATGGGATGCTCCCTGTCTTCAAGGATCTCACACTTTGATAGAAAGACCATGATTACACTGTTACATTATATATGGTTTACATTAAAAAGTGTGTGGGTCATAAAAGCAGGAGCCACTTGTGATTTGATTAGGGTATTTGCCAGGGAAGGAGACAGGATTGGAGAGATGTCAAAGTAAAAGCAATAAAGTGACAAGATCCTAACTATGGACCTTGAATTTTGGCTTATTTTGTTTATATGTTGTCCTCGGAGTTTATAGTTATATTGTTTTTTAAACAGATTTGTTGAACAAAGATGATAAAGATTTTCAGTATTTCTGAGTTCATCAAATCTTTCCAGAAAAACAGCACCCATTTAGTGTCAAATATCAATGAAAAAAGAAATACAGAAACCAGCACTGAGGAAAGATGGAATAATGGTTTCTTCTTTTTTTTAAATGGGGAAGACATAAATTTATTTAAAATGCATCAACTGAAGTGAAACAAAAAAGAGCATAGTTAGAGGGAAATATAATCTCTTTATTAAATTTAGTATAAAGGTATAAAACTGTGGGCACGGATTATTTTAGGATGGTGTTAAAAGGAGAAATGTGCTTGGTGAGAAATTAACAAATATTGCTTGAGTTAGAAGGAAATGTGAATAATAATAATAAAAGCCAGGAAGATCGATTCTACTTCAAATGCGAGTGACAGGAGACTAGGGAGGTATGGACAAAAATAAAGTCAGGATTCAAGCAAGATATTTTCAGAGGATTTGGCAAATGAATTAGCATCACGTATGATCCCTCATGCTAGCAAGGTTGCTATATATGTGGGAAGAAAAAGGGTAATATAGTTTTTTGACCTCTCTCCCTTGACATCTTTCTACAGTCTTGAATTCTGCTTGTTCAAAATGGAACTCATCAATTTCTCATGCAAAATCCATTTTCATCTTGCCTTACCTGTTACTATCAATTACAACACTGATTTTGTAGTCACCGAGATGCCAAACTGTTATTTTGTCTTTTCCATTTCCTACATTCAGTTATATGCCTAATTGTCCAGGGTCCCTCTGCCTAATGAATCTTTACTTCCTTCCATTTCCAAGGTCATCACCCTAATCTTGGTCTCTATTACTTCCTGCCTGGGCTCTCAGAGCCTGCCATCTTTTCCCCACAATGTACATGGTTGATGATGTAATCTTTTGCTGGCCAGATCTGATCATACCACTCCACCTGCTCAAACTCCTTCCACGATTTGTTACTTCAGAATATAGTCAGGAGTTCAAGGCTGCCATAATTTACCTCCAACCTACTTTCTCAGGTTTATTTCCAATCATTTCCTTATAGACGCCTTGTATTCTAATGAAATTGGACTCTTCAGTGATGCACTGACATAACCCATGCTTTTTCATCTCCATATCTTTGTATTTGTGCTTTCCCTACATGGAATATCCTCCTTTTCTCCTTCTAGTCCACATGCCCTAACCTATTCTGTAAGAGCTATCTTTAAATCCCTCTATGAAGATTTTCCTGGTACATCAAATTCCTTGGAGCTGTTTTCTCGTTTAAATTCTTTTCCTATTATTTTTTGTGCCACTTCCTTTACTCTATCTTCTCTTACAGAATATAGAATATATGAGTTATTTTTATTTCCTGTACTAGATTATAGCCTTTTACAGAGCAGGGATTTGTGTATTACTCATCTTTATGGCTCTTTACATCAGATTAGGCACTCAGTACATATGTCTTGAAATGAACAAGTATTAATCAGTAATTAGTAACAAAGCAAAGTACTATTTACAGAAATATGATGTATTTGAGTATTTGATACTTTTATTCATTCAAATTTTAAAATTTGAGATATATCATCTCTTAATTAAAAATATTATACAACATAATAAGAGTTACCTTCTGGTGTTTTCTCTGGGCCCCATATATCAAGATCAGGTTGTAAATAATGAATAATAAAGTGGCAACCTCTCCATAGTTCAACTTGAGAAAATTGGAATTGTTCTTACACAAGGACCCACATCGAATAAATGATACATGTTAAACACAACCAGATGTTTCTTATTTAGAGAATTAGAATTAGAGATTCAAGTGGAAAGCGCGTATAGAAAGAGAATGTTGTCAACTTTGTCCTGAAATTATTAAAAGTTGGCTTTAAAGTACTTTCTATTCAGTAAAATTAACACATTTTTTATTTTAATGTTTACAATACAAAAATATTTTTCAGTGACTTTATACTGAAATTATATAACAATTATTTTATATTTGACCAGTGATACTAGTCCAGTATATTAAAGGTTTTAAAATTTGTTTTCCCTCTTTGAAAATAGAGGATTTTATGTGAATGCATTTAAATTCAATCACTAAAATCATTTTCTTGAAGATTCTTCTATAGCCTGAAATGTTTCAAGTGGAATCTAAGTTCAGAAAAGCATTCTCATTGTATCTTAAATTATGAATTATAGAAAACAAAACTTTAGAAGTTAGAATTTAGTTGATTTTGATCAGAAGCTGGGGTCTCTTGAAAATGTTTCTGGCATGTGATGATGTTATCTGTTTTCATCTCTTCAATTAAATGAAGATAATTATTAAGCCTATTGCCATTTGTATGTTATTTACTAAGTGAATTAGAAATATATTTCTCCAACATCACATTTTTCCTCATTCCCTTTTTCCTTCTTAAAAATTTATTTTTTTGTTAGCCTGTTAATGAAGGGAATTGTTTGCCTGGACAGGGTTTGCCCAGCTTCACGCTGATAGGTCTCCCTGAACACCAGGGTTTTCATGCTGCCGCATCATTGGCACTGGAATTTTCCTGCATCATATCTGCATGTATCACACAAGCAGCACAGCATATTATTTGGTCTGGTGTCTTCTCAGTTCCTGGCACACCAGCATTTTCTTTCTTTTTTTCAATTGAATCTGTTTTAGTGAGCTTCCAAAGTGAAAAATTAAAGGATAAATGGGATAGTAAGGTTTACTTATTTTTACTGGATTGTGCTCAATATCTTGTCTGACACTACCTGTGGTAAATCTGCTTTTTTACTCTCTCTAGAAAACATGTGAATCGTAGCTGATGGAGAAACAATCATTATCATCAATTCTTGTTGTCTTGGCTACCACTAGGTGGGTGCCGCTGATCTATATTACAGACTCTAGTCTGCCAAATGTCCAGGATTGTCCATTAATCACAGGCTTGAGACATACCTAGGGTCACACTAGAGCCAAGGACCGTTGGAGATCACACAGCCAGGATATCAACTCACTGCTCAAATAGACCTAGTAATTTTGTGGAAATACAAATTTAACTACTATATCACATTGATTTAGAAGAATTGAAACATTGTAATCCTATCACAATTTTTCTATACAAAAGATAGAATAGACTTTCCAGATCTGAAGCAGTTTCTTGGTATTGAAATTTAAGATCTCCTAGGAAACGTAGATTTCTGCTTAGAGAATTTCCTCCCCCTATCAGTCACGTCAGAGTTGTTTTTATTACAACATTTCTTTAACAGTGGAAGATATTCTTTTTCATCTTGACCTATGGTTGCTATTTATTATCAAAACCAGGCAATGACCAGGAAAAACTGAGCAGAAAAGAAGTGATGCAAATTGCTTGGTCAGAGAGTCTCTCAAAGGACTTAAATAGATTAGGAATGGAAGACACAAGACTATGTTAAGTGTAACTAATTTGCCAAATGAATATTGAAAAGCAATGACCAAATCTTTAAAATTTCGAGGATCAAGATTAAAGGCTTAAAAGAAATTCATTTTCTCTCTTACGCAAACTTAATCCTCCTTTTAATGTGTTTGTTCTTACAATTCCGTGATTTATCCATGTGTGTTTGCATTTTATCATACTTTTGTTCTGTTTTTCCTCCTTATTACATCTTAATCTCTTTTGTGGGCAGAGATCACTGCAAATCTTTAATTGTGCCAGATGTCTCTGACTGCTGAGTAAATATTTGTTGATTGAACCATGAGGATAAGTTTGCATGATTGCATCTTTCTATACATCACAATTATGAAGTTTTTGTTCTAGCTTTCTGTCTTTATGGGCAAGAATGGTCCGCATATAGGGTGAGCAGTGGGTATGAAATGTAAAATATGACATCATTATGTATTTTAAAAATGTTTATGCCATCCTTTTACATATGAACCATACAGATACATGAACATATATGTATGTGTACATATGCATACATTTACATATATGAATGTATACATGTGAACTATGAATCATCCATTGTTCATGATGGTAGTGTATATATACAGTATATATATATATATAAAGATATATAATCTTTGAGTGCAGAGATAGTCTTTTACACTATGAACCATACAATGTATGTTTCATGGTTAATACACAGTAGATATTCAAAAAATATTTGTGCCTCTTGATGATGGATGAGAGGACTCTGTAACTGTTACTTCCTGTCACCTCCATGGAACTAGTACTATAATAGTTAACATTCTATACAAAAAAAAGTTAAAGCCCTAGAGTCTTCCAGGTCATCCTTGAGCCTTACTGTCTCCTGAGTAAATGTTCTTCAGCAAGCAGAACTTATCAGTCATGCCACTGGGCTTCTCTTTACTTCTACTTGCCATGAAAAAAGAGAGGTGAATAAGAGAATGTAACAGAGGAATAAGGAGATGTGGTTACCTTCCAACAACTCACTCAGTTGTTGGCTTTGGCTTTCATTCAGATGCAAATGAGTGGGAATGATTCCAAAGGCCAAAAGGCAGTTTTATAACATAATATATTATTAAACAAACAGATTCTGAATATAAAGTCTGTTTCTTTCCTCCCTCAAATGTCACTTTTACTAATATTTGTAAATATGTCTTTCGAAGTAGTTGAAGCTAGGGATAGTGTTACCTGCTGAAGGGGCTAGACAGAGAAATATAGAACCAGCCGTGTTTTCTAAGCTATATGCCTGGGATGATAGCTGCCTTCTTTGTGGTGATGGATGGTGTTTGTAGAATCTGCAGTATCTTTGTACAGTCTGTGATAAAGGCAGTGATGGACATATTAACGTATCATTATTTATAAATATCTTTAAGTAGAACTAGAATATGGGCTCCATAAGGTCAGAGACTTTCATCTGTTTTGTTTCTATATATCCTAAGACCTAAAATGGTATTTAGCACACAATTGTTATGAAACAGTTATTGAATAAAATATTAGAAATTTGGACATTTAGTCTTGCATTTTGTCATCTTTGGCTATGCAAGTTGTGTTTTGTTTTCCTGACTTCATAATATTCTACTGAGTATTAATACTAAGTAACCTGAAGAGATATAAGCTATGGGATAGTCCTAGCAATTATGGCAGAAAAATACTCCCATCATCAAGATTTTCTTTCCTTTTTGGCTAATTTTCTCAAATAGGTTGATGATATGGGTTGCTGCTTGATTTCATTGCATAATACACTGTAGAAATCAAACAAACTAAGCTTGGTGAAGATTATTTTTAACAAATTAATAGAGTATTTAATAATTTTGAGAAGATAGTTCAGAAAATTTTATTACTACCCTTAAAACAGAAGTATTAATAGTATCTTCTACATTATGTGGACAACAGATGGTGAGACAAGAGTGCTAAAGCACTTCTATGGAAGGACTTACACATTCTTAATAGTAATATTCGATTATTTTTAGAATTGAGAATTTTTATTCTAATAATGACATGAGTAAAGATTCTACTCATAATTCGCATAATACATAAAACGCAGAATACAATTATTCACAAATGATTCCCTAAAATACCTCTTTAACATTTTCTTTTGCTTACCAGGTTATTCCATTAATTCTTTGCTGCTATTACTTTAGAATGCTACTTTAGCACTACATCCCTTCACACCATTTACTTAATTAAAACACACACACACACACACAGTCACACACACAGTCACACACACATATGTATTCTGCAGTTATAATCCTAATGTGTCTTTTTAGTTTTATTCTAGGCACAAATACCAAACCTAATGAACATCATTAATCACGATGCTGATCATATTAATGCCAATAGGAATAATACATTCTGGATTAGTTTATTTATTTTCACAAACTTAAATTATTCTTTCAACTTAAGAGGTAAACAGTTCCTTAAGATCCTCTGAGACCAGTGAGTATAGAGCAGAAAGGCCAACTGTTAGGATTATGGGACTTTCATTTGGATGTAAGATGGATGTTTCACATGGATGGAGAGCTGGAGAGTTAGTTAGTAGTTAGTGTCTTTGCACTATGCATTAACTTGGGAAGCCACAGACGAATGAAGGGAGGGTCGGTGGCCTGATACCCTGACCCACTCTTTTGAAATGTATGAATGTATCATATCTGACACTAGGAGAGTGTCAGCTAAGTTTAAACCTTCCGCAGCTTTTCCACAGCCATTACGGAATGTCTTTTGTTAGAGGATTCTTGGGCAGTTTAAGAAATGAGAGAAGAGATGGCAGTCCTGCCGGAATAGATCTAACAAGCACTCCTATCACCAGTCCTGCCCCTGCCAGACATCAGATTACATTTATGCCTTGAATTATATGTGCTACCTTTACTTGTCTACCTGAGATGAACTTTTGGATGATGAGTATACAGCACTCACTTGAATGTACAATGCTGGTCCCAGTCCTGCACTTGGAAGAGATGAAAGATGATCTGAGTGGAGTTCTTTGTAAGATTTGGTATATGAGGAACCACTTAGCATATAAGATATGTATAGAACTGAAGGACCTAATCTTACCTTTGAGAGATTATACATCATTAATAATTAGAAATGAGGTAAATGGCTATTTAAAGTATAGGTTGACAATTAGTATAAATAAGATCTAATTAAAATGCTTACAGTTCATCATTAAGAAAATATATCGGGAATGGGAAGAATGTAAGAATGGTTATATATACAAGATTTTAGGACAATATCCCTACCTTTTTGGTATATATTTCCCCAAATTAATACCATTTTTTCTTATCTCAGAGGAACAGCAAATGCAGAAGTTAAATTAAAATTTACATCTACAAACCAGGGGTTAAATATGTCTGTACAAAAGTGAAATATCATTTGGAAATTATAATCCTAGATTAACTCAACCATGAATAGAATTCTAACCAGGTTGTTTTATTTTTGCATAAATGAATTTAATAAGTAAATCACAGAGCAACAAATTAGAGGCCTGTAATACACTGATTAACAATCTAGTGGATTTTTTCCCTACATTCCACATTTAGAGGAAAGATTACAAAATAGCAGGTAAAAATATTTCCCTATCTGAGATATTATTAAATTTTACACCACAGAGATTTAAGTATAGTTTTAAAAAGTGAACAGAACTAAGCAAATGTTACACTATATTTATCATATTATTTATTCATGGTCAGGAGTGGCCTTAGTGTATTAAGAAAGGATTTTAAAATGGAAGGTTGAGAGTAAGTATGAGCTGTCTGATGAACTTACCATTGTTTCAAAATATTAAATTCAGTAAATACCTTAATCGCAAAGCATTATGATTGATGGAAGAATATTTATCCAATACAGTGAAGTAAGATATACAAAGAGCAGCAGATGGTCTACTGAATAATTGAATACCTTTCAACTTTACCTGGCTTTTGTTGAACTTACCTATCTGACCTATCTTTATTTGCTACTTTTCTACACAAACAACTGGAAGCCTAATAACTGGTTAAAGCTGAAAGTGAACATATGTTATTTAATTTCTCCCTCTCTCACAGCTAAAGAAAGTTAAGTCTATACAAGTGAAATTAAATTGTGTAAGTATACACTGTCAGTTAATAGAAGAGCATAGCTAAAACCTAGTTACTTAACTTCTAGTCCAGTGTTTTTTCCATGCTATTATTATCCTGCTTCCCTCAAACAATTTGTTACAGAATTTAAAATTGCAAAAATTTTCTTGAATTTTCCAGAATAGTGATTCCTAATGTTTTTGGAGTTATTACTTCCTTAGGATGTTAATCATGCTGAGTCCTTGCAAAAAAATTTATGTAACCTCTTTCTCTTCCTCTTTGTTTAAAGATGAAACACTTTGAAATTGATTTGGTTTTGAGATTTGAGAATTTTGAAATACTTGCAATGGAAGGTAAGCTCTTTTTTGGTAGGAATCACATTGTTATGTTTATATTCCTAGCAATTAATAGAATGTCTGGTGCATAATAAATGTTGTCTGAACTGAATTAAGCTTAACCAAATTGATGTAATCGACAAAGGGTTAGTGAAATCATGCTTTGAAGTCACTTACTCAGAGAGTGTTTCAATTTCCCACTTTGTGTGGGTAGACACTGTCTATATTGAAAATTGATCTATTTAACCAAGGATGGCATTGACAAACAGGAACTTACTTATGGTTCTTTCCTAGTTAGGTTTTTCATTATTTATGTTGTAATTGTTAGATGCGGTCTTGATATGTCATATGTTTTCCTCATTTTAATATAGCCATACTTTATAGTAATTTACTTTTTGCTGTCTTCTCAGCAGACTGATAATTCAGTGTCATTTTACTTTACACTGTCTATTGTGATTCATCTTTTTTGTGTCCTCACATAGTCCTTTTGCCTTTGAAGCTACTGTAACTTCAAAGAAAGCTTAAATAAGTGAAGAGATGTATAGGCTCAGTGCTCAAGGAGAGAAATCTTAAAAACCTGGTTAAAAGGGGTTATATTTTTCTTTTTCGTTTTTCATAAGTATTAAATTCAAAAGTCTCTTCTTGAGAAGTCCTTCCCCATATTTCCCCTTCTTGACCCCCCTTTTTTATGCAGTGTGTCTGCATGCTATGTGCAATTTATGATATAGCAGATGGGAGCATTGTATTTAGGAGAACAATCCAGCAGATGGGCCTTGAGTTGATTTTGGACAGCTACAAATCTAGAGAATACAAGAAACAGCCCCCAGAACTCCATGTCCCAGTATTGGCCATAGCTCTTCTGGGCAATTACCACTTTGGGGCCACAGGAAATATGTAAGCACCTGTTAGAATAAATCTTCTTATGCCTCCACTGAGTGGGGTGGTAGGAGAGGGCAATAACTTTACTCCAGATTTTATTGTTTACAGATAAATGTATACCAAGCAGATGCTTTATTCAGACAAATAAAGCAAACTATATAAATGAGAAGTGTTTATCTTTTGTACTTTTCCTTTTTTTTTTTCTTTTAGAAAGCACACGTTTTGTGGCCTAGATAAATTTGTTTAAAGAATATCTGTTTATACATTGCTCTGTTTCCTGGTATTATTTCTTTTTCTGTCCTTATGGAAACATTGTAGATTCTTACATATGCCTTGTTTATGCTTGTTGAATGAATGAATAAAGGAAGACCAGCAATATGCCAGGTAGATCTGGAACATTTCTGACAAATCATCTAGTCCCATCCCCTCGTACTATAAGTGAGAATATGGAAGTCTGGAGAGGCTGCACAACTTCTAATTAGCAGGAGTGGTTAGTTTCCATTTCCTTTTATTCCCACTACATTGTTTTCCATTGCAAAAATACAACTGCTGCTAAGTTGCTAGACTTTTTATAACTCTTGACTCCAGGATTGAGGAGGTTTTTACTTTAGTGCCTGAGCCTTTATGATCCTAATATAACTTCTTACCACAGAAATATCCCTTAGAGTAAGATGTAGTAGGAAATCCTGTTTCTCAGTATCTACCCTAGAATAATACATGTATATAAGGATTCATAAAAACGAATGTTTATTCCAGCAATGTTTATAATAATAAAATCCTAGGAAGAACCTAAGTGTTTCTGTATGGGGAGTGGTTAAATGAATCTTAATATTTTTATTCCATGAAGTAAAATTGTTACTTTGCAACAGTTAAAACGAATGAGTCATACTTATGTTTGGTAATAGCAACAGAATTCTAAGACATTGTACAATAAAAAATAAAAGTTGCAGAATATCTACAGTATGTAAAACACACAAACATGTAAAAAATATATATAAAGTAGTTCTAGATCTACTTGACATGTGTATGGAAGTATTAAGAAAAGATGGGAAATAAATATATTAAATTTGTGGTAGAGATAGTTACCTACAGGGAAGGTAGGGCTAAAAGTTGATTTTATCTCCATGTTTAATTTGTAAAAAATAGAATGTATTCATGAATTATTTGCATAATGTAAGAAAAATTTTTAAAAAGCACAGGATCCAATAAAAACTCAATATGCCTCTATTTTGACATCATCTTACACCAGGGACTGGGAGAGAATATGCAGATGTGCAGGGGGAGCTTGTCATTCTAAGCCAGCTAGTGTTTATAAAAAAAAAAAAAAGATAAATGAGTTATTGGCATCTAATTATTATAGAAAGTGAAGAAAATCATAAGGAACAGGGAGCAGTAGTGAAAAAAAGATAGTGAAACTGATGATGTTTTTGTCAACAGAATTAATTTCATTAATAATAAGAAACCAATTTTTTCAAGTCCAGATACTCAAGTATTCACTATGTCATGGTCTCTGAAAAAGATCAGAATTTTCATTGTTTAGCTATTCTGAAATATTTTATCTTTTGTTGCTTTTGCACTTAATTATTACATATGTTTTGACATCAGTGGAAATCAGAAGAAATGAGTAAAAATCAGAATCAGAAGAAGAAAAAGGGGGCTATTTAAACGTATATTTTGAGAAGAAACAGTGAAATATATAAAAATGCTAAATAATTGGTAAGGAAGAATGGTTTCCAATTAAAATACTTGTCTTTCTGAGATCTGAGCCGGCTGCTAGGAAAAATGATGTCACCTTAAAGCATTATTTAGGTAGAGGAACTTCATGAGTAGCTATTTTATATCAAAGATGATTCACAACAAAACTTTCTGAGATTTGTTTATGGGAAATTATGTAGTAAGTAGGTGAAGATCATGGGCCTAATGTTTAGACATACGTAAGTTTTGAAACCTGATTCTGTCACTTACAGGTTGTAAGATCTTGTGTAAATTACTTTATCTGTGCCTCAGTTTACTTTTTTGTTAAAAGCAATGATATTGCATACCTTGCATGTTGTTTTAAGGAGGTAATAAATGATATAATGAAAGAAAAGCACTTACCTTAGGAGTACTCAGTAAGCTGAAAGGGAATTACTTTTTTCTCCCTCCAGTAGAAGTTTATAAATGTAGGCAGACAGTAACATGACAGCTTTTTATCAGTGTTCTACAAAAAAGTATAGATTATTTAGCTTTATATTAAATTTGATGAATACAGACACATATCTTATAGATATGATAATTTAAACCCTGTGGCAAGCTTTTCAGGGTTTTCATAAAGACAGAACAATCAGCCATTTTTCTTTGTTTAGTCTGGCCAAGGGGGAAGGGGCAGTCAGTCAGAACATGGCCAGGGAGAGGCTGGAGATAAAAGTGATAGTGGGGAGATGAAGCTGCTCAGTGTTCTGCCCACAAGGCTGTCCTCTGCACACAGATGATAATTGACTTCAATTGACAAGGATTGGGGGAGTAGATTGAAGTAGATAAAAGCATGGAGAGTGTCTGTCAGTGCTAAACTACTCCCCAGCTGCATGGTTCCTTTAGAATTGACCCTTCCCTTCATGGGCCTATCACAAGCTTTACTTCAAGAGAAAAACAAAAACAAAAAGCAAAACAAAACCTGTAGATCTCAGCCATATGAGCAGGTTATGGTTTATCTAAGTTATCCCTAACTTTAGAGATAACTAAAGTGGGTGGGAAATTCCACATGCTCCACTTCTTCCTTGTTAAATAATTCTACAGTTAGGAAGGTCTTTCATCTAATTTCTATTTCTCAACACACACACACACACCACCCCTCACCACCACCCTGCCACGTACACACACATTGCCAGGTTGGAAAAACTTTTTATGACTGTATGCTTTTCCTCTGAATAACTGAACGACTACTGGAAATTACTGCTTTGCTTTGCTCTTTTTCTTCTTCAATAGACTGATTTCTCCTGCTTCCTTTACTAGAAGTGAAGAATATCCATTTGCTATCCTTTGTAAAATAACTTCTCAAAGATCTGAACTTATTCAAATTCAAATTTCAAGATAGTATTTGAAACCCAAGTCAAGAATGCAGTATTCTGTTTCTGGTCTTAATACCAACATTGTCATAGAAATAGCCAATACAAATGTACATGAAAACTATTAATTCTCAAAGTGTTTTCATCTAAGGAAGGATTGACTATTTGTATTGAGCAGAAAGCACTTTACGTAATATCAGTTGTTTCATGGATACCTAACTAAAGGGTTTTGACCAGGTAAATATGACTTCATCAAACATTAGTAAGTCAAAGTTTTTCATTTTTTAAAAATTAAACCAGATCTTTGTTCTTATCCATTTCCTTTATTCAGGATTTAGCCAATAGGATTTAGGGGTTTTTTTGTGTGTATTTTAGACTTTATTCAACAGTTAAAATGACATGGAACCAAATATAGCATCTTTCATTTACTGTAGAAATATAACTCTTCAGAAAAAAGTCTGGTTCAAAAAATTGATCATCTGTATAGAATGTTTTAAAAAGCAAAATGAACTATGTGGTTATTAATATCCTCAACTGAGATTCTATACATGGGATTGCAAGTGCTAACTGGTTATATATTCTGTTTTGCTTCCCTTTTTTGACTTAATTTCCAGGAAGTGAAGAGCCAAATTCAATGTTTAATCTCAGTAAACACAGGCCAGGTGGTTGATATATTTATTTCATTCCCTTTATACATTCTTAAAAATGAATCTAGTTTAACAGTTTTATTTTATATAGTGGTATTTTACTTTATTTTATAAAAGATTTATTTACTTATTTGAGAGAGAGAGTACGTGCTCATAGGAGAGGAGGAGGAGGGACAGGAGGAGAGAATCTTCAAGAGACTCCCTGCTGAGCAGGGGGCTTGATACCAGGACCCTGAGATCACTACCTGAGAGGAAACCCAGAGTGGGAGGCTTACCTCACTGAGCCACCCAGGTGCCCCATAGAACATAATAAGTTCTTTTTGAAAATTGGCAGGGTCAGTTATGTAGAGGATAAATAACAAGTTCTGCAATTTTTTATTGCAAATTACTTCCCTTTAAATAACAGGAGGTAGTCTAAAATAGGAGAACTAAATAACCTCTAGTATCCCTTCTTGATCTAAATTTCTATTATTATAACTGGGTTTCTGAACAACTACATCCAACCTTTTTATCAGAACAATGAAAATTGGTTTTATTTTAAATTAGGGGCTTGCATAAATTCTGGAAAATTCTAATCATTAAAGGCATCATGAAGGAGTTGCCTTTTAAATATTGTATAGTCATATGCAGTGTCTTGTAGTTCAGAATCAAGAGATCTGGGACATATTTTCAGGAAAGAAAGATCCTTGCATTCTTGAATGATTTTCTACAACACCTCACTCATGCACCTGGACCTTTGCCTACAAGTTGCATTTGTCATTGCAGAAATTGAATTCAATGCCAGGATTATTGTACAATGGTGAGAGGCATGGCCTTTCTTAGAGTAAGAAAAATATAGTTTATCTAGAATAAAACCCTGAGTTTAGCCGCTGAATTAGGGATGCAAGGTGATGTACACCAGTGCTTCTCAAACTTTAACGTGTGGACAAATCAGTTGGGGGTCTTATTAAATGCATACTGTATCTCATTAGGTCTGGGGTGACATCTGAGATCCTATGTTTCTAACAAGCTCCTTGCTGATATGAATTCTACTGGTCTGGGGATCTTACATAATAATGATGTACATAACTCTGATATTTAGGGTCAGGTAACGTTAATATTTTTTATTTGAAATCCAAGACTGTTTGAATTTGAAATCTAAGAATGTTTGAAGGTCACTTTCTGTCATGAACTTTCACAGACTAAAAGTATCATTGATAGTAAAGGTGTGTGGTGCCAAGCTAATATATTCTACCATAAATTGTCCCTTTACTGAGGGACTTTGTTTACTGGAATGAAATTAAATCTTCTAACACATGAGGTCAAATGTATCTACAGATCTGCACACATGGGTTTGGGGGTAAATACGAAATACTTTCATGTATTTGTGCTATTTAATTTTCTTTATTTTGAATGCCTGATATGGCTTGATATGAACCAGAAGGAATGATGGGAAAAGGGTTGGATGCAGCAAGTTTATATGCTTTTACTTTTGAAATACAGCAGAAATTTGCATAAGCTGCTTTTATATAACCATCATAGAGATGTTTTGTGGGAAAATGGGGACATTTATTAATAAAGACCCATTAAGTCATTCAGTTAATGTGAAAGCTGAGGGTATTACCACTGTTGAACTGAGAAATAATTTTTATTTTCCCCTTCCTTGAGATATATCATTAATGTTGCTATTAATGGTGACTTTATCAGATGATTTCCAGAGCATGACTTGGAATCAGCTCCCTTACTGATAATGAATAACTTATAAACAGATAACAGTCACAATTGTTAAAGTACTTCAGAGGCAATATAGATAGAATTCCAATATAGTCCTAGTTAAGACTGTGTTTGTTTCAATATAACGTAGAAAAACCTTTCTTAATTTTAGAGAGGAGTGTCAACATCCATTACCATTTTATATGAAAATGTAGGCATAAAAAGTTGAGGCCAGAGAAGTTGTTACAAATAGAGCTAAGAATAGAACTGTCATCTTAGAATTGTATCCTTCACTAAATTTTCCAGATATATTTTTCTCTGAGCAACATGTAAGTGAACAGAATTTCTCCTTTCTCTTTAATATTTATTTCATTCAATCTAAAACGTTTATAAAAAGTCCATTTTGGGCAGTGAACTATTACTAAGTGTTTTATGGAAGGGATTTATGTGAAAAATCAAAGCAAAAACTTAAACTAAAAAGCAAAAACAAATTACTAAATGGGCTTCTGCTTCTATGAAGATGGGGTAACAGGGGCCAGATTTACCCTCCTGTCTGAAACAATTACAGAAGCAGATAAAATATATGGGGCAATGTTTTCAGATATTGAACATCAGACAGCACAGGATAGTGATCCCTGAGAAAGAGGAAACAAATGAGGTAAGCACCATAAGTACCTCAACTCAGTGTCTGAAGAGGATTTCCTGGTAATAGTTCAGGGAGGGGGAACCCAGGCTAAGTCTGGTCTTGTCCCAGAGTTGAAGAGATGAAACTGGTCATCTAGGGGGACAGAGCATTGTTAGAGGTTGCAGGGCAGAGTCCCTGCACAGAGAGAACTTCACAGACCAAGAACTCCTGAAATCTCCAGAAGATACCCCCAAGTCTTCAGTTGCATATAAATCAGTTTATGCATATAAGGAAACAAGAACCACCTGAAGGAACATAAAGACCAGTCACCAAAGCTCAGACAGAGCTGAGAGTAGTTCATGTTCCTACACATAGAATCTTAGTTGTAATTCAAAACACATTAGAGTACTCAAAAAAGTTATTACCTCAGTAGTGGAGCACAATAAGCCTTAGCCTAAAGAAATCTCTCTAATCCTACCTCATAAAACTTAACAGAGAGCTTCAAAAGGATAAACTCTTCCCAAGTAACTTAACTATGGCCAAGAACAAAATTCAAGAATTCTAATAGGAATGCAAAACTATCCATCATCCACCCAACAAGGCAAAATCATAATGTCTGGCATCTAATAAGAAATTACCACACATGTAAAGAAGCAGGGAAAGATGACCTAAAGTGAAGAGAAAAAGCCATCAATAGAAATAATCCAAAACTGATATAGAGTATGGAATTAGTAGAAGTTATTGTAGCTATATCCCACGTAGAGGAAAGATGGAGCACAGTAAGTAGAGACATGGAAGATATGTAAAAGACCCAGATCAAACTTCAAGAGATGTAAAATACAATATCTGAGATGAAATGGACACTTGTATAGAATTCACAGTACATCAAACCTGAGAGTAAAACAAAATCAGTGAGCTTAAAGACAGCAAAAGGACTATTCAAAATAAAACAGAGAGGAAAAAGACCAAAAACAAATAAACACAGTAACTGTGATCTATGGCAAAACTTTAACTAGCTTAAGCATATGTGTTAATTGAAATCCTCAAGGGGCGGGGCTGGGGGGGGGCAGAAAGATTATTTGAAGAAATGACTGAAATGTTTCCAACCCAAATCATGCAATGGACCTCAAGTGCATGAAACACGGAGAAACCCTACACCAAAGACCTCATAATAAAATTACTTAAAATCACTGGCAAAGAGAAAGTCGTAAAAACAGAATAAAAACGTATTTTGTACCTAGGACAAAATATAACAACTTTTAAAAAGTATTGGGAAAAAGAACCTGTCAACCAATATAGAATTCCATATCAAAATTTTCCTTATTACTTGAGATAAGGAATCTTCATTAAATAGCTTGGAATCAGTTAGGAAAGTATGGGCCTTATCTGCTAAGTCCTGAAGGTGATTGATTGCAGTCACTCCTTGTTCCTTCCAAACCTCTCCCCTCCTTTTTTTTTTTTAATCAATAAAGGTTGGGGAAAAGATTTATAGTATGCATATCTATTCATTTGTAATGCTAAGGTCTCATTTGTAAAGAAAGTTGTCCCCTCATAGGTATCAGAGTGGTAGCTGAAACTTTAACCGTGGGAAATCAGTTATTCGTTCTCAGATATTACTATTGCTGTTAAGTTCTCTTCTGCAATGTCAATTACTCTGCTCTACTACTTCACTACTGACTTCAAAGAGTGTTGCACAAAAAGCTACTGAGGGGGTCAGTGTGTTTACAAACCCACTCATGGCTCACAGGAGAACTTAAATAGTTGGGAAGGAGAAGATAAAAAAGATGCAGAAAGGGGACAGACTTTATTTACATTAAATTTTTGTCTAGGGCTACCACTAATAAGAAGAATCGTGGATAAGATGCATTTAATCCAAGAAACCCAGACAAACGTTACTGCTAAAGATTATATTTCAATTGTTAAGATACTTTAAATTAAGGCATACAATTTTCTGTTGTTATTTGCTCTACTGACAATAACTCTTTTGGGTCCCTGATCCAATTCCAATGTGGTAAGGGAGTCTCCCACCACAACACCAAGCAATTCTCAGACACCAGTAGGGTGTCCAAGAATTCAACACAATTCTAACATTGTCTATCTGAAGAGAGCAGCAGATTTCCACAGGTTAAGGGCTCAGTCCTGCAAGATTATTCTCCACCCCCTACTTTTTTTTTACAAGACTTCCTTCTCCTTGGGTGCCTGTGGTTCTTGGTCATGCCACTTTGAAGAAGGAAGAGGTAGACCAGACAGAGTGGTGGACAGCAAAACAAGGTTTTACTGAGCGATAGTAAAGTATATTGAATGATAGCATACAAAGCTCCCAAAAAGGGAAGGGACCCAAGAGGGTTGCCACTGGAGTTTCTAAATCTAGGGGTTTTTATGGGCTTGTTGGTGAGCTGTTTTAATCTGATTACCCTTCCTGAGCCCATCATCCAATCAGGTTTTTATCATCTATCATGTGGGAAGGAGTGGAGGGCTCCTTCCAGGGTGATGTAAAATCCTTTTAAGGGTGGTTTCCTCTTGGGGGTGGGTGGAGGCCCTTGTCCTTGCCTGCCTTCCTTCCAGCTATCCTTCATCAACTTCAGACCCTAGTTGCAAACCCCAGGCTGTTACCTGTACTTCTGACCTACCAGCTATGGATTGAAGGTTCCAGTGACCTCCTCCTTAGATTCTTTTAATTTGCCAGAGTGACTCAGAACACTCAGGGAAACACATTTACCAGTTTATTAAGGATATGAAAAAGGATGTGAGTCAACAGCCAGATGAAGAGATACATAGGATGAAGTATGGGGAAAGGGTGAGGAGCGTCTATGACCTTTCCAGGTGCCTCCATGTGTTTACCCACCTGAAAGTTCTCCCAGCCCTGCACTTAGGGGGTTTTATGGAGGCTTCACTGCACGGTCATGATTGACTAAGTCATTGGCATTGGCTGATTCAACCTCCAGATCCCGTCCCCTCCCCGGAAGTCTGGGGCTGGGACTGAAAGTTCCAAACGTCTAATCACACAGTTGGTTCTCCTAGAAATCACCTGTCCTTAGGTTATCTAAGAGCTTTCCAAAAGTGGTCTCATTAACATAACAAAAGATACCTTTATCACCCTTATCATAGGATGTTTCAAAGGTTTTAGGAACTAAGAGCCGGAAACCCTGGAAGAAAACCAAATACAAATGAAAAATCTGTGGTCACCATTCATCTGAATGACCAAAATATATTATTTCTTAAAAATCACAGTATCACATTTGCTTTAGATTTATGGGCTAATGTTAATTTTTACAGCTTTTCTAACTCCTGTATTGTATAAGGAAAATTAAAAAAAAAAAAAGAGGGCTGCAATTGAGTTAAGTTCAAATTCTCAGTGTCCAAGGAAATTTTTAAGAGTGTAATATTCAAGTCCAATGCCCCAGGAATGGCTCAAAAGCCTCCCTTTTTAGGAGGCTCCACCCATCCTAACTTGCATCAGTGACAGTTATGTTAAATTAGAGTTTGCCCCAAATCAAAAAAGACCCAGCTCATTTTATAAGATAACTTAGATTCAATATAGTTATCTACAGTTATTGAGTAATTCAGGGCCATAATAAATAATATTTACTATGAATAATATAATAGGTATCATGCAAATGTTATTGGACTTCTGACAAAATGTATAATAGAAAATTCTAGAGGACCTGGCTGGCTCAGTGGGTAGAACATATGACTCTCAATCTCAGGGTCATGAGTTCAAGTCCCACATTGTGCATAGCGCTTAATTTAAAAAAAGAGAGACAGAGACAGAGACAGAGAAAATTCTAGCAATGCTGAGATCCCCTGTTAGAATTTATTAATCAATTTTTAAATTATGATGATCATATAATCTTAAAGCTCTTACCTCTGATTTTATGAATCTACACAGAAGCAATTCAAATAAAAGTATATTAAAATGTTTTAACTATTTCTAAAATATGTTGTTAAAAATAAAGCTAATTTGGCCAAATAAACTACCACATACTGGAGAAATGTCATCATATTGAAAAGAGGAAGAATGGTTGGTGTTTTTAGTGTGTGTGTGTGTGTGTGTGTGTGTGTGTGTGTATAAAATCATGGTTGAGTAGAAAGTTGTTAATTGATTTACTTCTATATTTACATAAAAATATTTATGGAATGCCTACTCTGGGCCAAGAACTTTGTTGATGCTGTACCAGTGGATGGCTCCATGGTTAGGAATTTTATTTTTATTGGTCCTAAAACATTGTCTTGTTTACTAGATGAAGTTGGAAAATACTATTACAGAATATAAGAACTTCCTGCTAAGAAACTTGCAGTATAATTACAAGACTTAATACATATGGAAATGTTTTAAAGATGTGCCAAAAACTTAAGAAAAATACTATTTTTCTTTTGATTTAAAATTGCTATACTACCCAAACACATGGCATATGTTTGAACAAATAATCAGAGATGGAAAAAATTCATCAGTAGGTCTCCATAAGTAGATTATTTGTGAACAGGAGTTTGAAGAAATTAAATGACATTGCCTAAGAGTAGAAGATGGTGAAAAGAAGCATATTTCCTGAACCAGTTATGAATACTGGAACACAAAAGTCAGTCCCAGGAACTGGTAAGTTGACTAACTTATCTGGAAAAAAGATTTGTGTTGGGAAGTGATAAGAATTGAAGTGAGATGGAGATGGGTCCATACAGTGTTCTAAATGTTGAGCTGAGGAGTTTGGAATGAATAAGAAAGCCAATTTAGACTTTTATAGAATTTTAGAGCAGGGCAAGCTTTTGATCATATACCTTCCATTTCCCTTCAGAGAAAACTGACTTTAGTGAGAGTACACACTATTAATGGCATTGCCACTTGGGATCAGAATCCAAGATTTCCTGTTTTCAGTGTTTTTTGTTTTCATATACCCTGCTAGTTTGTGAAAGGATGCTCCATTGACCAGGAGCAAGAGAAACATGACTATAATGATAATTGGGAATACTTTGTTAGGAAATTTCTACTTAAATACTAAAATGAAAGCACTCTCTTCCTCTTCCCTCTGCCTCACTCTATAGCTTCAGATGGATGGATTACCAGCCCTTGATGTATGTGGATCTGTGATATCATTTCTTCCACAGAACAGGAGCAGAGTCACCACTGGGCAGTTCAGGCTCCACTCCCTCTGCCAAGGCCACTGTGTCATCCAAGCTCTGTCTCAGGGCAACTTCCTTCAAGGTCACACAAAGATGGATGCTCCTCTAACCTGCTGCAAATCTCCGCCCAGGTATGTTGATGCCCTCCTGCCACAACTTGGGATTTTCTCACTGTTATCACCCAGAAAATAATGGATGGAACCTTTGATGGAATTTATGGCTCCTGTTCTGTTTTAAGAAGAGTGTGACTCCTTTTAAGGGGAGTCCATTTGATTTTGGTAGCTACTCAACCATTTCTCGGAGTGCCTGTCAGCTGGAGGAGGAGGATGGGGTAGCACAGTTAGAATCAGTTTCAACATTTCTTTCTTCCTTCTTTAAGAGTTTTTAAGATTGTTCTTTGTAAGTCATGGTTTGTGAAGCTAGCTCAGCCTCTGCTACAGATTTACAAGCTCACTCACTCTTCCAGTCCTTCTAAATCTTGTATTTTCGGGGAGGGATGAAAAGAGGTCATCCTGTAGACTCTCCTTAATAACAAGGGACCACATATGTCCTCCATAATGGAAGATGGCTGAAGAGGAGGAGTAGAAGGTACCATTTGCTCAGTTCTCTATAACCAGTCAGGACACTGCCCCAAGTACACGACTTCTCTCCTCAGTACATTTTGTTCCAAAGGACAGATAGCCACTCGCGGGGATATAAAGCCTCTCTAGGCAGTTTCAGTCTTCTGGTTTCATATGTATTAAATTTCATGGTTGGAAAGCTTTAGAAACATTGATAAGCTTCATATTATTATAGATATCTTGGTTTTCCAAATAGTCATTCAGACTATTCCTGTGGCCTCAGCCACCCTCACTGTAGTGGACTGAATGCCAGTCTCTGAAAAGATATGTTTAAGTCCTAACCCCAGTACTTGTGAATGTAACCTTATTTGGAAAAAGGGTCTTTGAAGGTGTAATTAAGATCAGGAGCTCCAGATGCAATCATCCAGGATTAACCAGGTGGATCCTAAGTCAAATGACTATCTTATAAGAGAAAAATACAGACAGCAGAGGAGAAACACAGAAAATATGTGAAGGTGGAGGCAGAGATTGGAATTATGAAGCTACACGCCAAGGAGCACCAATGATTACCTATAGCCACCAAAAGCTAAGGAGGCAGAAAAGGATTCTCCCCTAGAGCCTTCAGGGGGAGCACTGTCCTGCCAACACCTTGATTTTGAACTATGGCTTCCAGACTATGAGAAAATAAAATTCTGCTGGTTCAAGTCACCAAGTTTGTGGAGATATGTTACAGCAGCCCTAGGAAATGAACACACTAGCCTATGGCAACATAAAGCAGACTGGTGGGGACTGCTGTGTGCCTCTCCCGCTCAGGTCTCAGCTAGCCTGGCCATGAAGACAGCAAAACTGGAGGTCATTTGAAACCTATACCCCTTCCTCCACCATTCTTGGTTTCCCCTCAAAATACAATCTCCTGATTTAGTCTCTCCCATACTTTAATAATCTTCAGGGGAATTACACTGCTTCTTGCTTCACCATGCTTCCATTTCTCCACATCCTTCAAACAGGACTGGCTACATAATTTGAGGGAACCGTTGAAAATGGAAATGTGGGGTCATTTTTTTTAAAGACTTTATTTCTTTATTTGAGAGAGAGAGTACAAGCTGGGGAGAGAGGCAGAGGGAGAGGGAGAAGCAGACTTCCCCCTGAGCAGGGAGCCCATTGTGGGGCTCAATCCCAGGACCTTGGGATCATGACCTGAGCCGAAGGCAGAGGCTTAACTGACTGAGCCACCCAAGTGCCCTGGAAATGTGGGGTCATTTTAAAATTAAGAATTTCAAGACAAGAACAGAAGAGCCAAGCATGGGGCCTTCTTAAAAGTAGAGCCCTGTGCTACTGCACAGGTTACATACCGATCAGTCCAGCTCTACCTCCTAAATTTATCCACTCTGACATGGCAGTCTTTGTTCAATACTGATAAATCCCACTACCTTCATAACTTATTCACACTATGCTTATTAATCCATTTTCTTGCTTTATGTGAAAAATCAGCTTTCTTCTGAGAATAGTTTTCCATAGATCTTCCCTCAGTATAAAATACTCATTATTTTAACTCCCCAGGACCATGGGAGGCAGCATTGGCATCCTTGTAGCTTCCTAGTATTGCTTTTGAACAGTGTACCACCTCTTATACCAGCTCTTGATTTTTTTAGCCTCTTGCTCCCTATATGTGTAACTTCTGCCTCAACTCTGCACTGTCATCCACTCAGTTCCAGATCATTCCACCACATTCATGGGAATCTTTTGTATCTGACTCACTCCTTCTCTATCTCATGGCTTATCACTGTGGGTGGCTTCAGTGTCCAGGTGGATGGCCTTTTCAGTACCTTAGCCTCCAATTTCTTGATTTTCATTCTATGTCAGCTAACCTCACCCATTTTTCTTCCATAAACTATGTCATAACTACTACTAGAACTTTCAAGAAAACTATCCCACCTTGACTACAATTTATTTTTCTCTCTCCTTCCTTTGATTTATATCTGTAGTTCCTTGACTTCTTTTTCTCTCCTTGTTTATGTCTTCACCTATTCCCCTGTATCATATTACATTAATCTCATAGCTCTATCCTTCAACTATTCTCTTAGTAATGGCAGCCCAGTTTTCTCCTTGTCTTTCCATCAGATCACTTGGTAAGACCCCAAAGTTGATTAAACTTTCTGCATTTAGAGTCATATTTTATACAGATTCACACGACGGTGTGCAACTACTACTTCCACCAATTCCTGTACTCAAAAGTATTTCTTTGGGTTTATAGTCAGCTTCTCTCCACCATTCCTAGCAACAGTCTTTAGGCTGTTTACCTGATTGCATCATCAATCTTTACTACAATCTTTAGGCTGTTTACCTGATTGCATCATCAACCTTACTTGCCTGATAGAAGTGAGAGACAACTAAAAATCTTCAATCCACTATAAGTAGACAAAAGCATTCTATAAATAGTATTTTCTTAAGTCATTATTTTGTCTTAATTGAAGGAAATGAGATTACATTTTTTTTCAATTAAAACCTGCTGTTAAGCACTTGTTTTATACAGGTACTATTCTAGTTACTAAAGATATAGTGTTCATGGACACTGGTTCTGATTATTTCAAATATATAATTTAAAAGTATATCAATGAGGACTAATGATTTTATCAAATTTAACTGAAAATACAGGTTTTACAAGTGGAGTATAAGGAATACAGTTACAGAATCATAAAAATCCAATCATGGTAGCGTAAGTCACATATCTAAACATTATAGCATCATTCTCATTATAGGTTATCTAAAATAATTAGGACTTAGAATAATTTCCCTTAGTAATAATATTTAGAATATATTTCATATACAAATATATTTCATCATGTGAAATGAGTTTTGTCAGTAAGTTTTAAAGTTACACTAAAATTATTTAATCTCTTTAATTAATGTTTGTATGACCACACAAGTAACTATGTTTTTAGAAAATAAAACATACAGTTCAGCTTCTAGAAAACTCACAAGCTCTATTAACAGAGTGTAGGTTTAAAAAAAAAAGTCAACCAACCTTTTTTTTAAGGGAGAGGAAGAGAATCTTAAGCAGGCTCCACGCCAGTGTGGGACCCAAAGCAGGGGCTCCACCTGGGTCTCAGTCTCACAATCCTGAGATCATGACCTGAGCCAAAATCAAGAGTTGGATACTTAGCTGACTGAGCCACCCAGGTGCCCCAAAAGTTGATCAACCTTAAAGGCAGAAAGATCTAAGTTCAAAAATTGGTTTGCAGTCTTGTTAGCTATTTCACTTCATTCAAACCTTATCTCACCTTGTTGGGCTTCAGTTTATTAAGTGGAAATGGCAAGCAATGATTATTACTACACTGTGGAGGTAGAAATATTAAATAATTTAAAGGGCCTGATTGTAGCACCATTAGTAGATATTTTAAATGAATTATTTCGGTGATTATATTTTCATATTTCACATAGCCTTTACCTAAAAAGGGAATTTAGAAGTAGTCAGTAGTGAAGTGGTAGGTGTCCTAGGCCTTGGGTAGGAAGCCAGAGCACAGTACCAACAAGCATATTGGTATTAAGATTTTGAGCAATAAAAATGACTTTCAGGAAAACAGAGGTGATCTCAGGACTTCAGTGAGGACAAACCACATTCTCAGGAAGCAGAGAACTGTACCTTAATTTTTTCAGCAGTATTGTCATCGATTTAATACGGCTTTTAAAAGACACAATGAAATCCTAATAATAAGGACCTCATTTTCCTTAGTGAGAACATTTAGATGAAACTGGACATGCATTGTTATCTGTTTTTCTTTGTCCAAAAGTTGTCGGCATTGCAAGTTGCCTCCCGATCTGTTAAAATAATCTGCTAATAAACACGAAGACCCAAATTCCGGGCGCAGATAAGAAAGCTGTGCACATTCCTACCTTCTCCAAACAGCCACGATTAGATCAAAAGGCAACCTTGTGACACGTGGAGCACAAACCCTGCGGCCACGTACAGATGGATCAACCGACAAGTTGTAGCTTCTGGGAAGAGAGAGAAAAGCGAAATTCCCGCACTTACATCAAGCGAATTCTTAACAGAACCTAACAGTCACCCGGGGGAACTGAGAGTGGCAGGCGAGGAGGACATCGGTCCTGTGACTATCCCCGACGATTAGTTGTCTGTTACCGTGCACGCAGGAGAGCCAACAAGGAAGAGCCTCGGTCGCGCTTACCCTCGAGCCCCACGTCGCCGGGGCTGCGCTGCAAGCGGACACCGGAGGGCTGGAGGCGGGCCGGAGCGGGGGGCGGGGGGGGCGCGCTCTGCGCTGGAGGCGGGTCCCGGTGGCCGCTCCCTCCGCCCCCGGAGTCGCTGCCACCGCCTGGCTGCGCCCCAGCTCAGCAGCTCAGACGCGGCCGCATCCCTTAGACTGTAGAGGCGGCAGCGAGTTAGAGCCCGCGTCGCTGCTCTCAGCCACAGGGAGACTGGGCGAGCCCGAGCGCGAGGACACCTGGCCCGGCTCGGCGGGAAGCTCTGCGCGCCGCTGGTACGTACCAGGTAGAGGGGTAGCGGGAGTGAGTGTGGCTGGTGCGAGGAAGGAGGGAAACGACTTGGAGTTGGGGGAGACTGAGTGAGAGAAGATGTGGAAGTGCAACTTTCCCATTTGCCGCTCAGTCTGCGCAAGCACGGGGGATTTCAAAGCAGGTGCCCCGTATGCTAGAGCGACCACATCACTACTATGCAAACTAAGGTATCTTTAAAGCGGAAGGGGGCGCTTAGGTCAACAGGGGTAACCAGGGAGGTCTGATCACCTGCTTTTTGCCGTTTCTGCTCTGAAGGTGGACATTAGGGACCTCCTGTCATAAGTTGTTGAGCCCTTAGTCTCTCTCGCCCGCAATGCCACGTCGTTTTCCTTGGGCTGCGCGTTCCAAGCTCGCGGCCACTGGATCGGCAGAGACCCGAGCCCTAACCGGCACTGCCAGCGTCGAGCTCTGTGGCTTTAGCCAACTTGCCTCACCCCACTAGTCTACGTTCATTCTTTGACAAAATATGGCACTGATTAGACCGGATGATCCGGAGGGTCCCCTGCAGCTATTGGGATTTCCCCGAGCCTGGGACCCCTGCCCGCGAGGGACCCGAGTGTAAAGTCGTCTCAGGGGCTTAGGAGACGGAGGGCGTGGGTCCTGGTTGTTGCAGCTGCAACCCCTTGGGGAAGCACCTGAAAGTGTCTTCTGGGGAAGATGGCCAGCTGCTGCTGCCGGCTCCCTGCTGAGTGAGGCTGAGACCTACAGGCCAGTCCCATTTTGGTAGAACTCATCCCAGGAAGCTCAACGGAACTCGGTCCCTTTGGAAAGCGCTTCGCATGAGCGGGACAAACGGGAAACACACTTAAAAAACCACAAAAGCCAAAAACAACCCCTTCCCCCAACCCAGCAGGTATTATTAGTCAGAGTCTGCAGGACTGGAAAGTGGAGATTCAAGGTGGAAGATCAGTTAAACATCCACTTAGAAAATAATCAAAAACTAAAAACAATTAATGGTTTGGATACCGAAAAAGTATTGGATAAGAATTACTATGAACACTGCATCGCTCTTTGTGTACATGTAGATTCAAAATCCATCTCTCCACTCTATCTTTTTACAAGATGCCTTTCTTCATATTGACGTTGCTACACATTTTAAAAAATCCTTCTGGGTTTTAGTATTCAGAAAGCTCAGAATTTGGGTTATTAAAATGAGATATGATGACCATATATCTCACAGAAAGTAGCGTAATGGAGTAGATGGATTCTGGATCAAGGTTGGTTAGACCAGCATTTTGAAACCTTTCTTATTTCCTGCTAATATGATCCATACTGGTCAATGCCTTTCTATTGACACTATCTCAAAAGAGTTCATTTTCTAAAAAGATGTTCTGGAAGATAAAATGATTGAATTTTGAAGCAAAGTACGATTTTTGGGGTGGGGGGGAAGTCTTTAGTAATTGACTTTAGTCTTCTCTTTACCATATCTTTCTACAGCAAAATAACGAAGACTAATGGAATACTTTATGCAGGGTGTTTAAAAATGTGTCACATTTCATTTGTGTTAAACAAATTTTCTCTTCTTTAGTCGCTTTTAAATTAGAAATTTAGATATTTAGAAATTTACTCCTTTCAGTGATTTTTAAGGAAAAGTTACCAAGTTGTAAAAACATCACCATAATTCAATTTTAGAACATTTTCATTACCCCCAAGAGATCCCTCATGTCCATTTATAGTCTCTGTTCTCACTGCCAGCTTCAGGCAACCACTAATCTCTTTTCAGTCTCTATAGATTTGCCTTTTTTGGACATTTCATATAAATGGAGTCATATAATATATGGTCTTTTATTTATGGCTTCTTTCACTTAGCATAATGTTTTTGAGATTCATCTGTGTTGTAGCATGTAGCAGTATCTCATTACTTTTTATTTAATAGTTTTCCATTGTATGGATATACCACATTCTATCTATTCATTAGTGCACATTTAGACTGTTTTCAGTTTTAGGCTATTATGAATCATGATGCTAAGGACATTTACATGCAAATCTTAGTGGGTACATATGTTTTCATTTCTCTTGGGTAGATATTTAGCCTTGGAATTGCTGGGTTGTATGACAAACTTCTGTCTAACTTTGAGAGAGCATTATAGATTTTTATGTGGAAGTTATATATTTATGAAATGTAGAAAATTCTGGAGAAATAAGTTTCTTACTGGATAATATATGATTTGTTATATATGTAGAGAGAAGGTTGGGAGAAGAAACACTTTGTTTCCTTTTAAATTTAGAGCTCAAATAATTTTGAAAAAGAAGTAGTATTTCTCAGAAATAAAATATTTTAAAGACAGTTTTTTAGAGTAGTTTTAGATTCATAGCAAAATTGAAAGGAAGGTATAGAGATTTCCTATATACTCTGAGCCCCCAGACATGCATAGCCTTCCCTTTATCAAAATCTCCCACTAGAGTGGTACATTTGTTACAATGGATAAACCTACACTGACACATTGTAATCATTCAAAATCCATTGTTTACCTTAGGATTCACTCTTGTATATTCTATGGGGTTGGACAAATGTATAAAGACAGGCATCCATCGTTATAATATACAGAGTATTTTCATTGCCCTAAAAGTCTTCTGTTCTCTGCCTGTTCAAACCTCTCCCAAATTTCTTTTGTTTTAATACTTAATGAGAGTAAATCAGGCTTAATGAAGACAAAATTTCCTTTAGTGTCCATTGAAAATGGAAAAGAAAGCAATTTGAAAATTGTGTTTTAAATGTTGATGAGAGTCAGACCTGAATGGCTTGGTAGTAAATTCAATGGTTTTCCATTCCTTCAATACAAGATTTTAATTGAGTTAAAAAACCATTTCTTTCTGAATATTAAAAAAAAAACTCTATAAATCCTGTAATAAAATAAGCTTTCTTAGCCATGATGCCTCATAATTCTTTTAAGTAATAATTAAACATATTCTATTCTTAGATATAGAGATCTAAGGCCCATGATTGGTTTGTGATATGTACAAAAACCATGTATTAAGGATAAATCTAGGGATCCTGTATTCCTGTTTTAAAACTTCTGCCATTGGGGTGCCTAGGTGGTGTTGGTTAAGTGTCCAATTCTTGGTTTCAGCTCAGGTCATGATCTCAGGGTCGTGAGATCCAGCCCCACACCAGGCTATGCACTCACTCAGTACAGAGTCTGCTTAAGACTCTCTCTCCCTCCCCTTCTGCCCCCCTCCCAACAAAACAAAACAAAATAAAACTTCTGCCATTAGTACACTGCTCTTCTGAATCTTGTTAGTCTCAGAAATTTTCATGTTAATATGCTGTATGTACTTTTTATAAGTCAATGTCAGTTAGTGACATTACGTAAAAAAGAATTCCAGGTTAAGAATTTGAACATACTCAGAAAACCAAAGGTGGTTATTATTATTATTTCCTTTTACTGGAAATACAATTGATTTTGAGTAATCAAATAGTCTACTTTTCACTGAAGTTAAGATAAACTCTTTATTTCGGCTGTCAATGGCAAAAGCAATGTTATGCCCAGGAATGGTGTGTGTTGTGGGCTTTATAAGTCAGAGTGGATTTGTGTCCTCCAGTCACTCCTATTTTTAAAATATGATAGTGTCCAAGAGTTGGGATGTTTAGTTGGAAAAGAAGTTCAGAGCTGTCTAAATAAGAATAAAATAATTTGAATTTGTATATATTCCTGAACAGGAGGAGGTAATCTCACCTAGAGTCCTAGATCAGTTAGAATAGGATTTATCAGACTGCAAAGAGGGTCAAGAATATGGAGACACTTTAAAATCATGTAGTCTGGAGCCAAGACAGCTTGAACACTTGTTAGCAGCATTTATAGGGAAAATGAATGGAGCTAAATTTTTTCTTTTACCTCTTAAATTCTTCATTCCCATGGTCCATATTTCTTGTTAAGCTCGAATATCTACCATGTTGATGAAAAAGAATCCTCATTTGGGAATATGGAAATCATCATGGTTAACTCTAAGGCTTTCATTTTTTTGGGCTGAAGTAAAGGAGGAAACTGAGGTCCAGTATGATAGTTTCATGAATAAAACCATGGAAGACAGGGAAGAGTTAAGCAGTATTCCCAAACATGCGTCTACTTAAATGACTATATCATTCTTTATTTCTAGACTTCTAGACTAATCTTTATAGGCTGGGCTAATATGTCTCAAAAGAAAACTATATATATAGTTTTTATATATAGTTTTATATATAGTTATATATTTATAGTTCTATATATATAGATATATATATTTAAACATTTTTGAGAGAGAGAGAGAGAGCAAGTGTGAATGGGGGAGGGGCAGAGGGAAAGGGAGAGAGAATCTTAAGCAGGCTCCATGCTCATCACAGAGCCTGATGTAGGGCTTGATTTCACAACCCTGAGATCATGACCTGAGCTGAAATCAAGAGTTGGATGCTTAACTGACTGAGCCATCCAGGTACCCCAAAACAATATTTTAAAAATCAGTGTGTGTATGTGTGTGCACACACACGTGCACACATAACTAAGGATAGCTTACAACTCATGCAATTATATTAGTTTATTATGTTTGTTTATTTTAAAATTTAAAAATGAGAATAAGTGCTTCTGTCATGGAGTCTCTGGAGCCAGATACACTATTATATTTCAAAACATTGAAATAAACCCCTCTAGTCTGCCTTTCCCAAAGATGCTTTGAAATCTAATAAAAAGCTAGATTGTAGATATGATGGATTTTTTCACATTCTAAAGGTTTATAAAGGGTCCATCAAGCCAGAAGAAGTTGTTATAAAGCCCAAGGCTTCCACAGAAACCACTCTGCCTCTTAGTTCCTACATCTCTGAAGAAGAATATCTATCATAATTGTGTTTGTTACAGTAAAGAAGAAGTAACAAAAATAAAAAGCAACTCTACATCTTTCTAATATGCCATGAAACTGTGTATTCGTATCTATAGATACTCTTCTAGCTCTGAGGAGATTGAATTTGAGGGGGGTTGGGCGGACTTGTGTAGTAGCCCAAGCAAGAGGTGCTAAAGAGTAAGTCTGGGATTAGGGACAAAGAATTAGAGGTGAACAAGAGTATTTGAAGTCTAGAAATATTAGAAGCTGAAAATGATCAGGCTTGATAAGTGGGATATGAAGTTAGAGGTAGGAGTGAAGAGTGCTTCTCAGATTCTTGGCTTGAGGTTTGAGGCAATATAAGAATGAGGGCAGATTTGTCAGATATACTGGATTGGATAATCTCTCCTCAAAATTCATGTACTTCTTGGATCCTCAGAATGTGATCTTATTTAGAAAGGTCATTGCAGTTGTAATTGGTTAAGATGAGGTCATACTGAAGTAGGATGGGCCCTTAACCCAATATGACTGCTGTCCTGATAAGAAAAGAAAAGACACAGAGATAGAAACACAAAGAGGAAGACAAACATATGATAATGGAGGCAGAAATTGGAGTTATGTAGCTGCAAGGGATTTGCCAGCCACCACCAGAAGCTAGGAGAGAGTCATGGAACAGATTCTCCTTCTGAGTTCCCTAAGAAAGAATCAACCCTGCTGACACCTTGATTTTGGATTGCTGGACTCCGAAGCTGTGTGGAGGAAATTCATGTTGTTTTAAGGCACTTAAACCAAGTGGCAATTGGTTATGACAGCCCTAGGAAACTAATATAGTGGGTGTGGGGGAAGAGGATGATGAGTAAAAGAGGAATCAGAGGTAAAGATATCCAAAAGGCTGTTTTTTTTTAACATGCTCAGGAGGCATACATTTAGTTGACGTTAGCATCCAGGAGGTAAATATAATAAAGAGACCTCCTATGGCAAGCACATGGAATGAGAAAGGAAATGGGAGAAAATGGAAGCCGAGGAAGTAAGTTCTCCTGGGAGCCCAAAAAGAGAAGCTGGAAAGGGCATTGTCATAGCAACAAGGGTAGGTAGAGCATCAAAATGTGTGGCATGATCAATAGGTCATAGTCATGAGACGACCCAGTAGGAGAAGGGCTGAAAGGATTTTTTATTTGGCAAGTAGAAAGGCAGAGTAATAGCTTTATAATTGGGAAGTGGAAGCCAGATTTTATTGGGTGAGAAATGGAAAGTAAGGGAATGGGGTCAGCCAGTGTTGAGTACTCATCCTGGGATTATAGCCAAAAGACAGAAGAAAAAGGTGGGTGGGTAATGGGGGTCAGGACATTGGGTCAAATTAATTTTTAGTTACTGTTTCAAGGAGAGCCTTGGTTATCTCCTTAGATGCCATGAAGACATCATTAGTGTGGGAGAGGCTGAAGGTACAGAAAAGATAATTCATAGAGCTGATTTCCAAAGGAGGTAATGAGATTAGAACAAAAGTAGAGGCCTTCAACATATATTTTTCAATTTGTAACACAAGCTTGAAATTTTTCTAAGGGACCATAATTATTTTTTCTTCCAGTGGAAATGACCGTACATGCTAAGGGGCTGGAAACTTCTTTTTTAAAGAGTTATTTTACTAATTTTGGGCGGGGAGAGCACAGTGGGGAGGGGCAGAGGAAGAGAGAGAGTCTTAGGTAGAACCAGCTCTATGCGCAGAGCCCCATGTGGCTCAATTTCACAACCCAGAAATCACGACTGAAGGCAAAACCAAGAGTTGACAACAACCAACAATGCTTAATTGACTTGGCCACCCAGGCACCCACAGGGAATGGAAAGTTCTATTTACTGAGAAACATACCAGGTCCAGGCTAGGTGTTTTCACATATTTCATTTATTCTCCAACCTGTGGAGTTAGTCTTATGGCTCAGTTTTCTGAATAAGTAGGGGAAGAGAACATTTATTCAAACTCATTTAATAGAAAGTGACAGAGTTGAGATAAAAAGCCAGGTTTGATTGGTGCCTAAATTCACAGCCTACCATTCTAACTTGAAATGCTCAGCTCATTCACTCATATTGGACATTCCTTTTTTAAAAAAACATTTATTCATTAATATATTATTCATTTTACAACCTCCTAAATTAGCCATCTGTTAGCTTTTTTTTTTTTAATTGTTGTTGTTGTTGTTTTAATGTAAGCTCTACACCCAATGTGGGGCTTGAACTCATGACCCCAAGATCAAGAGTCACATGTGCCAGCCAGGCACCCCTCATATTGGACATTCTTTTTTTTTTTTTCCATATTGGACGTTCTTAACAGTCATTGCTGAGCGTGACACGTGTCCTGTGCCCCTCCTCAGTATTCGTTATTAAAGATAGTTACAAAAAAGCAATATGATAACTTGGGCAGTGCATCCACTGTATCCTGACATAGTCAAAGTCCTATATCACTGAACGAGGTTTGGTCTACACCAGGTCATTTCAGGTTTTCCATTCATTTGTACCTTATGGTTTTGACAGTTCAGAAATGGGACCAGTCTACAACGTGGGGGGTGCAATTTTTATTTGTCTCAGGGAAGAGTGGAAGCAGGTTTTTAGGGGGAAGTGAGACATATTTTCCTCACGGGGTAGATCTGGGTCAGTTCCCTGAGGTGTTTGTGGAATTTTTCCAAAAAATATTAAGATTCAGGTAAAACCCAGCATAAGTTGTTCCAGCTTTGAGGAGTCCATGTTTTGGGTTCTGGTTTGAATGCTTTGAAAAGACATATAACTGCATATAACTGCAAAATGGGAAACAAAGCACTTTTTTTAGATGTTTATTTACCAACTTCAAGTAAGTACCCTATTTTATCCTAATTTGTTGAAAACTTTTTATATTGTTTATCAATAATTATTATTGGTCTTAATAGTCAATGGGCTCAATTCTTCACTTTGTTGGTTTTATCTCAATATGTTCCACTTGAAATATGGATTAATAAGAATTTTGTATAATGACAACAGTTTAGGTTCTGTCTAAAAACATCTCAAATTATCTTACAAAAAGATTGCTTAGGGTTTACTTTGTTAACTTCTTTCAGATATTTTTATTGTAAAGCCATTATGTAATTAAGAACATTTAAAGACTTTTAAATTTCAGCTTTAATATTCAATATTGATTATCTTCCAGTCTTGGTACATTTGTAAGGTTGTATTTTTATATATAATAGGAAACAGATTGTATCCTATTACAAATTTTTTAAAAACTAACATTTTTCCTTCTTATGTAAAGTGACCCATGAAATAGTTTTTGGCTAGATGAACTTTCAGGTATGGAACAGAATTTTGCAGTTTACCAAATGGGTACATTCTAATTTTGCTCCATCCTGTGGTAATTAATTTGGGGAATGAGAAAACAGAAGAAAAATATACCCAATCCATTAAAATACATTGCTTTAAGTATTAGTAATGTTCAAATGTAGAATTCAGTTTTTCCAAGAATAATATGTGCTTGCTATCATAAATTCTTCACCAAGAATCACAGATTCTTACTTGATCTTATCTTTTTTGTCAATTATCCCTCATTACATTATAATGAGTTATTGTACATGTTATTTCCAGACCAGGTAATGTTAGCCACTTAAAATACCACTAAGTTTTAAACTTTAAAATTTTTAAAGTGTTTTTGAGGTAATACACATTGCAGTGTAAATCAAGAAATTTCAGAATTGTATTAAGAAGAAAACAGGCTCTACCTATATTTCCACCATAAATTATAAAATCCTTTGCACATATGTGGCTTTAGAAAACCAAAACTGATGCAACAGATACCTTACCTCTCACTTAATATATCATCTCAATATATGTTTCCTAAGCAACAAATTATATTTTTAATGGCTGCATAGTGTTCTGTAACATTTTTAACTAATCCTTATTGGTAAATATGCAGAATGTCTCCAAGTTTGGTTTTATTAACAATATCATAGTAAATAACCGTGTTCATAATTCTTATACACTTTACATACCTGTTTGATTAATTCCTTTGTATAAATTTCTAGACATAGAATTGGTAGGTCATAACATAATCACTTTTTAAAGACTTTTGATACATTTTGCAAAATTTCTTTTCAGGGGGCCTGTAGGATTTATACTCAAAATAACATTTTTACTAATATACCAATACTGTTTCAAAAATTTAAAATTTAGAAATCAGTGGGAAAAGATAGCTCATATTTGTATTTCTTTGACCAATTTCTTTGACCATTTTTAGTTAGCCAATATGTTTATTGGATTTTTTTTTAAGATTTTATTTATTTATTTGACAGAGAGAGACAGCCAGCGAGAGAGGGAACACAAGCAGGGGGAGTGGGAGAGGAAGAAGCAGGCTCCCAGCAGAGGAGTCCGATGTGGGGCTCGATCCCATAACACCGGGATTACGCCCTGAGCTGAAGGCAGATGCTTAACGACTGAGCCACCCAGGTGCCCCGTTTATTGGATATTTTTATTTAATTTTTCTAAGTTGCTTTTTTATACTCTTTGCCTACCTTTAATCTTTTTTGTTTGTTTTGAAGCTTTTTATTCATAAGGATATTAACCCCTTGTGTGTCTTTTACACTGCAATTTTAATTTTTTTATTTTTTTAAAAGATTTTATTTATTTATTTGAGATAGAGCAAGAGCAAATGAGATAGCATGAGCAGGGGAGAGGAGCAAAGGGAGAGGGAGAAGCAGGCTCTCCACTGAGCAGGGAGCCCAATGACCCTGGGATCATGACCTGAGCTGAAGGCAGATGCTTAATCAGTTGAGCCATCCAGGCGCCCCTCACACTGCAATTTTTGAATCAGTTTTTTTTTTTTTTTTTTTTTGCCATTAGTTATTTAGGGAACATTGCTTTGTAGAATACTTACATTTTATGGATCTCAAAGCTATCAATTTCTTCTTGCATAGTTTCTTGTTTTGTTAAGTTTGAGAAGGACCTCACCACTTATAAAATATTAAAAAATCTCAATGGATTCCATGTTTCCATCCACACAAGTCAGTGAAGAACCTAAGAACTCTGTGTGGTTCTGGCTAGTCCCTTACCACCTTCTCCCCTAAAACTACAGCAACTTCACAGCCTCCTCTGCTTTGAGTCCTCCCTCATATCTCCTTGTTTATGCAAATTACTGGAGGCATCCTTATACTCCCAAGGAAAATGACCAACTTTCCTGACTTTTCTGGACCTGAAAGGTTTCCCAGGATGCTATCTATGTAGAGTAAGTCCTTGACTTAAAGAGTTTACACTTTTGAAATTTTTGAAACCCCTTAGTTTCTTTTTATATGTCACCTGTTTTCATCTTCATGCTCTGCTTGGTGACAAAATAAGTGTCAACAGCTCCTGGCCTAAACTCTCAATTTATATTCAAAGAGAAAAAGGTATTTTTACCTAGTAGCTTTGGCACCAGTCCTAAGATGGACTAACTTGCATCATGAACCCACTCTTTAAGCATTTGCTGGGTTGGAAAAATGTAATAAGCCTGCTGGGGCAGTTTTGAGTCATGTACCACTTCTGAACTAATCACTGTGGCTAGCTGCATCTGGAGCTCAAATTTGTAAGATCTGAGTCTCAACTTTATTCTTGGTAACAACTGAATCACATGGAGTAAATATAGGAGGGAAGGCTTCTCAACTGGAAATGGATGTTGAGAAGATGAAATTTTTACTATCTATCAAACTGGTGACACACAGGTTAAAACAAAACAAGCACAAACAGGTGCTGAATAAACTTGTAAGACTGTCTGTGAATAAAGACTGTGAATGTTATTAGTGCTTAGATTTTATGATATTTATTTAACAGCATTTTTAACATCCTGATTCTTGGCTCTATTCTTCGTAGTTAAGTTACAAAATAATTAAGCTTTGTATAAATAAATTTTATTTGTTGTAATCCTCTTTAATCGTCATTAATGGATTTTATTTTAAATTCTGCCTGTTAAAATAATATTTTGAGGATAAATAATAAGGGACTCCTTCTTTACACAAATATTTTTGCAGCTAACATTTAAGAAGACATATTAACAACAACAACAAAACATATTGACACATGATTTGGGAGGTAATAGTAGAAAATTATAACTAAACTAGAAATTAAAAAGCTTGATTGTGAGGCCAACTCAGCTTTTAATTAGTCATGTGATGCTGAAGAAGTCTCTTAATCTTTTGAGATTTCAGTTTTTTGTCAACTTGATTACACTAATATGAATAATATGATTTTAGTTCTTCATCATGAAATCAGTACATAGAAAAAGTACCTGAATTATTCTATTGAGTCTATAATTCTGTATTTTAATGCTACATGTGCCCATTCATTTTCAGGTTCATTTCTCTGGATGGTTATGGATGTCCTTCATTAAAGCTTTTAATGGGGGTGCCTGACTGGCTCAGTTAGTGGAGCGTGTGATTCTCAATCTTGGGGTCATGTGTTTGAGCCCCATGTTGGGGTGTAGAGATTACTTAAAAATAGTAAATAAATGAAGTATGTTAATATTAAAAAAAAAAAAAGCTTTTGGGTGCCTGGGTGGCTCAGTCGGTTGTGTCTGCCTTCAGTTCAGATCATGATCCCAGAGTCCCAGGATCAAGCCCCGTGTCAGGTGGCCTGCTCAGTGGGGAACCTGCTTCTCCTTCTCCCTCTGCTGCTCCCCATGCTTGTGCTCTCTCTCCCTGTGTCCAATAAATAAATAAAATCTTTAAAAAATAATAATAAAAAAAGCTTTTAATGAATTCTGGAACTTATCACATGCATCTCTGATATGAATACTTAACTAAATTCACATAATCAAAGCACCCTCCTGAATTCAGGTACTTGTGGTTAGTGCTATAGTACTACAAGAATGAGTGAGATTCCATCCTTTCTAAAGAAGCTTAGAAATACATCTGTTTTGAGGAGGTGGGGGAAGGTAATATACACAACTTTCCTGCAAGGCGACAGTAGTAAGGACCACAAAAGAACTAAAAAGTGTGTGGGGTTTCAAAGAAGAGAAAGATAAACTTTGAAATTAATCAGAAAGACTTTATAGAACATGTAGGAATTGGGGTGGTCCTTGAGCAGACTGATGGAATTTCAATGAATGGGCAAGACATCCCTGATTGAGAAAACAGCATGAACAAAGGTACAAATACAGAAAAGAGTGGGACAGAGCTATGTAGAATTTTAGGGACTGGAAGAAGATAAGGGTGGAAAGATATATTGGAGCTGTAGTGAAGAATCTTAAATGCTTGAAGACTTTGGACTTAAATTTGTAGTTAATTTGCATTCTCACAAGTTTTTGAATAGGGAGTCATATAGTCAGTGCTGCACTCTGAGTCAAAAATTATTTTGACAGTTTCTTTAGATGGGGATAAATACAAGAGTGGTGTACATTTTAAAAAGAAATCAGATAGAGAAAAAATGGTTATTAGTAGAATTGGTTTAAAAAATATTAAAGGATTCTGATTTATGGCCAATTCAATATGAATTGATACTGTTAAGTGGTTGTCCAACAAAAGTAGTATATTTTTAAGTTATTAGTAGCAGTGTCTTATCCAGAACAAAGGAAGTGATGGCCCAACTCTGTTCTACCACGATTAAATTTTTCTCCCTCTTTTCCACCAAAAAATTCCCAGAAATCTAGAGGGATAACTCAAAGTGCTCCATTGAAAAGGGCAGTTTCCCTGAAATTTTATAGTCCTCTGACAAGTAAGTATTAATTTTGCATTCTACTTTATAGTGTGTTTATTTTGTTTTAATATATAAATATCTTTTAACATATATACTATCAAGTAAGACTGTTTTGATATGCAAAATTTATCATGTGGTTGTGAGTACTTTCTGACACACAGTCAAATACTTCCAAGAATACAGGTTTCCTAGTTTCAGAAGTGCACAGCCTTAGCTGTGCGTGGAACCCACAAGCTCTCAATAAACTAAGAATTCATAGGCTCACAATTCAGAATTCCATTGATTAGAGTTTGTGTTGCATGGGTTAACCTAGAAAGTCGTGTTATTGCTAATATCAAAGTCTTTGGCAATATGGTTGCATAAACATATATGTGAACTTATTATGGAAAAATCATCAAAGCATTGTTATATTAAAAAATGGAGGCCTGTATCTCTAGCTCCTGAGATGGTGAGGTAAGAAGTTGAGTGGCTTTGAGATATTACACTTGATTGCAACATTTTTGGGCTTTTGGGTTTGGTTTGGTCCTGTTCCTATTTTTTAAATTAGTGCTTTGAGGAAGACAGATGTTGAATAAAGTTTTGTGAATTATTATTTAGGAAATTTTTGAATTAGAATAACTTTTCCTTGCTTTTTATTTGACCTTTAGTTAGTTGATTTCTTTTATACTCTCTTCTCTATTTTAGTTCCACCAAGATTTCTGTGAAAACATTTTTAAAATTTATTTATTTATTAGAGAGAGAGCATGCATGAGTTAGGGGGGTGGAGGGAGAGGGAGAGGAAGAGAGAGAATCTCCAACAGACTCCCCTCTGAGCATGGAGCCCAACGCTGGGCTCAGTCTCACACAACACTGAGATCATGACCCTGAGATCATGACCTGATATGAAATCAAGAGACAGACGCTTAACTGACTGAGCCACCCAGGCACCGCTCTGGGAAAGCTGTTTTAAGAGTTACTAATCTGAATGGGAAATTATCTTCCCAGAGACCAGCTCCAGACCAGCTTTTAGTGATTTGGTTGCCAGATCATGTAGTTTCCTTGAGTTTCATGTTATTATAATTATAACAAAAGGGGCACAGGCAATCTGGTTATTTTAGCCGTAATACTGGATGGATTGTATCACTGCAGAGGTATCTGCTTATTTGTCTTCAATGATTCATCATAGTTGAGGGAGTAGAAAACTAGCCCAAAAGTCAGGAGATTGGTTTATTTTTGGTTTTTAGAAAATTGTTTAATTAAGAGGTTAAAAATGCCCAATCCTCATGTATTTTACCATTTTGCCTAGGAGCACAATTTTCTTATCATTATTAAACTATAGTATAAACTCATTCTTAATGCTAAGGCATATGCCAGGCACTGAGGAAACGAGGTTAAATAAAATAAGGTTCTAGCTCTTGAACAACATGGGGTTAATGTTAAGTAGGTAAATAACTGTGAAACAGTACGACCAATGCCATCATAGCAGTATGAATCAGGAAGAAAGATGCTCAGAGGTGGTTATGAGTAATTCTAAAATCAGAGATAGTTTCTCAGAACAGGTGATGTTATTGTTACATCTTGACAGATAACCAATAGTTTGCCAGGCAAAGGGGAATGTGTCCTGGGAAGAGGAAAGAGACTTAAAGTGCATGATGTGTTTAGGGAACTATAATTAAGTCACATCATGGACTGAGCAGATGTGGCTAGAAGTTTGATGGGAAGTAGATTCAGAAATGCCTTACATATCATGCTAAATAGCTTGGGCTTGACTGATGGTTTTAAATTAGTGGAGTAGCAGAATCCTATTTGTAACTATGGTGTACTGGCTGCAAACCCACGTCTCTCGGAGCACCTACCTCTTCCTCTACAATAGAGATGTAAGGGACAGTAGCGAAGATTGGGCCAAGGCTGTACTCACGCACTGATGAGTTAGTTTTTAGATTGATTGGGCCTATGTCCTAAGAGGTAGGTTGGCTACGGATGGAAAAATATGACAATTTAGATTTGTTGAGTGTAGAAGGAGACATTGAAACTGAAGATATAAATGTGGTTTTAACTATTGATTAGAATTGAAGGTCTTTCCTAGAAATTGCTGTACTTAGAGTTATATGTTGAAATATGTTAGGAACAGACTTGTAAAATTCTTATGTTTTTCCCATTTTTTGGTCTGTTAACAGATGATATCTAAATAGCAAAATTCTTTGAAATTATGAAAACTTTAAAAGCCATATTTTAAATGTGATTGCAAAAAGAATGACCTCCTTTATGTGTGTGTGCGCTTTTTTAAAATAGACTTTTTTGGCCACAGATTTTGGCTCTGATGCATTAGTTTTCTGTCAGCTTCTCTAAAGATCCAGGGATAGAGTTTAAATTAAGGATACATTCAAGAGTACCCTTCAGGGGAGGAACTAGCTCTGCTCTGATTTTTATTTAGCGACAGTTGGAGAGCATTCTGAGAAATGTGTATAGATTATGTAATTAGTCACTTAGGGCCCCTGGCCTCCTGTTAACCTGGCCCTCTTGAGAAGCAGTGCTCTGGGAGCAGCTGGGTCAGACTCAGCGCTGCTGTTGCCTAGCAGTCCCAGAGGAGCAGTCATAAGGGGTTGTTACCGAGCAACCAGGGGGCCATGGTGGTGCATCATCCCCCATGGAGTTTTACAGTAGTGGACCCGCCCCCATGGACAAAGCAGTACAGTCTGGCAGGGGGCCAAGCCTCCCTCAGAGGCACCAGAGTTGTTAGCAGTAAGTATTTGACCTTAGAATCAAAGATGATAACTTATGTTCTATGAACATTGCAAGTGATTTATGGAATTATTGATGTAAATTTAATTAAACATGAACTGGGAGCAAGTCAGGTAGCTGTCACAGAGTACAAATTTCAAATAGTTTCTTTCCAGTTTTTTTCCTCCTTCAGGCTTAGTTGCAAGGTAAGTTTCTGGGTAATGGAAGAGAAATTTTTCTTTGTGCCTCATGGAATATGTAACTTTCCCTCTTAACATTAGTTAGCCAAAGTGAATATTTACATTCTAGAAAAATCAGCAAGCTAACCGTGGTCTGCTCAAGTTAGAAGATAATTCCCCAGGCGCACATCTTATTTTATTTTTTAACATTTAACACGGCCCCTAAATGACTCTTCAGGAGAGTTGATAAAATGTCAAAACTAATCAGCTTTCATAAGAAAGCTGAGTTCTGCTTTTAGGATTTAAAGTTGCCTGTGTTGAGCAATGCCTTCTCCTGAAGATCAGGCACATATTTTGAGGCCAAAATTGAGCTCTTTCAATATCTTGGAATAGCACACAGTTGCATCAAAGGCTAAAGTGTGAAGCAGGGGAACGTACAGCTGTCAGACTGGAGAAATAATTAACACTGACCAGCTAGAGAGAAGTGATGTGAACCTTATTTCCCTTCCTCCCACTTAGTTTTCATCTAGTACTTCTGGCCTTGGGCTTTAACTGTTTGCCTGCTGCTGTGGGGACGGAGGGGAAGCTTCTTTCTTGTATTAGGGTCTAGATTCCTTGAGGGAACTATATTCTTTAAAAACAACAACAACAACAACTTAAAAGATTAAGAATTTCTCTCAAGAATTTCACAGATTTTTGTTTTACGCACATACATGCACACTCACTAATGTGTCTAAGCCATTCAATTAGAGGACTACCTGGATATTTATATCAATACTACATAGAAAATTTTAATGTTTTTCCAAGATGCCTTATTTATAGCTACTTACCATTTATAAGTGATCGTTTTGCTCTTTTTATCATATGTATCATTGGTAGGAGCATTCTATTTACTTTTATACAAAGTTATAGAAGAGTAGTAATAAATCTAAAACATTAAGCACAGTATGTACTGGACTTTATTCTTTGTGACTTCAATTAAGTACCCATGTCATTTAAACCTCCCAGTAACTGTATATGATGTATATGATTCTTAATCTATCATTAAGAATATTTTACATGTGAAGGGGGCGCCTGGGTGGCTCAGTCCTTAAGCGTCTGCCTTCGACTCAGGGCGTGATCCCAGGGTCCTGGGCTCGAGCCCTGCGTCGAGCTCCCCGCTCTGCTGGGAGCCTGCTTCTTCCTCTCCCACTCCCCCTGCTTGTGTTCCCTCTCTCGCTGGCTGTCTCTATCTCTGTCAAATAAATAAATAAGCTCTTAAAAAAAATATTTTACATGTGAGGAAGTGTAGGCCTGCCTACACTAGAAAGGTTAAGTAATGGGGCCAAATGTACACAGTGAAGATTTATAATCAGAAAGTATGTCTTTAGAATCCGTGCTCTCAATCATTACAGAATACTTTAACTTCCATGTTATTTCATGAAGGCAACCCAGTTGGTATTCACAACAGACTTGTTTCAGGTTCTAATGCTATGATGAGAGAATGCAAGAGAGTGCAAGCTATGAAATCATTTACATAACTAAGTTTGCTTATTTTATGCTATGGACCTATAGTCCACAGAAGGGAGCCTTTTTAATTATGCTTCTTTACATCCACCCAAATTCTGTGGATGCGTAAGATAAATTCAGCAGGCACTTGGCGTTGAAGTTGTTTCTCTTCGGTATGAGATGTGAGGTATACTTTTTTTGGTGTATGAGATGTGCAGGAATGGGAAGTGGTTAAAAGAAAAATTAAAGGAAATGAATAAGTGAATTGTTTTTGGATCAGTTCTCTAAAAAAAATCGTATTTCCTAGTGCTTTGAAGCAAAACAGTAAGTGTTAAGGAACTACTGTTTATTTTATCTTATTGTTTTTTTTGAAACTACTGTTTAGTCATAAGAGAAAAATAATATAAGGGAAAAGTCCCAAAAGAAAATATCCCAAGAATATTGTGAGGCATCATGGTGCATGGAGGATCAATCATAGGCTTTAAAGTCAGGCAGAACTGAATTTGAATCCTGTCTCTGTGACTTATTAGCTATGTGACCTTGAGGGGAGGTATCTCGCCATTTCTAAGCTTTGAAAAAAGTCCGCTATGTGGTAGATTAATTGTGATGATGAAATGGAATAAAATGCTAAGCGTCTAGCAAGCCTTATGACACATAACACGTGTTTATTAAATGTTAAAATCTCTTTGTCTCCTCTTCCTCCCAGCAGCAGCAACAGTGACAATGAAGTAAAAAGGGAGTTATCCTGGGGACCAAAAGGGTCAAGGGAATGTCACAGTGGGATTACGGGGCCAAGTTTGTCAACACTTTTAAGACAAAGTTGGTCAACTATGCCAAATTCCTATATAAAAGCAGTGTACAATGCAGGCAGTATATTTTTAATTAGAAAACTTGGTTTTACTTTGCCTGTTAAAAATGTTTATGATATTGACTTGAATCTGAGAAGACAGCTGGCTTTTTAACTATTTGTATTAACTGAATGGGAAACATGAATAGATCTCTGATTCTTAGTCATTTTCGTCAGTTCCTCTTAATTCATTTTTCAGCTCCTGAGGCTTCATTCAAAAAATGTTTAATATTTTTTTTGATAAATTAGAAATATGACATTTAGGTAGCATTTTGATTCTGGTCATTTGTGTATATTTCTTATCAGTTACTCTAGCTGTAACCCTCTCTCTCCTGAAAAGGGTCTGTGTTTCTTCTGTGGTATCTACCACATGGTAGACAGCAATGTTTGTTGACTGAACGAGTGGATGAAACATGTTATTTAGAATTTTATATATGTACAATACTACTAAAGCTTTTGAAATTATAGCAGTTGCCAAGGATTTGGTTAGCAGGTTGGTTTAAGAACTATTATAGAAATCAAGCATATATAGTAGGAAAAATAGGAGAGAATAGGTTGAGTTAATGAGAGGGAAACTTAAGAATAAGTAAATAAAGGAATTTGAATAGAATAATGCTAATTTTATTGTGAAGACCTTTATAAATGAATACACGAGTTTTCCATATTTTCACATTCATGGTATAAATTTGTCTTTTTAGAAATACATGGAGCAAGAGTGAACATAAAATATTTGCAAATCTTTAAAGTTACGATGTGTCTTTTTTCATGCAAGTAAAGATGTATGAATTTTCCATTCAGTAATCACTAATTGAGTACTTACAGTATGTCGTGCTAAGTCCTGCGGATGGATGAATAAAACATTTCCACTCAAGATGTTCACAGGCTGCTAGGGAAGATTGTCGAACACAGCGCCATAATGCAAAGCTGACCATGGTTAGCGCATCAGAGAGTTTTGAACAAAGTGATTTAGTGGCAGGGATTATGATTACTATCAAACTGGAGCAATTCCAAAGAACTTTAGAAGTAGTCTGTGAGTTGGGACCCTTTAAGGGTGGCCCAGAGCCTGCTAGTGAGAGCAAAGGATGCTGTGCATTCCGGGCAGAAGAGCGGGGTGTTTTTTATATGGTCTATTTGTGCAGTGCTTTTGGCATTTGTTGCTAGCCCAATATGGCCAAGGGGTTCCAATCAGTAAATCTTATCACATCTTGTGCAAGTCTCATGCATGGAAGGCACTCAGTAAGTACTGGTTTTGAGTATCTGAATGAATAAATGAACACACTTATAGATCTTTCTTAATATGTGACAATAATTTCAAGAAAAATTATACTTCATGGAGGGTTATTTTCTTTACTTGATTGTATGTATGCAATTCAAAGGAAAATTTAACCTCCGTAAACTCTAGTTAACATTCATCTCACCAAATTTTAGGAAAATAGAGCTGGGGTCTTTACTCCTATCACTCTGCCCTTCTCTCTATATACTTAATTTCTACACTTTCTTTGGTTTGTTTAGATGTATGAGTTCAAATATATTCCCCCCCCCTTTTTTTAGTCTAAAATAAAAATGTCCTTAAACTGAGGCTACAGTGCTGTGTATAGATAAAGTGATGTTTGGGTTGATATTTTGTATTTCTTCTTTAGAAGCAAAACAAACTTATTCTGTTATACACATTCCGCATTCTCCAGCTAAAACCTACAACACAATGATAGAGAATAGGCATTATTTCATATTGGAAAGGGTCCAGTAATGTCTGGAGTAATTATCTGGGTTTTAAGGAGATTGCATGAACATTTGTGCCACAAATGACAGTTGGGTTATTTTATTTATGGTAGTTTTAGCCAATTAAAATTTGTCACTGTTTTCAGCCCCTTCTCCCTTTCTTTCCTCTTTAGATTCAGCATGTCTTGGAAATCCAAATATGTTAGAGTATGATTCCTTTGGTATTTTTCCCCCTTCAGAAGCCAAAACAAAACTCTTTAGAACATCACAGTCCCAAAGGGAAGCTGCAAGACTTAAAAGTGTGATCACAGCTACCTTTTCTAGGATCCTAATCCGAATCTAGAGTTATCACACAAGAAGCACAGTTTTTATATCTGCAGTTCTTCAGAGAGGGTAATAGCAGTATTGCACATTTGGTATTTTATTGTATGGGATCACCCTTGATTCCCAGAACAACCTAGAGAGATAAGCAGGATAAATATTTCCATCCCCATTTGATCAACAAGGCTCTGCCATTTGCCTCGCAAGAAAGGAGATGACTTGTCCAAGTCAACAGGTGATAAATGGATGAGGTGGAACTAGAACTAAGGTCACTGCTTCTGCCTCTTTATTGCAGTGCCCTTAGGGCTTTCTCGTACTGGATTACTTGTAAGCTATGAGGAAATATGGAAAGCAAAGTAAAGAGTAGTAAAATTATTTAAAAACTACCTCAAAAGATGCCTAGCATATTGCTGTTGGCATTTGGAAGTCAAGATAGCTTATTTGAGAATAATGGTTCAGTATTTCCACTATGTATAATTCTTGGGGTTTATACAAATGGAAAGATCAGTGAGTGTCCCAGCATGAATGATCTGTGGAATATGGACTGGAAGGGGCATGTGTCAAACCAGGGAGCCTAGTGAGAGATGTCTTAACATCTCTAAGAACGGATGGGGTGGAGGAAGGTGTGGACCTATGGGAATGGAATTGAAAGAGTGAACTGAGGATCATTTTGAGCCTGAAATAAATAGAACTTGACTTGATGGTTAATGAGGAAGAGGGGAGAGGAGAGAGCAGCAGACAGCATTGGACTCTCCTGCTCTGAATAACCCTTGTCAAGTTAGCACGTACAAGCATAGGAATAGTGATGTTACTGGCCCCACATTTTGTAGAAAAAGGAACAGATAAATCCCTGTAGCATGAAGCATGGTGCTCTCATCTAGGACAACTAAGCATTTACCATGTGCTCAAATATGTAGACTGCCCAAGCGAAAGGGGGCCTGGGTTACCCAGTGATCAGGAATATCCCCTCCGTCAGGAATATACATGGAAATGAAAATAACCAACTTGTTTTCTGTATTATTTTTAGTTGTAAAATAGGGGCTTTTGATATATAAGTACTTAAAAGGATACGAATAGGAAAACCAAGCAAGTGGATTGGATGCCTATTCACAGCAAATTTTCAAGTTACCTCTTGATGTCAAGGCATTACATGTAGGCTGAATTTTACTGGGTTTGTTTTCTCTTCTAGAATTCCAAATATTATGGGAAAAACAATGTCCTTGCTCCTTGGCATTGGAATTCAAAGATGAACTGCTGTGAGGATTTATTGCTTTTAAAATCACACATTTGAGAAAGGTTGTCACTCAGCTCATGAATCTATTTTCCATGGAAATTTGAAAAGCTGGAAAAAAAATGTATATTTTGCTATATTGTTGATTTTACTATTTAGTAAGAATGTGTGTGACTGCTCTTGTTGCACAGTCTTAGAAGCAAAACAGAAGAAAGATTGCTCAGAATACGGTTGATGAGTTTGAACAGTGAACAAAATAAAAAGAAACACACTCCTCATTTATAAGGGAGTACTGAGCTGCTTACTCAAGGAAATTTATCCAGTTCCTGCTATAAATCAGAAGAGTATAAAAAAGAAATCAGGATGAGGAATGAAAAAATGACAATGAATGTTGTTTTAAAATTGTGTGGCATTTTATTGTTAAATTAGACAGTGTTATTGCCCAAGGAACCATTTGTTCTTTTCCAAAAGAGGCAAGGAATGAGAGATGTTAATCTTAATAAATCTTTTTTCCCCTTTGTTTCTTTCAGGGGTCACAGTATACTAAAAGGCACTTGATCAAGAGAAATCTGGGGTAAGCTGGGAACCATCAAGTTATTGAGGCCACACAGGGGGCAGAAAGACAGAGGTAGGTAAGCTTTTGATCCATCAATCCTGCTATTGAGGGTGTCCCTAAAAATATCTTTGTTACCATAAAGCCAGAGGACAGCAAGGAAAAGGTACAGTAGTAGGTCTTTATTTTAGAAAACAAATCAATACAGTTTAATCAAAGCTTAATAGAATCTATTGTCAAATTAATAGCAAATAATGCATGCTGAGAATTTGAGATAAACATTTTCATCCTGTGTTTGCCAAAGACCAGTGATTAGTACAGAGATCAAGCTTGGTTGGATATTTACATTTTTAGCTGTGCTTATTTAAGTTGTTCTTAGCAGAGGAAGTCAGTCTACCAAAATAATGTTTTAAATTTATAGCCTTTAAAACAGAAGAGAAACTCGTTATATTACCTATCAGGTCAATTCTAATCTCCTCAGAGACCATAGTAAATACAAGCAAATATTTCTTGATGACACTGATTGGTAGACATAAATCTGAAATACTCTTTTTTTGAGAAACAGATTTCTTTGTGCTGGTGATATATATCTATATAACCATATATATCACATATTTCATATTTATAAGTAACATATATGTGACAATGATGTATATATATAAATGACACCCATTTGTGCAGGTGAATATGAATATATATAGATCTCTCTATATATTCATATGCATATATAGTATATATATTGTATGTATCTATATTTATATCTGTATATGCTTATATTCACCTATTGTGGGTCCTTTAAAAATGAGGCTACATTCATGTTGCAATCTTAATATTTCAAGAAAATTCTGTTATGTTGGTAGGACTTCTATTTGAGGCCACAATTACTTAGTGCTGTATTCTCCCAGCCAGAGAGAGAGACTGACCCCCCAACCCTGCGTTGCAGTTCACATGGCCGATCAGAAAACATAGAGTAAGCCTCAGCCTGTGTGAAGGTTCTAACATTCTCCTCCCACTCTCAGATTCCCATGAGAACAAAAAGCTCCAAGGGAACAGGAAAGAGTGGAAGACATTAAATTTGGTTTAGGCTCATTGCCTGGTTTTCTCAAAACCAGTACAACTTTTTAAAATAACCCACAGTAGTTTCGTGTAGACAGTGGCAATGTGTTCATTTTCATGTGTTATCTATCTATCGGAGCATTTTTACTTTCATGTCCATCTTTAAATTTATTACTGCAGAGAGTAACATGTCTTAATTGAAATATACCTTTTATTATGAAGCAATTTATACCAATAACTTTATCAAAAGCATTTATATATATACCTTTTATTATGTTATATAATAAATATATATAATATAATATATAAATTATAATATATATAAATATATATAAATTATAAATATATAATATAATATAATAAATAATATATATATACATTTTATTATGAAGCAATTTATACCAATAACTTTATCAAAAGCATTTATATATATATATGTATATATATATAACTAAAATCTCCATATAGCAAGAAAATTATAAACATTAATTTTGTATTTCAGGAAAATTGAGACTAACATAAAATAATTTATTGAGTCTTTATTGTGGGTGGAGTGTATAGTGATTTATAAACATAATCTCCTATAATCCTCACAAAAACTCCATGTGAGGAAGGTAAGGAAAGTATGATTTTTCTCTGTGATAAAAATGCACCTTGCCAAGTGCACACATTTAGCCAGTGGGTGGTAAAGTAAGGATTTGAGCCTAATTTTGTCTGATGCTTAAGCCTATGTTCTTGACCAGCTTGGGTAGGAAGATTTGGCAGGAGCTAAAATATTCTGTTTAGATGAGCAAAGTATCTTGTTTTCATCAGGTATTTATAATCAGTGGTTGAAAGTACACATTTTTCAGGGACACGTTATCCCATACTCTACGAACTCTACAAAAGAGATGAGCATTTTTCTGATTCATTTAGTAAAAAGGATAATACTAAAAAAAACAAAACAAAAAAAAACAAAAACCTCCCCAAACACTAATAAAAGTAGGGCAAAAAAGAGAATCACAGAAATTCATTGAATCTGCTGGATATAGGAATGTAGAAATCAACAAAATAGAATAATGTAACAAATGATGTTTATTCTAGGAATGAACAACTGGTTCAATGTTGGAAAATTTATTAAAATAATTTAATAGTCATAGTCTAAAGAATAGAACCTCTCCTTTTTACTTCCTAATAGAATTCCAAATAACATTTGATAATGCAACTGTATTTCTTTTAAGAAAACACACATACATATAACATAGTAATTTAGAAATAGTGAGATATTATTAAATTGTGAAAAGGCAATTTCAAGAAAACAGAAAAGTGTTAGAGGCTTACTGGCTGCCCGATTTCATCATTTACAGTTGACATCATTCTATAAATTCCAGCCAATACTACGCATTTTTAAAATGACTAACATTTTTAAAGTTCTTATTATGTATGCTAGAAACTATTCTAAATACTTTACAAATATTAACTAATTTAACCTTCACAATCCCAGGATCTGAACTATCATCATCTTCATTTTATAAATCAAGAAGCTGAGGCCCAGAGAAGCTAAGTAACTTGGCCAAGGGCACACAGCTAGTGTGTGGTAGAGCTGATTAGAACTAAAGTGGTTTAACTCATGTGTCTCTCAAAGGTTATAATTATTAGAAAAGAGGAGACATCTTTTTCACTTAAAAATGTTTATATTTTTTACTAAAAATCCCAAGAAAATTAACTGAAGAACAATTAGAATAAGAAAGTTTGTTAAGTGGCCATACAAAAGATAAATGTGAATAAATCTGTTGACTTTTCTAGAACAGCTAAAACATGATGAAGAAATCCCATTTATAATAGCAATGAAAGATTACAATCTATCAGTAAACTATATAAGAAGTGTGTAAGATTTAAATGAAGACAATAGTAACATTTTATTGAGAAACACAAAATAAGATTAGCAGTAATGGAGATTTACGTGGTATTCCTAGATGAGAATAGCAAATTTTGTAATAGTGTTGGATTCCCCAAATTAATTTACAAAGTTAGTGCAATTCCATTTAAAGACAGAGATTTTTAGCGAGATGTTGGCAAAACGATTATTAACATTCATGTGGAAGAAAGGAAAAACACATTTTTGAGAAAGAATAGTGAAGAAGGAATTTCATTTCCAAGTATTAAAAAAAGATTATAAATTTACAACTACTAAGATGGTATAGTACTTTTTACTAAAATAGAGACTTAGAGGAACTAAGCATGAAACTAAGCTTAACCAAACAGATTTAAGCATATAAATGTGATGTTTAATAAAGATAACATTTCATGTTTGTGGAGAAAATACTATTACCTGAACACAGTTCCAATAGTTGGTTAATGTTAGGAAAAACTGTAAAGTTGGATCTTTTATTCATACAATATACAAATATCTATCAGATTAAAGAAGAAAAAACAGTGAGACATAACTGGAAGAAAAGAGATTGGTGAAAACTTTTTTTTTTTTAAGATTTTATTTATTTATTCGACGGAGATAGAGACAGCCAGCGAGAGAGGGAACACAAGCAGGGGGAGTGGGAGAGAAAGAAGCAGGCTCATAGCGGAGGAGCCTGATGTGGGGCTTGATCCTGTAACTCCAGGATCACACCCTGAGCCGAAGGCAGACGCTTAACCACTGTGCCACCGAGGCGCCCCTGGTGAATACTTTTATAATATTTTCTAATATGACATCAAAGGTAGAAACCATAATTGAAACTTGATAGACTTGAATATGAACATATCAAAACTTCTGTACATAAAAGGAGAACAAAGACTCAAGCAGCATCCTTAACAATGTGAAATTTGAAAATTCTTTCTTCTTGATTTTTTTGGAATTAATAGAAGAGCAAGTTCTGATTAATATTCCAAATACACTATTGCCTGAAGGCTTAATAAAGCAGAGCCCATCCTGGAATAGTAGTCATTTGGTATTGTACCTGCTGTAGGCACAGAGCATTACCGCCATTTTTGTGGAGCAAATATATAGTATGTCTTAGCTAAAAATAAAAATGGGATTCTAGAGATGACCAAATAGTGACATAGAAATTAGAATTAGTCCACCTAAAAAGGTCAACTAAATTTGAGTTATATCATCCAAGAGAGGAAGGGATTTCATCTAGACAGTTCTATAATTCTTAACATATGCCAAGGCATTATATTTCAATAGATATTATTTACAACATGATTGAGTAATGTTTGAATTTATATAATGTGTTAAAATATGTTATCTCTAATAAAACTGAAATCATTACAGTTTCCTGTCTTGGATTGTGGTATAGTCGATAATTGCAGGGGGGTGTCACAATGATTGAATTTGGAGAGAAGCATTTCCTGTTTTATTGTAGAGTATGGTGCAAGAAAGATTGTTTTCTTCCTCTCCCTCTACAGTAGCTTGATCCTTCAATGCTGGGACCCTAGAGCAAGCGGGAGAGCAAAGTTCATGGTCATCAATGGACAATGAAATAAAGAAAAAAAGTTTTACTTTATTTTAAATATCCCAGGTGATATCGGCTTGGACCTTGATAATTCACACTAATACTAACAAAACAGTAATTTTTTATCCTGGAACCTATTAGAAATATTGCCCAATTCCAAGCCCCAAATATCTCATGAGAAAGAGGAACCAGCAGGCCCATGAACTTCCTAGTCTTTTTTTTTTTTTTTTTTCGTTCATATCCAATCCTTCTCATGTCTCTGGTGAATGTGTAGATACCTGGCCACTGCTCTTCCTCCAGAGGTCACTCCCCCTGCCCTGTGCCTTTCTGTAGTGGTTCCTCAGCTGACATGGACACCCTCCCCTCCTGCTACCTCTTCCCCATCTGTGATGGCCTTTTGACTCCAGGTTCAAATTGCCCAACGTTCTGCACTCAGCTAACTTTCCCCCCGTTTCTAACCTGACCATTGCCCTTGGATCAGGTTTGTTTCTTCAACTCTCTTTAACTATAACTCTAAAGAGGTTTCTCCTTCCCAGACATAAGGGTGGGGGCTGTTAATAGGTGGCTTTTTCTCTTAGAGGTCTTCGTCCTACGGATTGGCTAACATTATCAGTGTCCTTCCTTTGAAATCTTTTAGGTACTCATGAAGTGATATCCTTGGCAGATTCATCCATTCATCCTGCTGGCTCATGAGACATGCCTAGAAATGTCTGAATCTTAAAAAAAAGAAAAAAATTAATCCTGCTTAGACCCTAGCTCTAATACCCCTGCTAAACAAATATTTGTTTATGCATGTATTTTATTTGTTCATAGATATACACTTAGTATGTGTATATTATTGACCATCCTCAGGAAAAGGCCTGGAAGTAGCCAAAAGAAATGTATAGAATGTTTTCTTCCCGTAATAAAAGCAAAAGAGAAGCTTAGCCATTTTGTGTTAAATAAGAGTAACAAAACCGAACAAGCACAGCTCTAAAGATAAAGAAATAAGTCTTGCTGATTTTCATGCTAGCTGGACTGTCATCTTTGAAGATTGTTAGAAAACTATTTATAAGCGGTTAGTTCTGGAGGGGAAAATGGGCAACCAAACAAGTGACAACCAACACACAAAAGAGCAGAACAGACACACCTGTAAAGGGAGGAAAAGGAACATATACATAGAATGGAGGTGGTCATTGACAGTTTAGCACTAATTGTTAGTGATCAGAATAATAGTCATTTAATGTTTGCGGTGTTTGCAAAACTCATTTTTTCATCCCTTGGTTCATGGAGTATTTACTGAGCACTTACCCCATTTACCTGGTGCCAGCACTGTTGTGAGCACTGAGGATACACAGCTGAAGACACTTTGTGATTCCCCAGGGTCTGTGAACTGCCAGAACTGTGAGGAGACCCAAAAGAGAGGCCGACATTCATTTAGTAGCTTGGGGAGGTCCTGCGGATGACATGCTAACTTTCTTCAGTTATGTGAGGAATATCATCTGTTCTGTATGATTGAGAAGGAAAACTAGGTTGAGTGGACAGGAATCAGAGGAAGACCCATTTTTATTTAATCAAAGAAAAAGCTACCTGAAGTTAATAGCAAGCTATCTCTGGTCATTGAGATGGTCCAGAAGATAGGTACCATTAGGAAAGAATGTGGCACAAGGAATTAATATATGGGATGGTAAGGGGCTGGGGATGGAGGGTTGTTAGGTAACTTATCTCTAAGCACAAAAGTTCTAGGACCTATTATTGAGATCATTGATATAATAAGGGCTCCCCTGAAGAAAATTCAGTGAGAGACTTTAAGGCTGCTTTGGCCTCAGGCCCGCCAGCTTTTACGTAAGTCTTAGACCTTGGCCAAATTTCCCATCTCTGGGCCCTAATTCCTACATCAGACAGATGGGGATAGTATTAATATTTGTCTCACAGGACGGTGGTGAGAATTGATAAAATAAGTGTAAATGAACTAATTTAAAATGTTTAGCCTATAATAGACACTTGACAAATGGTGCCGTCATAATGGGAACCTAGAGTCTTATCGTGGGAAACACTTGGACTGCCTTAAACAATCCAGAAAATAAAAAGGATACCCATTAATGTAGAAAGTCCCTCTTGCCCTATCCTGGGATTTATAAAAACAAAATATTTCTAAAATGTGCAGTGAGAAATAGTAAACACATGCAACAGTACAAAACACATTGGGTTAGTTGTTGCATTTTGTTAGCATTTGCTTATTATTAATCTGTTCTTAGATGCTGGAAAGATTCTTTTTCTAGCTCAATCTCTAGCTCTCTGAATTATGCTAAGGGACCTGTATTGTCAACCTCTGTCTGTTGTATCAAAAAGGCTATGGACAATGTGTTATGACCTGTTCAAGGAGAGCCTGCTTATGCACATTGGATGACTTTGAAAGTTGCAGGGGCTTTGGTTGTCATATCTGTGTTGCAATCATTTCCTGTGTTACAGTTATGTATTTGGTATCAACCATTGAATAATTTGAATTACCTGTTAAGAAGGCCAAAAGAACCTCAGGTGGTTGTCCTACAGTCAGGTCATGCCAACATGAGCCAATAAAGCAATTAGTGATTGCCTGTAACACCAGCTCAGCAGACTGGTTGACTGCAAGTCATGTTTCCCAGCTGCAATTAACAAGCCATTCTGTATGCTTACTTTTCCAGGCCTGCCTTTGGTTAGCTCCACCTGCTTTTGTTTTGGTAGCCCATGTTCTGTAATTTATATGTTGAGACATTTAAGCAGTGCAGAGAATAAAATCAACAAAGAATAAAATCCACTCCTCTCTCTGAGAATTACCACATCTCAATTTATAATATTTGTTTAATCTTTCTTTTTAAAGAAATAAAAAAACTACAATTAGTTAAATCTCCTTTCAGAAGTATCTATGCATTAGTGTCTATTGTTCCAATCCACTTTATACTTTCACTCATGTATTTATGCAACCATTCAATATTTAGTCCGGGTTTGTGTATTTAAAATTTACAAAAATAATGTCACAGTGCTTTTCCCAACACTATGTTTTTGAGATCTGTGTAGTTATATATAGTTCTAGCTCTGTTCTCCCTGGTGAAATTTGTGTTTTCCTTGATAAGACATTTGCTATTCACATCTACTGGCTTCCCTTACTCCTAAATCGGGCTAGTGGATGACAGGATGTTATTGCTGGATGAGTTAGGAGAAAACATCATTCTAACTTACGTCTTTATATGTTGTCAACACTGAGACCTTTTGAAAATGACAAAACCTAAGCCGGATGGGAAGTCAGGAAAATGTAAATAAACTAAGACTTTCCCAGGCAAATCACAATGGAGAATTAGCCCACAAATGAAAAACAAAACAACAACAACAACAACAACAACAAACAAGGCTCTGGGAGGTGAAATGACTTTCTGGGTTACACAGACGGTTAATGGATGTCCTCTAAATACCCAGCCCAAATCTCAATTCAAACAATCATGGGGTAAGATAGATAAAGCTTTCCAGTCCATTGTTCTTTTCATCACGTTTTCTTATGTTTAAGAAAGATAAAAGATAGTGGATTCTTAGGGCCATCTCATCAGGAAAATGCCTGATACCCTACCTTCAGAATAGCTGGTTACAGTATGGCTTTAATCCATCATTTTTTCCCCTATGATTGCTCTCTCCCCTGCCCAGGTAAACCTAATTATTGCCTCTTTCCCCTGGATTAGCACTCTGTCCCATTTGTCCCAATAGGTAGCAGAATGTGGTCAGGTAAATCAGGTTTCACTGGTGATCAAAGGTCACTTATTTTCCAGTTAGTTGTCAGCTTTGCTTTACCCTATAGTTTTCTTGTTAACAGCTGGCAAGTTAATGAACATGACATGTCTGTTGCTGCGAGGTTTGGGTGTGCCAAGATTGTATGGGAAACAGAGAACTCACTCCCCAGTTAGCCAAGGGTTTTCAGTTCAAACTCAGGTCTTCAGTTCTCTTTAAACAGGCTCCATTTACAGCGTTCTTCAAGGTAAGGTGGTATTGAATTAGATCATTTGTAGTACATGGAGTTAGGACAAATAAGTCATTGTTTCATTTTTATTTTAAACTTCTAATACAACTCCTTGGATTAAAGGCTTGCAAATAGTTTTTAAATTTTACTTGTTTCAAATTTGTTTTTGTTTTTCCAAGATGTTTTATACAATTGTAAGATAAATAAAACCAGCATTCTTGACTACCTGCTGGTAATAAAATTTAATTGCTAAAGTCCTCTATATAAATTATATGGTATTCTGAAAGTGAAGTATTTATCAAGTGTTAGGTATCAAGTTTCGCCTAAGTAGTTTCTTAATAAAATTATGGTAATTTGATTATTTTACAAATAAGTTCAGACTGTAAAATTCTAATTTACAGATGCTTGAGAACACATAATATTTTTTTATTAATTTAACATCAATCTATTATCCTACCTTGTGAATAGCATAGAAATTGTAACCATAGTCATAAAAAATAAAAATCCAGGGGCACCTGGGTGGCACAGCGGTTAAGCGTCTGCCTTCGTCTCAGGGCGTGATCCCGGCGTTATGGGATCGAGCCCCATGTCAGGCTCCTCCGCTATGAGCCTGCTTCTTTCTCTTCCACTCCCCCTGCTTGTGTTCCCTCTCTCACTGGCTGTCTCTATCTCTGTCGAATAAATAAGTAAAATCTTTAAAAAAAATAAATAAATAAAAATAAAAATCCATTGGTAGGGAAGTGCTTGTGTTTGTTTTAAAACACAACCCTAAAATGTCAGGGATATAACTTTGGAAAGATTAAATCATTGTCCAAAAGCTGCACATGAGCTTATTATTGTTACTTGTCTCAGATGACTGTATCTTCACATTGCTGGAAGACGTCATGAATATTGTAGCTGCTGATTATTATTAAAGTCTTCAGTGTATAAGAGTTCCATATGTGTGGGCATGGCAGCAGCAGGGTGGCCGAAACGACACTGTCCCTCAGTCATATCCACACTGCCGCCCTATGAAAACTCATCTTTGGTTTAGTCTGGTTTGTGGTTATGTTATTTGTTAGATTATGTGGAATGTGGTTCAACTTTGTGAGCTGACTGCCAGGGGGCCCCTCAAAATGAGCCACTTCACTTAAAATTACTATATGTTAGTTTGAAGAGTCTGTTGTTAGTATTTAAATGCATATCATAACGTAATGCCATCACATCAATTGTAATTTCATCAGTACTTTATCAGATTCTTTGGCTGTTTTGCTTTTGGCAATTTACTAGCCCACCATATGTCATTTCAAGTCTCTCTGACACTAGGCGAACATTTGAACACTATGAAAGATTTGGTGGAAAAGATACTGAACATTGAAAGTGAAATCTCTATTCTATACTTTGCCACCTTCTAGCTCCATTTCTTAGTAGGTCATTCAGAGATAGAGCACGTGCAGTGGATCAAATCACTGATTGCCGAATTTCAGTCCTGCCTGTGCCATTTATTAGCTGTTTGTTCTAGGGCAGGTTACTTAACCTTTCTGTTTCAGTGTTTTCATCTATAAAATGGAACTGACAATAGTACCTATCCTATAGAGTTATTAAGAAGATTAAGTTAATTGGTATTTATAAAAAGTCTTAGTGCCTATATGACTATTTAATAAAATTTTGTGATTGGACTTCATTGGGTTTGATTTCTATGAGAGTATCTCCAATTGGAAGATTGTATCACTTGAAGTTTCTGTTTCTTGCCTTTGTTTTCAACACACCTTCAACTCATTAAACTTATGCTATTGAAAACATTGTTTCTGTACAGAGTATTAGTGGCTATGTGGTTGAACATTGCTTTGTGTGTGTGTGTGTGTCATTTAAAAAAAAATTTTAAGGGCACCTGATTGGCTCAGTTGGTTGAGTGTCCGCCTATTGATTTTGGCTCATGATCTCAGGGTCTTGAAATCGAGCCCCACATGAAATCGAGCCCCAAACTCAGCAGGGAGTCAGCTTGAAGTTTTCTCTTCCTTGCCTTCTGCACCTACCCCCACTCAAGTGGGCACGCGCGCTCTCTCTCTCTCTCTCTCAAAAAAATTGAAGATAAATAAAATATTTTTTAAAAAGTAAATTAAAAATTTTTAAAGAATTATTTTAAAGTAATCTCTACACCCAATGTGAGTGTAGACCCACAACCCTGAGATCAAGAGTCATACACGCCACTGACTAAGCCAGCCAGGTGCTCCTGTCATTTGTTTTAAATTAAAGCACACATGCATAACTAAAGAATTGTTTTAAAATCTAGGCAAAGTATCTGTCCATCTCATAGGTGTATATACTGTGACACCTCTATAATTGGGCTTGGAACTTGTTTTTCACATCGTGTAAACATTTTGTTTACCTTCTAAAGGGTTAACATCATTTATTTCATTTTTAATTTCTGTCTTTATAAATGTGCTATTGGATGGCAAGCTGTTTGGAAAACTGAATTTGATGATGGCTTTTCACCTCTATAGTATCAGTGAAAATATTCCACTGTCTCTCAGGTTTCTTTAGTACAGGTTCGTACATGGCTTCTATCTTTTTAAGCTTCTCACACATACATAACTCTTTGTTAAAGAACTTGCAATATCTTTTAATTAAGCTTGAAACCTATTAAATTGAAATATTTTGTAGGGCATAGAGTGTTCTAACATCAGAATAAGAGCTTGTTGGTAGAGTAATGAATTAGTTTGGTTTTTTTTAAAAGACAGGACAGCCATACTTATCAGAGTAAAAGAGGCTATTGAAATTGGAATTTGTTTCAGTTGATGGGAGAAAATCCAGTCAAGCTAGTGGGCTTGTTATCTAGGGAGGATGATGACAACTACAGGAGCCTGTCCTGACAGGCAGGGGGGTCGGAGTCCGGGAAGACAAGCCAGGTGCAGCAGATGGTGTCCTGGCAGGTGGGCATGCCATGGTGACACAGAGTCTGGAAGCAGGTGATATCCAGGCAGATAAACAGAGAGGTCTGATCACAGATAGTGGGGCCCCAGGACTGGGGCTGGGGCTGGGGCCTGAAATTCAGGCCCTGGGAAAACTGGGTAGACTAGTGTGCAGTCCCATTTTGGAAGGAATAGGGTACTTTGCAGGGCATTAAAGCAGAGACTCTGTTTTGGGGGGATGGGAGAGAGGCCTCAGAGTAAGGAGGACTTGTGACATCCTATGTGGGAGTTGTGTGGCCTGGAGGGAAGCTGGAGTAGGGAGCCAGGCAGGTCTTTTCAGATGCTGACTTTGATAGTCCTTAGTATAGACTTATGTGACTGTCTTTTGAAAACTAAAAAACTCAAGCATGTTAATTACTAAACTGTGCTTTATTTCTAATGAGTTTGATTAGAAGGCAACTTTGATGTGATGAAACTTGCCATTGTTAGGTTTGTTTTTGGTTTTAAGACTTGCAGTAACCTTCAGATAAGATTGGATTCCATGCAGTTGACACTGCTCACACAGGGCTTAGGTTAAGTGAAACATACAATACAGAGGTGTTGTTATTCCTTCCTCTCCTTGGATTTATTCTAAGAGGTCGTATATCAGAGAAGAAAGTATAAAAATGACAGGATTAGCAAGTAAATGGTTGTTTTTGGCTGAGCTTACTTGAAATGGAGGAGAAAATAGAGTAGAAGTTGCTGAAATTAATTTCCTTACAATGGCATGGAGTGTTCACTGGCCTTTCCCTGGCAATCATCATTTAGGGGAATTCAGGCCAACCTATGTTACTTGGAAATGTTCGGCATCAAACTAAGACCTCTACCTCCAAGGACTAAAAGAGAAAATTGGAAATTGAGTCTTTTGTCTGTGTCTTAGCTTTTAACAGCTTTCTGTTAAAGTTTCCTGTTCCTTAGATTTTGAATTAAATCTTATACTGATGTTCACTTTTTTTTTTTGTTGTTAACTTGGTATTACGAAATTCCAAAGCTTCAGTCATTATTTCTCCAAGTACTGTTTTCAATAGAAGAAAATCCATGGTTCTTTATAATAGATTTTCTTTATAATGGTGAATATCATCTAAAGAAACCTTGCATTTGTTTATCAAATGAGATTGCTAGTCGATTGCTTATAGTGAGTGGTTGGTAACAGTGAGTGGTGCCACTCCCATTTCCACCCCTTGATTCCTGCTCAGGAATCCTAGCTGTGGGAGACAGAGTATTATCAATTAAATGTTCATTTACAGCATATGTAGCCTCTTGGAGGATATTGCCAGAGCCCAGCCAGGTACTGCCACCTCACTAGCATGGTGACTGAGTCTTCAAAGGCCATTCCACTGTTGTATCATGCCGTCTGCTTCAGAGTGATGGAGGACATGGTGTTACCAGTGAGTGAGTGTTGCTGGTCTTCATTTGCTATGAACTCCTTGATCAGCAGCATTGGTGTGTGGAATATCATGACAGTAGAGAAAATATTCTATAAATCCGTGGATGGTAATTTTGGCAGAAATATGGCCCATCGGGAAAGAAACTCTATATCCAGAGTATCTATTATGGCAAGAAGAAACTCTGCCCCTTCCACAGTGGAAGCAGATAGCTGGCTGGGGAATCTGGGGAATGGTGCCATATTGGGAACTCAGTGTATGTCTGCTGCTGGTCGATTGGGCCCTCAGCGGTGCCTGGAGCCAGGCTGGCCTAGTTAGTGCAATCTCGTGTTGCTGAGCCCATTCATCATCATTACCTCCGCTACATGGCCACAGATGATGAGTACGTTGGGCAATGACAGCAGTGGCTGGGGAAAGAGGCACAGTATCCACACAAAGGGTCATTCTATCCATTTGATTATTAAAATCTTCCTCTGCCGAGGGCAGCCTTTGGTAAACATTCACATGGGACACAAACATCTTCATGTTTGTTGCCCATTCAGAGTGGTCTGAGTACCAATATACCTCTTCCCCTAATTTCCTTGTCGCCAATTTTCTGAACATTTTCTTTCCAAATTAGTAACAATTCAGTCAAAGCATTTGCCACAGCCTAGGATTCAGGACAGTTTTATACCATATCTCCTTCCAAGCAATATTAACACCTGGCAGCAGTGTTCAAAGTTCTGCCTCCTGGGAGGATTTCCCTTCACCATTGTGCCTTCAAGATATCTGAGAAAGGAGCTGCAGTGCGCCAGCTGTCCACTTTAAGGTGGGACCTTCAAACTGCACAGAACCTCCTGGAAACCAGGCCCAAGTTTTCTCTTCTGCAGTCAACTAGCTTTAGGGAACTCCTCATGAGACAATGGGTATGGATGGGTAGAGATTAGGTAATGCAGCAGGAGTAAGGGCCATGGGCATTTGCATCACTTTATCCTGTAATTTATTTACGCTTTCAGGGCCTGCTTGTACCTAATCTCATACATACCTCTTCCTGTTGGTCCTGGAGTGCTGCTGTGCATGCCCAACTTTACAGCTTGCTGGCTCAGACAGCAGCCAGCTTGTGATAAGCAGCTCAGGTCTCATGGTGATTTGGTAGTCCATGATTTGGATTTTCTTCTAAGACCCCATAGTAAGCCAAAAGCTGTTTCTCAAAAGGGCAGTAGGTATCTGCAGAGGAAAGAAGGGCTTTATTCCGAAAGCCTCAGGGTTTGCTTTGTAATTCACTGAGAGGGCTTGCCACGTCTCCAGACAAAGTCCCTGCCTGCCACTGGCACTCATAGGCTGGGAGAAAGATCAACAATATGAATTTTTGTCAGTACAACACGTTCTCAAGGGGAGTTGGCCTCCCCTTCATTCAAAGGGTTCTGGGTCTGTAAACTAGGTCAAGGCTAGGAATTGCTTGAGAGGTGTGACTCTGTTTTGAAGATTCAAGAGAGACATCTGTTCACTAGTCCTAGAACTCACAGGCTCACACAGATCAAGTATTAGATAGCCCATCCATTGTCTAGGGACACCATGATCACATACACAATGCCATCAGTTTCTCTCTGCAAGTCAGACTATTCTAAGTATCGTTTTGGCTCCGCCATCCATTATGGTAACCACTCTACTTTGTCTTTGGTGACTAAGTGCTGCCACTTGCCCCTGGCATCCAATTTTCCTCACTGTATTTAGGGATTCCAGGTCAGTGCAGCAATTCTCACTGTAATTTCTGACCTATAAGAGTGACCCCAGATTTCTTAGGATACTGGGGCTCCCCTCACAAATGTATTTCTACATCATAGTGAAAGGTGTGTCCTTTGGGTCTTCCTGGGGGAGGTAAGCAGGTATCACATAATAAGCCGCTTTAAGAATTATTCTATAGTATACCAAGGCAGTCAGTTCTGGCCTTTTGATTTCATTTAATGTTGGTCCATGTTTCAACCAACCAACCAAAATGTTAGACCTTTTTCTAAACCTTGGACTAAAACATTGAATCCAGAATCTCTGCTTAGTGAACCCATATCAATAAACTCATTCTGATCCAACTTTATGTTCCTGCCACAATTATCCAACAAGTTAGAAAAATAGTGCTTCTTATTTGGTATGTGGCATACTTTCTCATGGGCCACACTTTGTATATTACCCTTCAGATTCTGCTGGAACACAAGTCTAGTTATTGGTTGGTCTAGAAACAAAGAGGGGTGGCAGGGATAGGTCCTGAGGAGAATCAGCAGTGTCTTGCAAGGCATCTACCTCAGGAGAGACTATTACAAGTTTTTCAAGCAAAGCAGGGGTGGACCTCTTCAGACAGGAGTGGAAGAATGGCTTCTACTGGCAAAGATGACTCAGCACAATTTAGGGGTTTGACATCCTCAACTTTGTTTGAATTTCTCATATGTCTGTATTGCAATTTTCAGAATTCCATTCTTTCTCAATCATTGCCCTCACTTTAACAGATATTCTGCAAGCTTGGGATTTGTGTTGAAATTTAGCAATTTACAGGATGAGATCTGGGTTTGAAATCTCAACCCTACAGCTACAGGAGACAAGGGTTTCCCTCTGGGAAGACACAGAAGCTTTCAGGTAATTTATGCAGAGCTTGAATGGGACTTTCAAGCCCTGAACTCATCCCTTTCTTTCCCTGCTGGTTCCTGCCAAGAGAGAGATTATATGATTATAGTTTATGAGATTATGGAGGCTGGCTAGGCAAGTCCAAAATCCATAAGTCAGGTTGGCAGGCTAGAAACTCTCTGGCAGGAACTGAAGTTTCAGTCTATAGGTGGAATTTCTTCTTCCTTAGGGAAACCACTGTTCTGTTCTTTCCACTGATAGATCGGGCCCACCCAGATTACTGAGGATAATCTCCTTTACTTAAATGAATTGATTATAGATGCTAATTACACCTACAGAATTCCTTTGCAATAGCACCTAGACTAGTGTTTGATTGAACGACTGGGAACTACAGCCTAGAGTAGTTAACACATAAGACTGACAATTCTAATAGTTCAATTTTGTTCTTGTTGATTCATAGTCATCACGCGTACAGACATATATAAATGATGTGTCCATAAAATTATGGCTAATTATCTAAGCACAGGCTCTAGGACTTGGTTTCTTGAAAAACTTCTAGACAATAGTTTGGTTTTTAGTCATTTATTTTTCCTTAAATATAGAATGAAGTATTGCAGCTACAGTATGCTCTTTGTTAGCACGATGTAGTCCTTTTTTTTTTTTTCCCCAAAAAGAGGTAGCTGTAGTGGCTTTTCCTCAACAGACTTTCGTACCTTACAGAAAATCATCTTACTTGAAGTCTGTGGCTATTAGTGTCTTTAAACTGCTACGCTGTTAAAATTTCCATAACAAAGTGGGCCAGCCTTGGTCTTTGGATCCAGAAGTCTTTTACATTGTGTTCATTTATTGCTGCCTATTGAGGGCTGATTATTTTAACATGTTTGGAATTTAGTTTTGTTTACCTAAGAATTCTAGAATTTGAAAATTCCAGAAAGCTGGCTCCTGGATAGTTGAGCTTTCTTGGTATGTTGTTTAAAATGTTTAAAATGTACTTCAGAAAAAGAAGGTTGACATGTGTCTAAAATTATATCTCTTCTGAGGGAAAGGGGCATATTCTTGAGAAAACATTTGGTTATCAATCACAAAACAAGGTGACAGGTCCTCCTGGATTGTTTTTTCCAGGTGACTACCACCTTTAGCCAAGTTCATATGACTTGTTTACTTGGAGTAACGATGTGTGTTAGGCCATTCTGAACTCTTACATATGCCCTGGTGGCCAAAAGGCAAGACATAAATTGCTCTGACAGGATTTCAGGTGCGATCTATGGCTGTGAGATTTTTGTAGGAAACCATTAAGGTGGCTTATCTTTTTTTTTTTTTTAAAGATTTTATTTATTTATTTGACAGAGAGAGACAGCCAGCGAGAGAGGGAACACAAGCAGGGGGAGTGGGAGAGGAAGAAGCAGGCTCATAGCGAAACAGCCTGATGTGGGGCTCGATCCCACAACGCCGGGATCACGCCCTGAGCCGAAGGCAGACGCTTAACCGCTGTGCCACCCAGGCGCCCCTAAGGTGGCTTATCTTATGCTTTACAGTTCAAACTGGAGGATGGCAGGGGAGGCAACAGAGAAGTGGGAGGGAATGGGAGTAGGAGGAGTCTGGTTCCAAAACATATACTTTCCCCTCTATATTAAACTCCCTGTTCCATTTAGTACAACTGAAAAGGATTGTTTGAAGAAAAAAAAATGGGGTTGGGGGGTGCTTCCTGGTAATAATCAAAAGCCCTCTCTTCCACTGGGTGCCTTTACCCATCTCTATTTATGATCAGCAGGACATTACCTGTGTTTTAATTTAGACAAGATTGTTTTAGTGCTTGAGGACAACCACAATCCCTCTGTCACCTCTCCTAGTCTTGCCCAAGCTTGACTCCTGATGTTCTGCTCTGGCAGGGTGATGTAGTATGAGGAATTTAAGCTCTGGGGACTAACTAGTTACAACAAGGGTTGGAATTCATTCTATCTTAAGACGTTTAATTTTCTGAACTGTAGTTTCCTCATAAAGAAAAATGGAGATAATTCAGACCATTATGTTGGAATAAGATCATGTGTGTGAAAAGTGCATGGAACAGGGTAGGCACTTAACAGAATGTGTTTTTCTTGCTGCTCTCCCCCCCTGCCCCACTGTACCTTCTGAACATAAAAATGTATACACAAAGGGTGGAGATGAGAGTTGTCATTCCAGACATTTCCTCCAGTCCTTCAACTGTGCCTCCATAATTTATATTCTAAAGGCAAACCCATAATCATTACCTTTTATTTCTAGAATGTTATTTGTATTAACAGACATTTATTGAAAGTCTACTATGTTCAGGGTTGTTAACTAAGGATAAGGAGAACCATAAATACCAACTGGCATTATTGTGTGATTGTAGATTTTAAGAATGTAACTTACATTTTGGTATTCTGTCTTCAAACTCTAAAAACAGATGTAAGCCTTGTTCCTGGTTATTAGTGTTCTGTTTTTCTGTATTGATTTACTCATAACATATTGGAATATATTACATTATCTTTTAAAAAATTTTATACTCTCTCACAATTTAGTATTGGGAAAAGAAATTTTGACATCTAAATACTTTAGATTTATTTTTCTTTTGTACAAGAAAAATATGGCTCAAGTCAGTTTACCTTTTTGTATATGCTGCTAATGTGGTTAGAAATTTAAATAACTTTTGGTCTCCATGTTTCCTTTCCTGTATTTCACTCAGGAATTTTAAATTCTTATATATTAATACCATATATTTGATAAAAATATATTGAAGGCCTACTGGGGCCCAAGGACATGGAACAAAAGTGGAAATAGTACCCACCTTAATGGAGGAGAAGACAGACAAATAAAGAGGCAAATATACAGCTACTAATTGTGACAAGTATTGTGGAAAAAATGTATATTGCTGGAGAGAATAGACAATACTTATAGCGCTAATAAAAATAATTTAATTTTTTAAAAAGCCTTATAAGAAAGTTCCTAGGAAAATAGTCATTTTAGACATGATTCTATCTATAAAACGCTCAGGAAGAAACAATTATTTATGTTCTGTCCAGGTATAGGACTTTGAAACTGAGAAACCTAAGAAGGGACTTATTTTAGTATGTTTTTCAGCCCTTGATAGTAATTTGTCTTCCATGGTAATGTGAGGTTTGTTTGCCTGGATACGTAATATTCTTAGATTTTTTTTTCTTGCTAACTAGAAATCTTCAGATTTAACATCTGCAAATGTTTATACCTAAAAACAACAGTAGGTTATTGAGCTATTGTGTATGCGAAGAGAATCTGACCAGGGTAGTGTTTATCTCCATTAAATAACAGATCTGGTAAATCTGTTTTATAAAAGACTATTGTGTTGTAGACATTTTATCATAAAATTTTAAATGTTCTTTTAAAGAATAGTAACAATAGCATAAACCTCATTTTTATTTTAGGTGAACTGAACACTAAGACCTCAAGCATATTCCTAAATAATTGGAAAGAATCGGTTTATAGAGAATTAGATGAAATTTGTTTACTTAGGTTTTTCAATGTAATGCTTGCATTTGAAAGCAATAAATTTTGCCTAGCTATTTTGATGAGGAATTGCTCCTATAACATCAAGAAAAGCTTTTTAGCGACACTGACTTATCAGTGCTGAGATTTGTCCCCATGCATACCTATCACCTGGCTGGTTCTCATTCCTCTGACCCTGACCCCAAAGGGCAGCAGGACCACATAGCTAGAGCTTTACCCTTGCAGACAGTCAGGAGAAGCCCAGCTGGGAGGCAGTAAAGGAGCAAGGAGGCTGATGGAGGAGCTGGGACTTCTGGGAGTAAAAGAGAAGGGAAACAAGAGCATCCCTAAATTGTAGATAATGGTGCTGAGGGTGCAGAGAGAGAAATGGCATGTAGGTAAAGACACATCATTTTATCAGTGAAGACACGGTCACTGGGACCCCCACATTTGCCCCATGGTACAGTTGGTGTATTTGCCATGTGCAGCTCTACCAAGTTTGCCTCAGAGCGCTGTCTCTGATCTCTCCACCTGATTTAGATTGTCCTTGAGTTCCCCTTCATAGGGGAACTCATTTTCCCCTTCATAGCCCTCCTCAAAACTGTAAATTAGTAGGATATTGTCTTTCTTGTTTACTACGTTAAATACATATTTGTTAAAGGAATGAATGACAAAGCTTTTGGTTGCTCTCAGTTCCCCATTTATCCACTAGAACTTGAGTCGAAATTGCTGCTTTTGGTTATTTCCTCATTTGGCGCTCTCATGAACATCACCAAGATGCTTGGAAATGTTAGTGTTTTTTTTTTCTTCCTTTTCTTCAGAGTAATAATCATTCAGTTGGCTTGCAATTAGATGTTGGTGATATTTTACATCCAAAATGGAGCTATTCATCCTTACTTAGTATCACTATTAATGTTAATGTTGTTAATTATTTTTATTGATACCAATGACTGATGTTAAGGTGATATTTTGGAGCTAATTTAGGTTTGTTTTTAGGGTAATATGTAGAGTTGGTAGCGAGGGGAATTTATGAATGAACGATTACGGAAGTATTTGGATGGTCTCTTGTTTGGAGATATCTGCATGCTGCTTCCTTCTTCATAGTTAAGCAAGAGCTTCCTGGGATCTTTTTTACATTGGTGTTTTCAACAAACTGTATTGATATTTATTGAGCTCTTTTTTCAGCTGTGTGTTTCTAATCTTTGAAAGATTAGGGAGTAATTCAACTTAAACACTAACTTTCAGCCACATCTCAATGTCCAGCTTCACAGACGCAGGAATCTGCAGCTCTTGCTAGAACAATTAAGGGACTTGACTAAAGATAAGAGGCTTATCAATTATCAGATATGTGGTGATGTATATGATAACCCTAAAGAAATACTCACAAGTACTTTTTTAAAAAAATATTTATTTATTTTAGAGAGAGAGAATGGAGGGGAGGGGCAGACAGAGAGGGAGAGAGAAACTCAAGCAGACTGCACTGAGCGTGGAGCCTAACGTGGGGTTTGATCTCATGACCCTGAGACCATAACCCCAGCTGAAACCAAGAGTTTGTTGCTTAACCGACTGTACCACCAACATGCCCCTCACAAATCCTAATTCTTTGCTGTTGTCTGGAATCTCTAGATTAAGTTCTTTATATCATGTTGATTAGGATATGCATTAAATTTACTAATCTTTCATGTAAATTTCAAAGAAAACTTGGGCCTGGAACCTTAGTTTGTGAAGGAAGAATAATTAGAAATATTATATACTTTTAATTTTCTGGGGGTCGCTAAGATATTTTTGGAAGAGGTTAGTTTTATGCTGGTTCTGGAGTAATTAGTAGGATATATTACATATAACTTATATTTGCAGAGGTGGTTTAGGTGAAGTCATTTCTATGGTGCTTTGATGACACCTGTACATACGGGCACTTGATTAGTTATGTAGTTATGAAAATTGAAGAATCCTTAGTAAATGATGAGTCAGATTTGATTTACAAATTCAGAAAAGTGATTATTCTTATAATTTATGTATATATATTATTTATATATTTATATAGTGAAAATTAATAATTATAATATGTAATTATTTAATACATTTATAAATTTTTGGCTACATATTGTTCATGAAGGAGGAAATGTATTGGCTTAGGTTGCTGAATCCTTTAAGATTGCCATAAATACTATCCCTTGAGGTCCAGTAAATCCAATTGCCTGACTTAACTTTTCATCAATTGCCTTCATTCATTTATAAGCTCATTTGTTCTTTTTTCAAGCTTGCAATTACTGCTTTGGAGTTCAAGCTTGACTTTTCCTTAGTAATGGGGAAACTCTGTGCAGAACTCTTTCTAAATTAGGGCCAGGGGAGAGCCTCATGTTCTTGGCAAGAGCAGACCTGACTCAGGACCATCACTGGCTGAACATCTTTTTGCCTTAAATCTGAACCAGAGGTCACTGAAGACAGGGATGCGAGGAAAAATGTGGGTCTCTTTAGTAGGGAAGTTCTCAACATTATTCTAATTGTGCCTTTGCCTCTATACTTTATCACAAAATAAAGATTGTATTGTTATCTTAGAAGAACTGTTAACATTATATATATGTATATATATAATTTAATTTTTTTAGAGAGGGTGAGAGAGGGAGGTGGGGGGAGGGGCAGAGGGAGAGGGAGAGAATCTCAAGCAGACTCCGCACTGAGCACAGAGCAGGACATGGGGCTCCATCTCACAAACCTGAGATCATGACCTGAGCTGAAATCAAGAGTCGGATGCTTAACTGACTGAGGCACCCAGGTGCTCCTTAATGAGATATTTTTATGAATGGATTTGGTGAGCTTTGAATGTGGTAAAACATGAAAAATCCAGTGTTACAAGCATCAGGTACTAACATTACTAAAGACAAATGGAAGAGTTTATATTCCACAAGAAAGTAGAGTGAAAACAAATAAGATTACCATCAGTGGATTTCTTGTCCAGGAACTACTCTGAGTCCACTATGGAAAAGAACTCCAGAAATCTAGTACTGAGTCTTATCCAAACACACTAACCTAACCTTTGTGTCTTTATTGCTTTGATGTATCATTGAAATCACAGTGGTGATTATATGTAATATATCCTACTAATTACTCCAGAACCAGCATAAAACTAACCTCTTCCAAAAATATCCTAGCGACCCCCAGAAAATTAAAAGTATATAATATTTCTAATTATTCTTCCTTCACAAACTAAGGTTCCAGGCCCAAGTTTTCTTTGAAATTTACATGAAAGATTAGTAAATTTAATGCATATCCTAATCAACGTGATATAAAGAACTTAATCTAGAGAAAAGGCTGCTTTTGGGGAGCAAGGTCAGGAATGGGTCAATTTTAGTTCTCCAAAGTTCTAGGAAAGTTTTTATCCCCAGAAGATGAGAAGTACCAATAATATTTGGTTAATGTGTTTGAATTGGACTTAAGACCTGAGGTTGAATCTTGACCATAGCACTAACCAGCTTGTGGTTGGGCAACCTCTCCTAACTTCAGTTTTCTCATCAATGAAATGAGGATAATCATATCTATCTTCAGAATGTTAGGAGGACTGTGATAATAAGTCACATTAGTTACCTAGCATATTTTAGTGGCTCGGTGGAGGTTATTTTTATTATATGTTTATGCTTTAGCCAGAGTCCCACCAGAAACAGGCCTTGGAACAAAGTATGAAAAGATCATAACCATACTTTTCTTCTTTGGCTTATTACTCAAAAAAGCCATAATAAAAACAAGCCTAATTATTGGAAATAATTGAGGGGAAACCAGAATAACAGACTTTGTCTGTTATCCAAAAGTTGAGAATTGTAGTTTCTGACTTATAAGAATGTTATAAGGATTAGATGAATCAACATGTATGAAGGCTTAAAACCATGTGTAACAAACACACACAGGAATGTCTCAACAATATTATTATTATTATTATTATTATTATTATTATTATTATTACAGCATTGCTATTATTATTAGTACTATTATTGTTACTATAGAGTAGGGGTGAAGATCAGGCTTTGCAGTGAGGGAGAACCGGGTTTAAATCCTTAAACTTGCTCAGTGGGCAACCTTGGGGATTTACTTAGCCTTCTGAACTTAGCCTCATCTATAAAATGGAGATGACAGTAGTTTGTCCCCAGTTGGTCTGTTAGAGGATGAAAGCATTAAAATCGAGTTTAGCACAGGTCCTGGCACATTCAAAGCACTTGATAATGTTAGATGTTTATATTAACAGTGATATTTGTTCATTTATTTAGCACTCTTTGACAAATTTTTATTAAGCACCTGCTTACCATCTGCCAGGCACTCCTCCAAATGCTGGGAACATAGTGTTGAATACAACAGAATCATAGCCTCTGTTACTAACATTTTATAATAATAATAAACAGTAAGCTCTATTTAATATTTTTAATCAAAGCAATTTTTTTCATGAGGAACAAAGGTGAGACTTCACCAAATAGAAGTCATATGGACTGTTTAAATGAATAGTATGTTTTTATTCACATATTATTTACATGGAAATAGCTACTTCTAAATACTTTAAAATAATTTGGTTTCCTGACAAGTTTGAAGATCTCCACTTCTCATTAGAATTTTATTTACTCCATAAATGTACATAGCAAAATTAATGAGACTTTATAGATACACATAAAATATACTTGAATGTAGTTTTAAATTTCAAGCCATAGAGTTATTACATATTTTCAAAATTGTTGGCATCAAGAGTATTCAGCCCTTACCATGCTGTTTCCCTCAGAGATGACGCAAAATTTAATTATGGTTTTAAAAGACATTGTGAATCATGAACCTTTTGATAAATCAAACAAAGTGTGAAATCATTCTGCAAGACCATTTGGCTGTTACATGATTTATCTATAGGTACTTGACTTATTTTTTTTCCACACAAGCACTGAGTAAGCTTTAACTTAGTAGAAGAAAATATTATTTTGTCATCCTTACACCTCATGGCAAGAATTTCACTGTTTGAAAGAAGTCGTATTCTTAACTAGCATCTAAAATTCTAATTTAGTGAACTCTCTGTCTTAAACTTGTTTTGGGTAAAGTTGTCTATGTATGGACTGGCATTGATTAAACAAAATAGCAAGAGGAGAATTTGTAAATGCAAAAGTGAAGTAATTTGAAAATCTATTAGCTGAGAGATTTCTGCTCAGACTATTTTTAGAGGACACAAATAAGGAAAAAAGGTAAGACACAAGAACCTTTTATATAAAAAGACACAGAGAATGACAGTCAACAATAGAAAGCACTGCACAAAAGAAAAAGCAAAAAAGAAAAACATTTATCCTGTGCGGCATGATATTAAAATATTCTGAAAGAACATGAAAATTAATTATGTACTTCAGTTTGCCTTTACAAATGAGTTAGAAATGTCAAATTTCTGGATGAATGAGAAAGCTAAACACTGAATCATTTGCAGGTGTTTTCTGAACACAGCAGAACCCAGAGGATTCTGAGGTGCATAAGAAAAGCCGCACAGATCATGGTGGGTTTATCATACTTGTATGCACATGCATTGTTGTTGACAATATGGTCAAGAGCAAAGAAGTCCACGTTGTGCTTTGCACTGAAAGACAGTCTGATGTGGTAAAAAGAACACTGAGGAGGACCTCAGAAGACCTTATCTAACTCTGCCTCTGCTCCATATTTTGGCAACTTGTTCAGGAACTGTGGCATAGAGGGCCTCTGTTCTGAAATTAGAGGATTGAGATTAAAGAGTTAAATATATTCTTCTCTAAGGCTCCTTCCAACTCTAGCATTCTGTAGCTCTGTGATCAGTTGTTCTCTTAGAAGCTAAACTAGACATAGTCACGTCGTCCCTTGCATAGGCTTCATGGCAAAGAGAGGTTGTTATATGTTTAGAATGGTAATCACTGGAAAGCATGAAAGGCTTGAAAGTCTTAGAATTAAATAAGCACGTGGTTACTTACACCAAAAAACTCCTCTTCCAACAAGCACAAATTCTTTTTTTTTTTTTTAAAGATTTTATTTATTCATTTGACAGAGAGAGAGACAGCCAGCGAGAGAGGGAACACAGGCAGGGGTAGTGGGAGAGGAAGAAGCAGGCTCCCAGCAGAGGAGCCTGATGTGGGACTCGATCCCGGAACGCCGGGATCATGCCCTGAGCCGAAGGCAGACGCTTAACGACTGTGCCACCCAGGCGCCCCAACAAGCACAAATTCTTGATCAAAATAAGATAAGGCAACCCCCTCCCCATACTGTTTTATGGTGTAAAGGATGATTGTGTCTATGATTAAGAAACCAAAGAGAACATGCTTTCATATGGAAATGTGTGGCTTCTTCAGGAAAACAGATTTAGAACGGAGTTGTAAATAGAGAAAATCTCGGTGATCTGTGCATTCCTGCAATCAATATTACCACTTTTAATAAAACTTTCTATATACAAACATTTATATTTGTAAATTGAATATTCATATTAGACATTTCTTACTATTCTAGAAAAATAATCAAAAGGTAGAGAACATAAATGAGATATGTTAAATATAACAAGCTGGCATACTAATTCTACATTCTCATTTTCGAAAAAAGAGTCAAGTTCAATTTGAGATCTGTTTTTCAAAATTCTTTAAGAATAAATGGCTGTATGAATAAACTTGAGTTGCACATTGCACATAAATCCACCTTCATATTAGTATTCACACTGAACAATAACATCCTCTAAGGATGTTTTGCAGTAAATTTAACTTTTTTTTTTTTTTTTTGAGAGAGAGAGAGAGAGACAGAGGCAGTGGAGAGTGGAGGAGCAGAGGGGAAGGGAGAGAAAGACTCTTAAGCAGGTTCCATGCTCAGTGTGGAACCCAATGTGGGGCTGGATCTCATGACCCTGAGATCATGACCTGAGCCACAACTGAGAGTCGGACACATAATGACTGAACTACCCAGGCGCCCCAGTAAATTTATTTAACTTAAAAAAAATATTTGCTAATGTGTAATTCACATACCATTAAAGTGATCCATTTAAAGTATACGGTTCAATGGTTTCTAGTATATTCATGCACCACCACCACAAACACCTTTAGATCATTTTCATCACCACAAAGAGAAACTCTAAAGCCATTAGTATGACTCTTCAGTTCTCCCCAAACCATTCTCTTCACACTAGCCCTAGGAAACCACAAATCTACTTTGTTTCTATAAATTAGCATATTTTGGACATTTTATATAAATGGAAACATTCCTGTGTTTTGTTTCATTTAGCATTATGTTTTCAAGTTTCATCCATGTTACAGCATGTATCAGCACTTCATTCCTTTTTATTGCTGAATAATATTAAATGGTAAGGACAGACTACATTTTGTTTATGCATACATCAATTGATAGATATTTGCGTTGTTCCCACTTTTTGGTTATCATGAATGACATTGCTGTGAAGCAGTGTTAAAATGTTATGCCTGTATAAGTTTTCACATGAGTATATGCTTTTATTTTTCTTGGGCATATACCTAAGAGTAGAATATATAGTAACTATCTTTAACAGTTTGAGGAATTGGCAAACTATTTCCCAATGAGGCTGCACCACTTCACATTCTAACCAGCATTGGATGAGGCTTTCAGTTTCTCCATACGTTTGCCAATACTTGTCATTGTCCATAGCCATCCTGGTATAAAGTGGTATTTCATTGTGGTTTTAATTTGCATTTTCCTATTGGATAGTGATGTTGCATATCTTTCCATGTGCCTTTTGGCTATTTGCATACTATCTTTGGAGAAATGTCTATTAATGCCTGTTGCCCATTTTCTAAATTGGGTTATTGATCTTTTATTATTTAATTGTAATAATTCTTATGTATTCTGGGTACAAGTTGCTAATCAGATATATGATGGACAAATAATTTCTTCAATTCTGTGGATAACCTTTTCACTTTTTGAGGGTATCCTTTAATGCACAAAAGTGTTTAATTTTAGTGAAGTTCAGTTTATCTATTTTTTTCTTTTGTTACTTGAGCTTTTGGTGTTATATCTATAAAACTATTGCCTAACACAAGGTCATGAAGATTTACTTATTTTCTTCTAAAAGTTTTACAGTTTTAGCTCTATGATCCATTTTGAATTAATTCTTGTGTATGGTGTGAGATAGGTCCAACTTCATTCTTTTGCACCTGAATATCCAGTTGTCCCGGCACCATTTGTTGAAAAGACTATTCTTTCCCCCCATTCAGTTGTCTTGACACCCTTGTGGAAAATCAAGCGACTATAAATGTGTATTTTTTTCTAGACTCTCAATTCTGTTCCATTGATCTACATGTCTATCCTTATGTCAGCATCACACCATCTTGATTACTAAAGCTTTGTGTCAATTTTTGGAATCAAAATGTGTGAGTCCTCCAACTTAGTTCTTTTTTGAAGATTGTTTTGGCCGTTTTACATTTCCTACTTTTCAGCTGAATTTTAGAATCAGTTTGTCAATTTCTGCAAGAAAAGTAAGCTGGGATTTTAATGTTGCTTATTTTTTAATCTGTAGGTCAGTTTGGGGAGTATTGCCATCTTAGCCATCTTAAGTCTTCAGATCCAAAAGCTATCCATAAATTCTATGTTCCTTTCTTGGATGGGCCCATTTCAAGGTGGAGAAAAATCTCTAGTGATATTCTCCTTAGCACTGTTTTTGGGTGAGCTCTGTTTAATATTTAAAAAACGTTTTTTTTTCAACTTTGTTGATGACAGAATATTAGAAGGGGCAGCATTTGGTAGAATTGATACTCACCAGATTGGTGAATTGAAATCAACAATATTAAAGTTGTCAACCTTAAAAGTAAATAACTATATTTAGGTTCAAAATGTAACTGTTCAACAACATGTTGGAAGAAGTTTTAAAAATAACAAGTTATATATAGTTGGTATTTATTTTAGTTTGAGAAGAAGACAGTTAGGGCATGATAACTGGCTTTTTAGATATCTGAAATTCTACCTATGAAAGATGAAACAAAATGAAGCAAAAGAGTAGGATAACATTATAAGGGAATAGATTTAGTACAGTGAGCATGCTTTGTACATTATAGAAGGCCATTCGGATGTATGTATTAGTTTAAAGTATTATGTAAAAAGATCATCCTAATAATATTTGATATTCAGAATACATAATGGCCATCAAAAACTGCAAGAGGCTCAGTGATTAAAAAGATAGTGTCATGTCCAATATCTTCCATTTACCAAACAAAAGAAAAGGATTAGACTATTTTAGAAAAATTCTTATCAACAGGATTTGCAAAAGATTTCCCCTTTCTGTCCAATTGCATGTAGTCCAAGTGAGGCTGCAGCACTCTGGGTACTTTTTAGAGTTGACCCATTTTGCAGCTGACTTTATTTCTTTCTGGATTAAAAATAGAAGGCAGAGGTGTGGAGGCACATCTCTTCCATGAGTGAAGTAGCAGTGTAAGTTAACATGGAGATTAGTAATAATAATAATTGCTAATAATTACCAAATACTTTCTTTATAAAGTTGGTAAGATTATTAGTCTCATTTACTAATGAGGGAATTGAAGTTTAGAGAGGATATGTAACTTGCCCAAAAACACAGAGCGCATTAGTGGTGGGGCTGGCATAACTCAAGGGTGTCTGAATCTAGCTGCTATGGTTTTCTAACTTCCAAGAGAAAAACTTAAGCAAGAATTATGAAGATTTAATTTAATGGCTCAATCCCTTAAGTGTATTCCTATCTTCCTTATCGTCATTGTGCCATTTCTTCTGCACTTCCTTTGCTTTGAAAAACTTTGTGGAAATAGGTACTCTAGGGATTCCAATACATCTGTTTGTTTTTTTTGAGTGTGTTCGAACTTTTAGGCATGAGTAAATGTGGTGGCAGCTTGACATCTGTTAATACTGACAGGTCATGAGATGACACCAGGAAGCACTAGAAACATAAGGTGTTATGGGATATTTGGTTCATCTCAAGCTATTTTTACATATTTTAAAATCTTAGATCTGTTAGTCGTGTCCTGATTTTGTTTATCCTCAGAGTTATCTACATACTTAAGGATGCTTTAACTTGAGGAAAGTCTCTAATCTGAGTAAATGTGGCCTGTAAGAAAAGTGTATGTAGGTGCTATGTTTCCCTGGGTCAACACTATTTATACCCATGCCCTCCGGGAGCAGCTGAGAGTCTTTCATCATCCCCAGATCCATGCCCCAGAAGGGCTGCCATAAAAAAGTACTACAAACTGAATGGCTTAAAAAGAACAGAAATTTATTTTTTCACAGTCTGGAAGCCAGAAGTCTGAAACCAAAGTATTGGCAAGGCTATGCTCCCTCCAAAGCCTTTAGGGGAGGATCCTTCCTTGTCTCTTCCAGCTTCTGGTAGCGCCAGGTACTCCTTGGCCTGTAGATGCATTACTCCAGTTTCTGCCTCATCTTCCCATGACATTTTCCCTGTATGTCTGCATCTTCACATTGTCTTCCCTCTTTTTATAAGGATACACAGTCATATTGGATTAAGGGCCTACCCTAATTCAATGTAACCTCATCTCAACTTGGTTATATCTACAGAGATTCTATTTCCAAATAAGATCACATTCATAGGTACTGGCGTTAGGACTTCAAAATATTGTTTGAAAAGACACAATTCAACCTATGACACCACATCTGGTATTTGTGACACTGCTGGAGTGTCACTGACCGAGGCCAATCCCCTAGAGAAGCCCAGAAGTGGGGGGACTCATTCTACTAAAAATAAGTTAGTCTCTTAGCAGTTAGAATGATTGCTCTTTCACCAACTCCTTCACAAAATGGTTGTATTTTCATGATGATGTGAATTTTCTCATATTCGAAGGGTCCCGAAGCTAATGTTATTTCAACTAGTGCAGCATGATATGACAACAGTAGTACTGCAATGCAATGCAAATATCAACAACCACGAAATCAATAGACTGAGCAGATGATGTGACTCAACTAGCTGTGACAATCAGCAAATGATTGATGTGAGAAGCACAGCTTTTGGCAGCAGCTGTTTCACTGAGAATTGGTTTTAGTGAATCATCACTGCAGCTGCCATTTTTCTCTGAGCCAGATAAATCCTGACATGAATAAGGTGCTGTTATTGGAGATGTAAATGCAGCTAGTAATAAATGTCACTGGCCTAAGTCTGAGACATGTAGTCACTCGCAAATTCAAGAAAGGGGATGATTTTGATATTAAATATATTTTTGTTGAGTTTTGCCTCTTTTTTTGTCCTGTCTATAACCGTGCATTGAATTTAATGTCTTAATGCGAAGCATATCTAAATAAGTTAAAGTGAAGCATATGTAAATGAGTTAATTCATTTTCTAAAAAGCAAATATATTTAATATAAAGAATTGAGTGGGTCTAGTAAACAACACTCTGGGAGAAAATAAATCTTTATAAAACGCATATTAAGATTTTCCTTTGTTCTAAATTTGTACTTCAGTGACATCAACAGTGTTTAAATTCAGCTGTGAGTGTGGACTGTGGTGTGAGTGGTAGTCGTGAAGTGCGGTGTATACAGCCTAATGCAGTGGTCTGCTCCAAATACCTCTCCAGTTCTAAACAGATCATGTAGTTTTTTTAGTTGACCCATATACCTGGATTAAAGAAAAATGTTTAAAATGACAATGACAACAAGCAACAACGTCAAAAAGAAACAAGACTAGGAGGCATCCCTTAGCAAAGTTAAATAGGAAAACCAGACATGAGCATTACGGCCTAAGTCTCTTTACTGATGAGCTGAGTATGAAGTCTTTACTTGATCAGTTTGTTTTTCAGAGATTGTTTTTACAGTTAGTGCTTAAGAGTAACTCTTGAAAGACCCTTTAAGAATGGATTTATCTCAAAATGCTATTTCAGGGGTTTTTTTCCTTAATATTATTCTAAAATCTGAGCCTGAAATTCTGTATCTTATTCTAAATCTGTAGCATGTTAAATAGTTAGCAAAGATAAATGCCTTTTGAATAATGTTCCTCTAATATATTTCTCTTTTATGTGTGTTTTTCCTAGACTATAGGAGAAAGAAATAGCCATACAGAATATCAGGACAAAGTAGATGCAAGAAAGAGACCTTTAGGCCAAGAACTAACAGAATCAAAATCACACAGGAATTCACACAGTTAGATTTGAAAGGAAATGAAGGTCAGAAGGAGAAAAAAAAGAGTTGGCTGTAAAGTCAGTTTTGTTAGTGAAAAAAAGTGCATTCAAAATTTTCTCAGGCCTTTTCTGGTCCTATGTTGGCAACTGGTTATTTATTTTTAAAAGTTTTTTAAAGATTTATTTATTTGAGAGAGCGAGCGAGCATGTGCTCATGTTGGGAGGGGCAGAGGGAGAAAGTCTTCAAGCAGACTCCCTGCTGAGCACCGACCACCAGGCTGGACTTGATCTTAAGACCCATGAGATCATGACCTGACCTGAAACCAAGAGTTGGATGCCTGACAGCCACCCAGGTGCCCTGGTAAGTGGTTATTTAGAAGCAGTTTGGTTTTAGATGAAGCTGAGTTTATATTCCCTTCCCCCCACAGTAAAGAAATGCCCTATGATCTTGTGCTAGTCACTTAACCTTCTAAAGTATAGTTTCTCCTTGGGTATAAGGAACATCCTAATAATGACTATCATTTATTAAGCACTTACTGTGTGTTACGCATTATACTGAGTATTTTCAGACATTGTCTCATGTAATGTTCATAACATATTCTGTGAGGCAGAAGTTTTCTTTCCACATTATAAATAAAGTTGGGCCGAAGTTATCCAAGTTATAGCTATTAAGTTCTAGAGACAGTCTGGCTCCAAAGCTCATGTGCATATCATTATACTGTCTTTAGTATTAGAATCTCTCCCAGCTTTAGCCTTCTCTGACCAAACCTTTTAGAGTGTCTGACTTCCTTTGCCCAGTGTTCTCGCCTTTGACACTGCCTCTCAACAAGATCAAGAAGGGTTACGTGGCAAAATACCTTAAAGCTCCCACAGGCTATCTACGCAGATATGGAAACTGAAGTCCAAAGGCTTTACTGTATTGTAAGAGGTCATTATATCTATTTCGTAAAATCATCTTGTCTTACCCAAAAGGGCACTAAATAATAACAATGATGATGATAATAATATATGTATTTATATAGAATAATATTATATATTGCAGTATTTTTATATTTAATAATATATATATTCTTTAAAATTGAGGCTGTATTTATTGGTACTCCTCTTCTACTTCATACCCGTTACTCTAAGAGTCTGTGAAATCACTTTCTGGTAGATATGGAAGGATGGCAACACTTTTTTTTTTTTATGTTGGTTAATTTGTCTTTATTTTTTAAATTTAAATTCAATTAATTAACATATAGTGTATTATTAGTTTCAGAGGTAGAGGTCAGTGATTCATCAGTCTTATATAACAGCCAGTGCTCATTACATCACGCGCCCTCCTTCATGCCCATCATCCAGTGCTATGTCGAGCTGCCTTCAAGGATACTGCTGTGCTTCTAAAAAAACAGCTGGCTCCTTTGAACAGGTTATTGATCTCATCAAGGTGAGGATGGAGCATCTGGTATTAAAATACAACGCTAATAAAATGTCCAATGAAAGCCACTTTGAAAAAAAATGTGGCGTATTTTCCACATATTTACTTTTGCTGCTCGTGTGGGTTGAATTAATCAAGTTACACTGCTTTCTTGAGACAGTGTGACTTGGTGTGAGACGGACATGGGTTCCAATTTTGACACTGCTTGGTGCTGGCTCTATTATAACCACAGGCTTTTTCAGGTATCCAATAGTATTAACATCTACTTTTATATACTTTTATATAGTATAATACTTTTATAAAGTATAATACTTTTATATAGTATTAACATCTACTTTTAATAAATAGTATTAACATCTACTTTTGAGGCCTTTTGTAAGAATTCAGTGTGAGAATGTTTAAGACACCTGGAAAATCATGAACACTCAGCAATTGTTAGCTGCCTTCCCTCCCGCGATGGTATATTCACTTTAATATATAACATCATTTTCATTGGCTTTCTTTGTGAACATAAATGCCAGATCTAAATATGCTAGTATAAATATAAGGGTATTGGGGTATATACTTAAAATTTTAACTCTGCTTTTTTATTAACATCGAAATTACTTTATTAACTGTGATGCCTAACGGTGTTCTCTTTAGCCCCAGTTATACCTATTAAAATGTTGTAAATCATTTGGAACACATCTGAGGCTTATGATATGATTTCCTGGTGTTTGAAGATTGTGATATAAGCAAGAAAGTAATATAGGCTAAGAATTTTAATATTGTTGGAAAAATTTAAAACATAACTTCCTTTATTGAAGCTTGGCAAGCAAACATTAAGAAACAGGGACTAATTTATAATAAATGTTCAACTGGTGCTTTAGCGATGTGGTTTTTCTATGACACATGATAAAGAGGTAGAGAAAGGGACTTTCCTGAGTGATCAGAGTGTCTTTCAGTTTATATGCTCAATGCCAGGAATTTTAGAACCACACAAGCCACACCTGAGGAGATGGGCAGGACAGATGGGAGCGAAGCATGACAATTTTGCATATTGTATGCGAAGTACCATGAAGCACAATCCTCCTTCCTGCCCCCACCCTTGATACACACACACATTCTTCCCTTATATCAACTCAAAATTAGAGAAAAAAAACCTTTTTGCCCCAACTTGATGGTGTACAGTAACTTGTTCAGGTATTTTGCAACCATTTATAAAGGAGAGGTCATTTTAGGGCAAGTCCTTTTACCCCAATTTACTTAGAGGAATAAATAGTAATATCTGGTTATTATATTTAAAAAGGGGGGAGGGTAGAATCCCACAATTTGAGCCAGTATTAAGAACTTTAAAAAAGATTATGAAACTCAAGTATAATGCTACAAACACTGAGGACAAAACTAACCCCCACACAGTTTAAAGACCATGGATAATGCAGTCACTATGTGAAGAAGAAAAGATTACTAACAGATTTCTCTTCAAAGGAAAGGAGAGGAATATCAATTCCTCATACAAAATGAATTCGTATGATTGGTTTCAGTAAAATATAATGGTAAAGAATCCTGGAATTTTGATGTCCGTGGGTAACTACAATGTACATTCTGCAGCCTAAAGCTAGGGAGAAAATAATCTTAAGAAAAAATTAATCTAGTTATCGTCATCAGTCTGAATTGGACAGTGGTGGACAGTGGAATGAAGAACGGAAGTCTTTGGTCTGACGACTCCCTAAAACATGTCCTCCTGGGTGGGTGGCAGAGGGCAGGTGGGGAAGAAGAGCTAGCTAAGAGCATGGTGCACAACACTGCCTGAATATTCTGGAATGCTGGAGATCTTCCAGTAATTGGAACACGTCTGGCAAGTGATATAGATTCCCAGACTCTTATATGTCACAGTTGACTTGCATGTTGCCAACCTTGTATTAACTTCAAAGCATAAATTTAGATCCACTGTGAATTACATTTAGATCCAAAGTGAAATTGAGATCCACTGCATCTTTGAATGTAACTTAATAAAAGGTGGGGAGGAGGCTTTTGTTTCATTTTGTCATTTCCAGGTATCAGCCTCACAGAAAGGATGAGAACAGTAGCAAAACACTTCTGCTTCCACTTCCCTTTACTCCTCTCATCTCACTCCTTCCTCTACTGTGAGAATTAGGAAAAGAGAAAACGCTATAAGCATCTGTTGCTTGTTCTTTTCTGTCTTGGGATTCTGGACATTTAAATGGAAACTAAAGCGTGATTGAGACCTGGCTTGTTCAGAACCCTGATTAATGCTTTTTTATTTCAAGAAATGTTTGCTTTAATTTTTCATGAGAACTTTAAACAGATTTAAGAAGTTTAGGCTACATCAAATCCGTTTTAAATTTGTTTGTCTTCTTGGATTAAGGTTCATTCTGTTATTCCATGATTTCAAATCATTACCTTTCTCTTATTAAGGTAAGAACAAACTTTTTTTTTTTTTTAACCTTTGCTGATTACTGCTGCTTCTTCCTGCCTTCTGGGAGAGCACCTGTTATTCAGTTTTTGACACACTGATCTCTCTGAGCCTGAGATTCTATCAGTTCTCATCTTTTCAACTATATCCTATACAAAATTACTGAAATTTCCATTTTCGATTTTCTCCTCTTGCCTGAGTCTCAGGCACATAGTTCCAGTGACTCACCATGTGTGTCCCCTGGGGTATATTGGGACCATTTAAACTTTACCAGCTTTCCTCCTCATCTGTTATGATGAGGAGTTCTCTAAACATAAAACCTTGGAATTGTTTCAGCTCACTGCTTTCCTTCATTGACTATAGTTATCACCATGTTACATGGATTTTTCCATTTTGAAATGTTTTTTAGATTCATCTGTATTAGTTAAGAGATCAGTTTGCCAGTTATCAGAAAGTGCCAAAATAGCTGGATTAAACACGATGTAAATGTAGTTTTGTGTTGTGTATAGCTCAGGCCGATGGTACAGGGGTAAAATAGTGGCATGGCCACTGTTAGGAATGTAGGCTCCTTCCATCCTGTTGCTTGTCTTCCCCAAAGTCTTGATTGTCCTTGTCTGCTTGATGAATGATGGCTCAACACCGTGGGTACAGACCAATGTTGAAAAAGGGGACAAGAGGAGGCAGAGGCCACATTCCCCTCTCTTTCAGGGTATAACCTAGAAATGAAATACATGACTTCTGCTCATAGTCCATCTTTAAGTGACAAAATCCAATTTCATGGCCTTATTTAGCAGCATGGGAGGCTTGGTTACATGGTCCTTAGCTGTGTGCCTAGCTAAACTTCCTATTTCTATAAAAGACAAGGAGTAGAGCTAACCGGGAGCCAACCAGCAGCATCTGCTACACCTTCCTTACTCCAATTTTATTGCCTTTACCCTATGGTGGGCCTTTATTGCCCATTGCCAAGATTATTTCTACAGACCTTTAGCTGGATTTATTGATGGCTCATTATCAAGCCACCCATTCTTTCTTTTAAAGAGCCACTTTTTTTTTTCTCTTGTTTAACCCGTGCTCTTAACCTTCAAAGCTCTTAATAATCTGGTCCTATTATACCTGTTTCTAATCTTTTTTTCAAAGTTCATTCATTCATTGATTCATTTATTTATCCAGTAAATATGTGTTGAGTGACTACTCTGTGTCAGACATGGAGTCATTTATTTTCCTAAACTAGTGTTGTGGATGGAAACATCTTCATGAATGTACATACTTGCTAATGTCACAATGATTCATTTCTTTGAAGCTGGTTTTCTCCATTGTCATGCTTGAGAGGTTAAATACATTTTAAGAACAGCCTTTTGAAGCGAGGTCTTGCAGTCCAAGTGGTTAATTTGCTTTCAGGAATCAGATGATGTTCACTTGACACATTTCAACTTTCAGGTTTTTATACATTTTAGAACTATGATTTGCTTTTAAAAACAAAATGAAAATAGAAGAATGCTTAACGGAAGCAGCTGTAATGGATTTAGTAGCTCATTGAAATTGTAAAATTGTTCAAATGCAAGCATGAACTAAGGATTACCTCATGTGTTACAGTCGTCCAGTTGCTTCTTTGTTCCCGAACACCTTAACCTCTTCATCCTCAGTCCTGTAGACTGAGGTGTGAAGGTGTATATCACAGAACACACCTTGTTTGGACTTTGTCTTCTAGACTACATTTTCTTCTTTTTCTATAATCCTAGGTGATACAGAGAGAGACATTTACTTATTACAACTAATCTGACATTGTTTTTATATTTGTTCTTTATTCTTTCAGAGAAGATGCTGGACAAGGTCCAGGTCTTGGGCAAGGTATGTGAGGCTGAGTTGTACAAATATAGGGTCAAATCTTTATTTAAATTTTTTTCATCATTTTTAAACTAATTTTGATTTTTTTTAAAAAATTGCATTAAGTATTATTTATCTTGACTTCTGAGGATTCAGGGACCTCCTGAAATCTTGTGTTTGAGGTGCGCCGGATCCTTCTTCTTTATGTAAATTATTTGTATATCGACATGGCTGGCTGCTTCAGTCATTAATACTTTCAAGTTAGGAAATGTATATTTCAAAGAGAAAATAAATTCTCATTATTTTACCAAACGCTAGAAGCAAAATTATCTTAAATGCCATCATGTCATCGTAGTTTAAGTATTTACATTTACAACTGGGATAAGATCAGGATACACAGGGAAGCCACTCCATGAAGACAAGGCAGGGGCATTTGAAGGGGAAGATGAAAAAGTGCCCGGTTTGAGTAACTTCAGGTGTTTTATTCCATTCTGTCTTGAAATGGCTGCTCTGGTTCCATCTCCAGACTGGTAGCCTCATCTCTACTGGCAGTGTGGTTATGTCATTTTCAGACTACACCTTTGGAGGAGGAGAGGAGGAGGGGGAGAGAGTGGGTGGAGCCTAGGAGCTGCTTTAACCAGAGCAGTTCTGTGTGTATCTGTCTTACATATTGGCCATCTGCTAAAAAGTTCATTTGGAAAAAAAATTTTTAAAAAGTTTGAAAATCACTGGACTAGATAATTCACAATTCTGAGTGTACATGTAGTTCTGATATGATGGATTTCTGCTGACCTACCCACACCTTGATCTGCTTCTCTTGTCAGTCATATGACAAACACCCTTTGGTGAGACCGCTGCCTTCTCACCTTGAGTATCTCCTAACCTTCATATATAATACTGTAGATTTAATAGTAGTTCTAAGAGAGATAGTAGAGAGAATTAGACCTTGTGCAGTGGCAATGTCCTACAGATTCTGCATCTTATATTGAAGTTCAGGAAGAACATAGTAAAATACCCAGTTATATCATTTTTATTTCATTTTAAATTTCTGTCAATGTATCTAATATATATAATAATTTAAAATATAACATAACTTATATAAGTCTATTAGTAGAGTGATACTTACAATTTACAAAAATAAGTATTTATAAATAGGAGATGTGCACTCAAAATAATTTTATTGTTGTTGTTAGGTGCATGCCACTGTTCTGGAAACCTTTTCAGAAATTACTGCTCTTCTGCTAGTAAAATTGTTGATGGTTGATAACTTAGGATAAGTAGAGACTCTCCCAGTCTCTTAATCTTTAGCATATCCCTCATAAATCTAAATTTTGATGTGTGTGAGTTATCAAAAATATGTTTGGAATAGTATTTTCAAACTCCATCCCATAAGTGTACTTGGATGTAACATAACCTGCAAAGAGGTAGAGAAGGAAAAATAACTATGTCAGCATACTATTTTTTTGTTTGTTTGTTTCTTGGTTCTATTACAATGGGCAGAAATAGTGGAAAATTCATAAAATGAAAACGCTAATACGATAAAGGTATACAATAGGGATTTTTTTAAACATGCATTTGAAAGACACAAATAACAATGTTTAGTCTTATCAAACTGACTTTAAATTGGGTTCCAGTTTGCAGTTTCTGCTAGAACTTTGCCAAGAACTGTATGCAGATGTTTGAAAAAATTGGGACTGCAAAAGTATGTTTTTGTAATCTTGTTTTTTAGGGGTGAATATTTACATTATATTACATAAATTTTGAAGCTTATAAATTTTTATCTTATTACTACTTCCCTCATGATTGTGTTTTCATTTATTTTTCTCTTCCTCTTCTCAGTTCCTTATATTTGGCCTGAACAAATTAGACTCAACTGAAGAGAAATAGTCCCAGACACAGAGTGAGAGGAACAGTGCAAACCGTATGGGAAGCTGGGTACAGGAACAAGGTTAAAAGATGTCCATTTTGGATTTTAAAATTCTTTCACAGTGATAAAGTATGCATTCAGGCAGCTCTGAGTCTGAAAAATACCTCATGCCCCTTGACACTCAACAGATATTTATTTTATTCCTCCTACCATGTACAAAATGTTGTGCAAGAGGAATGAGTCACAGCCAATGTCCTCAAAAGGCTTTAAAAAATTATGTGAGATGGAGATGGGAAAGCAGTAATCAGAAATTTGTAAGTTCAATAATGGAGATACAGCAGAGTGTTTTGGAGCACAGGGGAGGGAACATACTAGCCCAAAGGGCATAGAAGTCTTCTGGGAAAGCAGTGCCCAAGTTAACCCTGAATGGATGAATATATGCTAGCCAGGGGATGGGGAAGGGATTGAGGGCAAAGAACCTCAGTCACAGGGGCAATATAAATAAGGTAAAGGGGTGCCATTAACTGGGTATGACCTCAGAGCTTTGGGATTAATGCAGGTTTGGCATGGTGAAGGAGAGGTGGATTGGGACCAACTCCTGGAGGGCACCATACATGCTGTGAAAGGGCTTGGACTTGATCCTGCAGGTGATGGGAAAGCTGTGAAGGATTAGTTATAGAATGACCATGAACATATTTACTTTGAAATAATTCCATCTGACATATGAGTAAAGAGTGGAGTTGCAGGAAGCAAGAATGCATACAAGAAAAGTCATTTAGGATGTTGTTGCAATAGTCCAAGAAGAGTGAATTGCAGGCTGGCCAAAGGTAGTGGGTATGTGGTGGAGGGAATTTGCAAAGTGCCCTCTTGCTTTCAGTGACCAGTGTGAATACTGATAGTTCATACTCCTATTATTTTTCACCCTTCTTGTGTCAGGTGCTCAACCCTGAGATACAGGGCCCATTCTGTGAACAGGAATTATATGTACATTGTTTATCTTTGTTTCTAGGAGCAAGCTTGTTTTATTCCTTTCACATGGTGCCCATTTGGGTAGTGGGAATATTGGTACAATGCCTCAGGACACTTAAGAAAGAGTAAAAAATTTTTCTACAGTCACATTCCAAAAAGATAATAAGTTTCTACAATTTCCCAAAGATGTAGTCATGCCAAATATTTTCTTACGGTCATTTTTCTATGCCTACAAGTATTTGCTGTAATGGACAGTCGCTTTTAGATGATGACTTTCTCAACTTGACGTTAATCCCTAATAGCACTGGTGCAGTAATTATGCACTGCATTTTGTAGCTGGCAATCCTAGGTACTAACACCTGGTATTTGAAATGAAGGCCTTTTGATTTTTAACAGAAAATTTTATTGTAGAGGTTTTGCTTTTCTTGAGAAAGTCAAGTCATAGTGTTTACCAGTTGAAACTCTATAAAAACAAAATGATTAAAATTTGTTAATCTAGGGGCAACTGGGTGGCTCAGTGAGTTAAGCATCTGCCTTCAGTTTGGGTCATAATCCCAGGGTCCTGGGATTGAGCCCCACATCTGCTCCTTGCTCAGCAGGGAGTCTACTTCTCCTCTGCCCCTCCCCCTGCTCATGCTCTCTCTCTCAAATAAATAAATAAAATCTTTTAAAAAATAAAATAATTTTGTTAATCTAACTGAATTTATTCCTTTTCTGGTTCTTAATAGCTTTTCTTTATTATTAATTTACAGGAAAGAAGGCTTATCAGAGTTTCTTCCTAAACCTCTTGAAAATAACAGAATATTTTAATCAGAGACTTGTAAGTATCTTTTCTTCTTTATTTAGAGAATTAGATATTGATTTTATGGAAGAATTGACTCCTTCAGGAATACGCTTGACAGGATATAGCTATACAATCTGAGTTGGCATACAAAATTTGAGTGAGAGTAAAACACAGAAAATCACCTCTCAAAAAACAAAACAAAGAAACCAAGATCTCAGTCAGAAAACCTTCATCAAATCTATCTATAGCTAGTGAATATTTGAATTATTTTTTGGCAATTTCTATTTCTAGATGTCATTTTCATTACTTTTTCCCCCTTTGTGAAAATATCTGTGTGTCCACATATTTTAGCAAGTCTGTAACATCAATGAGAAGGAAGAGGAAAAGGGTAGGGTGTGAACACAGGAAAGGGAAGAATTTGTATTCTGTTAAAAGTTACATGGCTTTGGACGACTTTGTATTTTCCAATTACACTTTCAGTGAATTTTTTTACAAAATCAAAGCTAAGCCTCATAATAGCTAAGGTTCAGTCAGTTTCATCTTATTTTTGAAATGTCTAGTGCTCTGCTAGATCCCACACTGGCCAACTCAGGAACACAGAATCAGGGGACCCTTCCTGCTTCAATTTAGCAAGAGGTCAAGAGAAGCACATCTTTTCACAAGCATGTATTTTTATCAGATAACTTGAGAAGACTCAATGAGAAAAAAAACAACAACAAAAAAACCCTTTATCCTAAAAGTGTATCTGTAGCAACAGCATTTAATGTATTATTCCCTGAAAGACATTTGAAATCTAATGTAGTCCTATTCTAGCACTAAGACAAATAGTTGTCATACTGAGTTGAAGAGCACAGAGTCTAGGGCCCATGGAGTAAAGAGAGATTAATAAAGCAGTCAGGTAACTAAGGTCTGGAGCTGAGTGGGTTCTTCACTAGGTGGTAAGAGCTTAGCATACTGCTGGGCTTCTCAACTGTAAATATTTGTGTTTGAAGATTGTTGACTAGAAATGACTACCTGACATCATTTTATGATTCTATGACATCCCTGAAACTTTGTTGCTTAGTAGTTAACAGTCGTTTTATCTTGGATAATCTATGATTATTATAGTGACATTAGCATTTGTGTAGTAGCTAATAAAATCAGCCAACAGGAACTGAGACATATTTCTAGCTTGCTTCATCAGATAAGATTTCAGCAAATTGTTTGATTAAAAGGTGTACTGAAATATTAATTATACATTCTGTCACAATATAGGTGGTTTCCTAGCTACATGACATTAATTTTTAGTTCCAGTGCATCCATATTTGAATCTTGTGTGTTTCAGCAAGTTACCTGAATTCTCTAATGCTTCAATTTATCAGTTAAATGAAGTTAAAAATGCTTACGTGATAGGCTTATATGCGGATTAAATGAAATAATAAAACAGTACACTATAAATAATACTGAAGTAAACCTATACTACAATGTAATTTCCTATCTTTACTATATTGTTTCATAGACTTTGAGGTTTTGCCCACATATTTCATTTGCCCACATGATTTCATTTGTCCCTGTACATAAACTGTTTATAAAATCATTGAAAGAATTGTGAGAATGGAGATTTTTGGCCACATTCCCAGATATATTTTTTTTAAAGATTTTATTTATTTATTTGACAGAGAGAGAGACAGCCAGAGAGAGAGAGGGAACATAAGCAGGGGGAGTGGGAGAGGAAGAAGCAGGCTGCCAGCGGAGGAGCCTGATGCGGGGCTCGATCCCAGAACGCTGGGATCACGCCCTGAGCCAAAGGCAGACACTTAACGACTGAGCCACCCAGGCGCCCCCATTCCCAGATATTTTTAACAAGCATCTCAGATAATTCACATGAAAATGACCTACAGGCTACTCTTCAAGAAACACAAATTTTCTTTTAAAAATTAGCCTCAAACTAGTTGATTTATCAAATCACATGGGAACTTTGTACAAAATACATATTCCTAGGGCTCCATCTTGGAGATTCCAATTTGGCAGATTTGGAACAAGGCTTTGCAACTGTGTTTTAAACAAGTTGCCATGCCGATTTTGATATTTGCAAACCACTGCTCTACAACCTCACCATATCTCTAACTTTTAATTGATAAGGCTTACAGCTGTGCTTACCATATGTAGATGAGGGGATATCATTATGGGTCAATGCTTCAATTAGTTCCGTTCAAGTTCCAGGAGTGAAGAGATGAGCTTGAATGTCTGCTTTTGCATACATTAACCAGATTGACAGTCTTCTCTACCTTGGTTGTGTAGCTGCTTTAAGTAAATCAAGCCAAGCCCATAAATTGCAGAACCCCTGAATGAGAAGGGGCTGTTGGAGACCATCTACTTTAAACCCTTTGTTTTACAGAGGAGGAAAATGAGGCTCAGAGGTCTGCTGAAGGCCAGAGGACAAGACTAGAACTAACACTTCGATTTCTGTTCCCAGCTCAGTTCCATTTCTATTACAGCCAATTGACTTTGATTCTGCCATTTCAATAATGTGCAACCTGTGAAACCCGCTCAGCTACTCTTGGGCTGGTGTAGGCTTCCCAGCAGGCATAGAAAGTGCTGTATGAGTCAGCTTTCCTACTTAACTGTTCAGCTGTCTGAAAGTGACAGTTTCTTCCTTTCCATCTCCAGTTCTCTATCTTGAATAACAAAGAGGCAGGAAGGTCACTGAGGAACTGAAGGTACTCCCCAGGAGAGGCAGCCTGTTCCAGCAGTGGCACCATCTTCTCAGTTGCCTTCCTGATTCTTTTTCTTAGCTAGAGTCATCTGCTTTTTCTCCATCTCTGTATCTCTAGATGGCAGAGCCGTAATTACTTTTGTCTGTCATTTTACTCTTGCATCATTTTCTCTTAGCATTCTTTACATCATGTTAGTTGCCCTCATTTGGACACCATTTAGCTGTAGAGTGCCATTAAGTTCAACAAATGTTAAATACTACTGTGTCCCAAGAATAGTCTTGGGTACCAGAAATGTAAAATGAAGTTAGCATGGTCCTAGTTTCAGAAGAGTTTACAGTATCATGGGGAAGGAGATCAGTATAACAAATCTGCAAGAGTGCTTGAGAGTGTTACAGTAGCCACAGCTACCACTTCAGGAGAGTCAAAGAAATATTGGGAAAGGAAGTGACATCAGTCTGTTTTGTGTGAAAAAATCATAACCCACAGGATAAATGTAACATTTTGCAACGACATGAAGAGAATGTTTCTAAGGCTTAATGAAGAGAGCTAATGCAATCAGAGACTAATAAGGTAGGTGTTGGCATAATGGTGAGAAAGGGACACTGCAACGTGTAGCAGGAGACCTGGGTCTTCTGCTCACACTACCAGCCCCAACCTATGTGACTTGCGCCAATCCAGTGAGACTCTTCAGGCCCCACTTGAGTGCTCACTCAGTTCATTCAAATAATGAAATTCAAGTGATAGGCTGTCCTACATTTTTGAGATACGGTCAGGTGGAGGAAAAGTTTCCTTTCAAACAAAGTGCTATCTGAGCCAAAGCCTCAGTTTTGAGTAGGTATTGATTGGGTGAAGAGAAGCTTTGGAAGGAGAATGCTCCAGCCAGGAGGAACTGCATCCATCCATTGGCCTGAGTCTGGAGGTGAAGGAAGTATTTCTGAGAGCTACAAGTCCTGAGTGGGGAGCAGTTTCTTTCAGCTGCTGGACCACAGGGGAGGAGAAGCAAGAGGCAAGGCTGGAATATAAGCAAAATGTAGATCACGCAGGGTGTTGTTAGTCCTGCTAAGGAACAAGGTGACTTTTTCTTGGCTTAAGGAGAATGGTCAAAGAGCTGAGATAGTTAAGATTTGCGTGGCTAGCATAAAGAATGGAAGAGGAAAAGAAAACTGAGGCAGGATAATCAGTGAAGGGGATAATCCAATCTGGAGATGTTGGTGACCTTAACTAGGTTAGTAAAAGAAAGTGAGCAGAGCAGTTGGTCCATCATTTAAAGAGCTATTTAGAGGGGCGCCTGGGTGGCTCAGTCGTTAAACAGCTGCCTTCGGCTCAGGGTGTGATCCCGGCGTTCTGGGATCGAGCCCCACATCAGGCTCCTCCGCTGGGAGCCTGCTTCTTCCTCTCCCACTCCCCCTGCTTGTGTTCCCTCTCTCACTGGCTGTCTCTCTCTCTGTCAAATAAATAAATAAAATCTTAAAAAAAAATAAAGAGCTATTTAGAGAAATATGACTTGATGGTCATGGAGGTGAGGGAAAAGGATGCCTGCTGGGCTTCTGACCTGTGCAACTGGGTGGATTTTAGTGTTGTTCATGGAGAAAGAAACCCAGGAGGAGGAACCGGTTTCAAAAGGAATTCGAGAATCTCTAACATGAGGGGATGAAACCAGCCAATCCGTCCTGGGGCTCTTCAAACTAACTGACCTTCCACATGCTGAGAATATCACACACGTTGTCACACTTAGTCTTCTCAGCTGTGGGAGGTAGTATTCTGTGCTCAAAAGATGTGAAAGCTGAGGCTGAGAGAGCTTAATGCCTTGTATAAGGTCCCTTAGCTAATAAGTGGTGGAGCCAAAAGTTCAGACCAGAGCTAAACCAGGTGTATTCCATCTAAAGCACATACACATTCTATTTTATCACTTCTCTTTCCCTTTGAGTCTGATATGTGTAATTCTGTGAAAATAGGTCATTTGTAGAACACAAATAACTTTAGACTTTATGGATTGTTAAATTGAAGGCATAAACTCTACCATCTAACTGATCATTGTCTCTCACCTGGAATACTGCAATTGTCTCCAAACTTATCCCTTGAATCCACTCTTCTTTTCCAATCTGCACCGAAGTGATCTTTCTAAAGCTCAATTTTGATGATCATGCTATTGCTTCAAAAATGTCAATGACTTTCCATTGCTGTTAGGATAGAACAAATCCTTAACATGCCCCATGATGTAGCCACTGTTAACTGACCCACTTCATCTTGTGCCATTTTCCACCACCTTCTCTGTGTTTAGGCCACACTGGCCTTCCCTCAGCTTCTGAAATGTGCTATGTTCTCCTCCTCTGCATGAAATACTCTTCTTTTGCTTCTGTATCAACCAGATAGCTCCTTTTCTTCATATCTCAGCTTATATTAATGAATCAGCCTCTGATACACTCACAAAACAAATGATTTTTCATCTAAGACCACAGTTTGTATTTATACGTGGATTTGTGTTCATTATTTTTTTTCACCCATTAGATTCCATGAAAGTAGTTATATAACTGTTTTTCCAGGCATATAATTTGCACTCAATAGATATTTTTGAAGCAAATTAATAAATTTATAAAAGAATGAATGTGATTCTACATTAGTTAATTTATATTTGATTATTTATTTGGTATATTATTTAGAATTGAAAAAAGAGCATTTTCTTTGTTCCCATAAAATAGTTTCAGTTATATACAACATTGTTTTTTAATATCTTGATGATATAGTATTTCCCCTGATATCATATTATAATTGTTTTTCCTTTTCTGAAGTCAATTTTCTTTTGCACGATAAATGAAGCTAATTCCGACAGCATGGTGGTAATTACTGAATTGACATTTTTTGGATTAAACCAATTAAACCAAAGCAATTAAAACTTGGAAATGGCAACTATAAAAGAACAATATGTCATCATTCAGTGTACCAATGAAGAATGGAAATGTGTTATAATTAGTTTGTAAATGTCACATCTTTATTGCACTTGCTAATTAAATGAGACTTTTCCATCCCAGCCTTACTGAAAATAATTTGGAATTTTCAGGAATGATATTTTATTTTTTTCACTCGAGAATGATTCTCTGCCATGATTATCATAGTCTAACAAATAAAGCTTGGCTAAGGCCTAGTGAAGAATGCCACTAATGTGTGAACCCTTAACCCTCAAGTGGTGGTAGGCTTTCAGTGCTCAAAATAGGCTACCAGGACTCTGGACTGAACAAATGATGGGGCTGGATTGGGATGGAATGTAGCATAAGATTTTTGCCATCTATTCTACAGATAACATTGCTGAGACCCCCCAGAATTGTCTATGAATATTGACTATGATTATCTAGCCTTTCAATCTCGAAGAGCCAACTGAAAGGATTAGATTACATGAGCACTCAACAAAGTACTTTAGCTTGAATAGCCTGTAATTTTACATGGAAGAAGGAGTGAATTAAAGTTAGGTAGAAGAAAGCTTACGTATTAGAGATTAAAGTTCCAGTTGTTACAGGAGACAGGTTTTTGGCCATTGGGGAGACGATTTATGATATAGTCCAACCAACATGGGGATCCTGGTTTCCTAGGATTCTACAGAATTATTAGAAGGGTCTGCAAGCCATGTATGCATCTGTGTCTAAACAAATACTGTCAATTGACATATATATTACCATTTTCCAAATGTATGTCGATTATTGTTATAAAAATGAGAGTTAGCTGCTTTGAAATATTTATTTCATAGTACCTTTTCATCTGTTATGTAATTTCTCAGTCAGATAACTAAAAAATGTGGGTTCTTCAACCTTGAGGCATCATCCTGCATTAAATCTCAATGAACTCATTGTTATCTGCCATATTATGGGATGTACAAACTATTTTTTCCCCACACTTAGTATTACTGAGAGTCTTCAGATTCTAAGACTCCATCCTGAGTGCCACCTGTCACTTTTTCTCATCTGATGCTCTGGTGTGTCTGCTGACCACTTTCTGCTGTTTCCTACAACTTTTTGATACTGCTGCAACTCTATCTAGTTGAAATCAAACTAGAATTGTCCTCAGGGTCCTCTCTTTGTTGCCCAAAGCAGAGATATCATTAAGATGGTTGTGGTGCATAGTAAACTTTACCCAAGACTGGAGGATAATATGAGAGAATTATAGTGCAGAGATGAGAAACCTAGCATTAGATACTCAACATCATTACTTCTAGAGTCCATTAATTATGCCCATTCATGGGGGTTCCCTACTGGTTGGCTCTGTCCTTAGTGTCCAGCCTTGTTTCAGGTTTCTACCCTCCTTCCATAGGCAAAGTTGTTTCAATATTTTCCTGCCTCCCTGGACTCTAGGTTAGAATCCTTCTCCCTGTACATAAAGAAATCAGTACATGTTGTGATTTTATATCCTAGAAGTTATTATGCGACTCAGACCCCAATGAATACAACTGTTATTGTCTGAATATTATCATTCCCAGGTAGGATTATCATTGAATGAGCCTCTACCCCAACAATCTACCGCCAAGCAAGAGGGCTCTCCAACCAAAGAGAATGATTATTTTCACAAAGACTTAGAAGAACATAAATTGACTTCTAAGCATGGCACAGGGTCAAGATATGGACATGTCTTTCCCTAAGAGACTTTACCATCAGAAACCTTCCTCTAAGCACATGAAGGCATGACCTTCACAGAATGGGGTAGCAAAAAGTCTACCTTCCTCTCCCACACACACCCAAAGGCTTGGTCTTTTCCTATTGCAAATTACATCCACCATGTCTATAGGTGATCTGATGTTTAAAAAATGGTTTTATCCTTGAAAAAATTAGAAACCATCATTATTGTGGTATAAATACTGGCCCAGATGTCCAGTGACATGCTGTCTAGACTTGATTCTGAAATTAATGAGATCTCTGTCATACCAGCAATCTGGTCTCCTTTTTCACATCTTTGAAATCAGGATTGCTTTCTTGTTAATTTAATTTTTATTATTTGCTGATGACTAAAGCTCCTTCTGGCACCAAAATTCTCAGATATCTCCAAGTGGAATGTCTATTGTTTTGTTTTTCTCTTGACTGTCTTCAGTAGCATTGATTAATTTGGCTTTGCATCAACTCTATGAAATTGTAAAATCTGAAACACCTGGGTGGCTCAGTCAGTTAAGCATCTGGCTTTGGCTCAGGTCATGATCCCAGGGTCCTGGGATTGAGCCCCACATCAGGCTCCCTGCTCTGCTCCCTCTGCCCCTCTCCCTGCTCATGCTGTCTTTCTCTCTCTCTCTCTCTCTCAAATAAATAAAATCTTAAAAAAAACCACGAAATTGTAAAATAGGAAAAAAAACTGGATTAGGTGTGCTGTGGTCAAGGTCAGATAGACATTTGAGTGCCTTGTGCAAAATGTTACATCTCAATTTTTAAAATTAGCCTATTGATATATTTCTATATATCCTTAAAAACAGAAAACACACTTATTAATTTTCACCCAGCTACTGAACTTCACAGGTCATTAAAAATGTGTTATGAAAAATTAGTCACTTGCCCCCAGTTATAGATGGTGATAGAATTAGGAGTTGGATCATATGTTTCCATCACTACCGTTAATTTTAAAAATGAGAGTTACCACTAAAATAATTTAAAGGAAGAGACTGTGTCAGAGTGCAGATAATATTTTAAAAATGCACTTTTAAAAGACCAAAAATTCTATTTACAGTTATAATTACTACTATGTGTATGAGAGACAAAGATGAGAATATCTCAATATATGTTCCCTAAATAAATCTTGAGGCAAATTACAGAAAGTATTAAAAGAAAAAGAAGATTCTTAGACTCCAAAGAGTTTACTGCATACCTTACCTAGCAGCAAAATGGCCATTCAACTTGGCTTCGGTTGAATAAATGCCTATGAAAAAAAAAAAAAAAAAAACTCAGTGAAAATATTCTGTTATGACCGAGCTAGCTTAAATTAAAAACACATCAAAGAAACATGCCATTTTCAGATACAGAAAGCCTTCTGATATAGAATTTACTGGGAAACAAGTTTTGAATTTTAATTTTGGCAATTAATATTTTAAAATACGAAGACTATTTAAGTTAACAGAAGATAGGCAGCTCTGCTTTCCCTCCATGCCTTATGGATGATTTGCTGGGGAAAATCACACACACAGTTAAGTATTAAAAACAAACAAACAAAAAACACGTAAATTTGTATTGTTTTCATTATTTCCTAATAAGGGCTTCTGAAAATGCCAGAATGTTCCTCTCTCCACACAATGTGATGTGTGATTATTGTCATTGTCCTGCAGTCCCCAACATGCAAGTCTTCTTGTTTTCAGAAACCTTACTACTGTGGGGTGGAGTATGTAACTTAGAACTTAAGAGTCATCTCTTCTGAGACTGAAAGACCCAGGGACAGTCTCCTGGTGACACAAGAGTGACTTGAACAAGAACATTCTTCATTCAAATGAAACAAAAGCTATTGTGTACATACTGATTAGTTTTTCTTTAAGTTCGTACTTTTTAGTGCAGGTAAAATATATTTTTAGTAAAGTTTATCTAGCTCAAAAAAATTCAAAGTTTTGAGGTTATTGCAACAATGCATAGGTCTTGAAAGTGAAACAAATTGGCTTATAAATGCTTATAATTAGAATAGGCTTTAATGACTACTTTCCTCTTAAGTTTCTGACTATTTTTGATGAGTGTTTGAGTTTAGGTGGGTTTAAGCAGATTTGAAGTAAGAGGAGTGAAAGAGGTGACAGCTAAAAACTTAATTAAAGAAGACTCTAAAGATCTAGCTTCTCCTGCCTACACTGCAAATGGAAAATAAAGGGATTTAGTCATTGAGGAAACATAACAAGACAGGGTCAAGGGAAACTGAGGCTCAAAGAGGTTGAGGAATCTGCCCGATGTTATGTAATTGGTGCTGCTAAAAACCAAGATGTGACTCCAGCCTCCCTGCCTCAACCTTAAACATGGGCAGAAGATAAAATGCTGATAATTCAGGAAAGTGTTTCCCCCCATCTTTCCCAAAATAACACTTCTTTTTTATTAGCTAATTTGCAGAAGTGCCACCATTAACAGTCTGCTTCTTTTGTCTAAGACTTTGTCTGGAGTTTTTCTTGTAGGGAACCACATATATAGCATATTCCTGTGAATGAATTAAGCAAATATTTTCCAAGAGCTGGTCTGAATAGGATGAAGAGGAAGAGGACACTGGAAGGTCTATGGCAGGAGTGGGGGCTGGAGAGAGCAAGAGAAAATTGATGAAGGAAGACTATAAAGCTGTGGGTCTGGGAGAGTCTGCAATTTACTAGGGGCTGTATTGACTGTTGAAATGAAATTGTGCTCTAAATGTGCTTTAATGTAATCATGTAATGTTTGTTTCCCTTACTTCACTGCCTTCATATATTCATTCTCAGTATTCGTCCTCTTACAAACAGCTGTTTTACATTCATCACATTTCAAAAGATTTTTTCTGATTTTTTTATTCAGAAGATGCACATCTATAAATGATGCTCTTCAAATATTAGTTGAATTAAGTGAAATCTTCTTCAACCTTGTGTTTTTCTTAATCTATTGTTTTTTATGATCTCTTTGAAAGACCCAGAGATATCTTGGTCAATATCATCCAGAATGTTCTGGCCCCTCAGGCTGACCTTCCAGGGTAAATAAGCTTTGGTGAGCAGTTGTTTCTGCTGTCTTCAGTGTATCCATGTTTCCATGCTTCCTGCCTCCTCAGCTTCCCCAGCTAGTGAAGATTTTTAGAACTGTCTATAGTTACAGTAATTTTCAGATTATTACAAATGAGTCATCTTTCTAGTATTTTCTTCAGTTATTTTAATTATGATGGATTTAGGGGAATTTTTCTATACTAAAATTCTTCAGCATCCTTAATCAAATGTTAAAGGATAACAATGAGAAATCCAATGTGAAATTGGGGTGTCTGGGTGGTTCATCCGGTTAAGCGTCTACCTTTGTCTCCAGTCATGATCCCAGGGTCCTGGGATGGAGCCCCACATTGGGCTCCCTGCTCAGCGGGGCCTCTGCTTCTCCCTCTCCCTCTGCCACTCCCCCTGCTTGTGCCCCCCCCTTTCAAATAAATAAAATCTTAAAAAAAAAATCTTATGTGAAATGGATCAGAGTGTCAGGTTGACTTGAAACATCTTTCTTGTTCAGAAATATTGCCAGGCCTAGAGTATAAATGTACTAATGCTTGAAATACCAATGAGTGTTTTCAGGTTTGATAACATAAGCTTCCCATCTGCTCAGACAGGATCTACAAATGACATGGATTGCAAAGTCAGATTGATGTGAAGTTCATTTGGAAAGCACTCATTGAACAACTACTATCCACTGTCCACACGTAGAACCTATTTGTTCTTGCCTCCCAGGAGGTAGGGTCTTCTAGGGGTAAAAGAAGTCACCCACACAGAACTTTTCGTGCAAAATATATTAAACTTATTTAGTGGTGGACTTTAGGGTTGACTGTTAAGAATGAATGGTGAAAAAGCCCAGGGGATGATTGATATAGCAAAGCCGTTAGTATATGTCCTGATAGAACAGCTCTGGAAAAAGTCAATTTTGTGATTTATTTAATTTTTAATCTACTACAAGAAAATTTGCAATAACCTTGGAAATTGGATGAATAGATCTCTAAGATTGTGTATGTGCATTGGTATACTTTGGTAAAACAACCATTCTTCAGGGTGATACATGCTGTTAGACCCTGAAGCCAGTAATATATGGACTTATGTTTGTTTCTGTGGGGGGGTTTTCAGCATATTATTAGGGAATCTGACCTCAAACCTTTACTGCAATTCAGCCATTCCCAAATTTGTGTGACAACATGAATCTCCTTGGGTGCTTACAATGCACATGGTGTCAAACACACGTAATTGAAGGCTCTAGTCTGTATTCTTACCAGACTACCCAGGTGAGCCTTATGAGCAGGCAAATATGGGAAGTTCTAGTTCATCTGGCATAAGATGAATTTTAGGTAAATAGGCTTTTACCCACCCTTGCCCCCTCTTTCCCTCTATCTATTTTTCTCCCTCTCCCCTATCAAGACTTAAAAAAATAAATCTTAGGAAGAGCTAATTTGCTTTAAATTTACTTTTAGTCTCCAGGCTGGCATAAGTGAGATACAATTTTCTCAGAGACCTACTTTTTGGTCTTCTTCTTTCCACAATTTAATCAAGTGTTAAGGTGAAAAATCTGGTTCTTCCCCGTGAAGTGGCTCATAAGACGGAAGAGGAATTAATTTACACTGCCTGGTGTCAGGATGCATTATGATAGTGTTGGCAAAGCTATAAAAAGAAAGTATCCAAAGCTTATTAAAAAATTCCAAAGAGGTCTCTGTTAGAGCAGATGGATGAAGCAGAGTGCCTGATCATTTAGCAGCTACTGAGCTAAAGGATCTTCCAGCCAAGGTGTATATAGCTGGGGCAGCTTGGAGAAGGTCACCAAATCATAGTTATAGCTTTCAAGGGGAAAGTTCAGAATTTTACAGTAAAATGCATATTTATTTGTCTTACTGTATAAAAATGACTAAAAAGCCTAATAAATACATTGCAGTCAATAGTCAGCTACCCCCAGTAAATCTAATACTGAATTTCCTTTGTTGCATTCTTTGGGGCCTCCTTTCCTTTGTAATCAGAAAATGTCTTTCCACAAAATGCAAACTAGAACCACAAAGATAGAGTACAGGAAAAATAAACAAATAAATAAATAGTCTAGAATTACCCTCCCCCCCAAAAGCATTATGATCTTTACATAAAAGTTTATATTGACCTCTTACTATTATTATTGAATTTTAATTGTGATGTAAGGTAAGTTGGAAGGTAAAAATAGTAATCTGAAAATAGCAGTAATTAAATTATAGAGAAGCTTATACCACCAGCAATAGGAATTTGCTTTCATTTTATTCTGGGAAAGAATTTTAAGACATCTGAATGTGTGTATTCATAGATTATATAATTATACTGTATATGTATATCATATAATAGTTAATTAGAAGTATAAAGAGAACAAAAAACTTTTATTCAAAGTTGTGCATATTATTGCAATTGTATGATCTTTATTTTTAAGATTGAAAATTGAATGAAAATGTTCATATTAGATGAATTGCTTGAAAAATGTTGTGAATTTGGTTCAACACTATGGAGAATATGAGGTTCAAAGCAAGAAAATCTTCTTGATATAGTGATTCATGTGTATGATGGATGGTGTAGTAGGTGAATTTTGGGTAGTGTCTGGTCCCTAACTTTATAATTCTGGGCATTTTTATGCTATCTAATCTCTTCTAAACATATAAGGGTCTATGAATCTAGAAGGGAGGCAATAATATGAAACGAAGAAAAAAAACCATGCTTTGGAATCACATGTAGCAGGGCTTAAATCCTAATTTAGAGCAAGTTCCTAATATCTGAAAGATTCAATTTTGGTTGTCTCATTTGAATTATGGGTATAATTCCCACCCTATCTCACCTGACCCTGTATCTCTGACTTTTGTGGTAAAGTTTAAATAAAATAATGTATTTAATGCAATACATTATACCTAGGTAAGTAAAGGCTCAATTAAGAGTCACTGTTTTAGATGTGTAGAGCTGATAATTAAAATAACTACTCCTTTATACTTCCTTTAATGCTTTCTTTAGACATAGTTTGTTGTGCAATGATACATGGTCACTTAAGTTTCTGATCAATTTTTTTAAAGATTTATTTATTTTAGAGAGAGAGAGAGAGAGAGCACAAGCGGGAGGGACAGAGGGAGAAGGAGAGAGAATCCTAAACAGACTCCACACTGAGCATGAAAGCCCAACGCGGGGCTCCATCTCATGACCCTGAGATCATGACCTGAGCCAAAACAGAGTCAAATGCGTAACCTGACTGACCAACTGCACCACCCAGGTGCCCTAATTAGTTTTTTAAAATGCAAACAAAGAGCCAGAGTCTTGAAAGTTGAAGTTGCCTCTGGAAATAACCTGACTTCCTGAGAGAAAGGATTTTTTAAGCTATCTGTAGCTAGAGAATTGAGAATAGACTTTAGAGTGGGAAAGTGTATATAACAACATAAAAGTTCGTTTTTGTTTCCAGGAAGAGAATTGAATCATTCACTAGTTGGTGAGAGAGGAATTCAAGATGTGACGAGGCCCTAGGTATTATCTGAGTCTCTGGGAAGGTGCCCGCAACCTCAGTTCTCTGGGTCGAGCTGGAGGGGAATTAAGCAATAGAAATTCGAATGAGGTTAAGAAATCCAAGTATAGACAGACCTATGACTTAATTCTCAGGGAAACAGCATCTTAAAGAAGCTTCATATTTAGTAGATCCCTAGAAAGGTACAGAAACAATGATGAGGAGAAGTGCCTCAGCAGATGGGCCACGTGGACTTCCCAGAACCCCAGAAGAGTTCAGGAGAAAGACTGAAATGAACTCAAGAAGGGCACAGGGTGGTTTAAATAGATCCTCGGCCCTAAATATCCTAGGTTTGGAACAAAGAGGATGCAGATGCATATACCTCTACCTGAGGTTCTGGTCATACATGAGACAACAGCAGTGGAGCTCAGTGTACAATGAAGAACAAGAGAAGTTGTAACTCCATGAGGGTCTGCATGGTCACAGGACATCTGCAAACCTGATGCCTCTTCTCCCTAACACTTATGGCTCCCTTTCAAGAGAGAAAGGAAAGTGGTATTGGTGGTAGGTGTTTTAGTTGCCTCCTATTCACCCCATTGGTGAAGGAGGGATTCCAACCTGAGGGTGGTGGGGATGGTAAACACAGGACACCTGACACTGGACGGATGAGATCGGATGAAATCAGAATCAGTTTATTAGTCACATATACGTACAGCCTTGGGTAGGAAGACACTGTTCAGGGCTACATAGAGCCTGCACTTGGGAACAGAGTAAACAAGGGTTGCGGGAGGCAGGCTCTGTAGTATTAAGAAGGTGGGGTTCCTCTTGGCTCCTGTGGGAAGATATGATTGCCTTATTTGAATAATTCTGCAGGCAGTCAGGAAACTGAAATCTGCTCAGGGATGAGCAGGAACGATGCCTGGTTCCTTTGATAGGGAGGGTTGTTTGGCAAAGCAGCCGTATCCATGAGGGCAGTGTGGGGAGGGGAACTTGTGGTTAGGCCATTTGAGGTCTATTTTATCACACGCCAAGGCAGAAATCTGTGTGGCATTAGTGTACAGAGTCAATATCCCCAGGGGTCCACATGAATTTTTTACTTCGTGACTTAAATAGTACTTTGAGGAGCCCATTCAGCCTCTTAATTAAACTTGCTGCCTTGGGCTGGCTGCCTGGGTCCTATAGATGAGCTGAAAGTTTGAATGTTTTCTTCAAGATCCCAGTATTGTGTATTCTGACAAGTGAAATGAGTGCTTTGGCCACTATTAGTGTATCTAGAACTCTAAAAGGGATAAGGGGTATCCTAGTGAGCTTTATATTGTAGTCTTAGTATATGTAGAGAAATCTGTTCCTTGATTTTTATTTTGGGTATCTGTAAAGAGACTCCCAGAGTTCTTTACCCCAAAGGGGGGCAACTCTTAGGCAATGTACAAAAATGTACCAATGGGGCCAACTGTTATCACCTAAAGTGTGCCAATCATGCTGACCTTTGGGTTTTCTCCTTTATCAGGGACATTCTGGTTATGGGATGAAAAGCAGAAGCTCTTCACTGGTCCCATCATGTATGACGGTAGTGATATTATCAGTAAAATGTATGAACTCCCACTGCTGATCATTCCTTTGATTCTAATGGGCTGCCCAAGTAGCTGAGGGCTCTGGGAGAGGCATGGCCTCCACCAGCACTGTGGCATCTGTTGAGAGACTGAAGGCAGGAGAGGCCACCCCCTCTGCAGGTGGATTATATCGAGGGCCCAGGCTTGACTTTATCCAGTAGCAAGGAAGACTCAGAAGCTATGCTGAGCTTTTGGGGTGCTGCTTTAATAACTCAAGGCATAATGGCTAGCCAGGTACAAGGGGTCAGAGGCTCAAGGTTTGTGAGAGTTTATTTCCAGAAAAAAACCACTATATGGCCAGTAATTCCCATTCTAATGGTATATAGCACCAACCCAAGAAAGGCAGTTTCTTGCATCAGAAGTCAATGGGCAACTTATGGCCAGTATAGGTGGTCCAGAAACTCCAGGAGCCGTGAAACATGGTTACTGAAGCCTCTATGGTGAAGAGGTTTCTGAGGGCACAAACTGGAGTGCTTGTTGATTTCAATTTGGACAGATTTTAGAGCCTTTTATTGGTGGGATCCTCTTTCAAGGTGGGCTAATTTGTAAATAACAACATTAGTGACATTAAGTAAAATTTGTAATTAAAGAATATATTACATCCAGAACCCAAAAGAGATTAAAGATGTTGAAGTTGTCTTAACCATGTGAGTGCTGAGATGGTCAATGCCTGTTTCTTTTTTTTCTTTTTAAAGATTTTATTTATTTATTTACAGAGCACAGTGTGGGGAGGGTCAGGGGGAGAGGGAGAAAGGGAGAGAGAGAATCCCAAGCAGACTCCTTGCTGAACATGGAGCCCAGTGCTGATTGGATATAGTCAGCAATTTCAATAATTAGGTTGTTGGGTGTAGAGGCTTTAATGGGATGGGACCGTAGCATTACAGTTGTGGCAATTCACTATAGACCACCATTCATTTCTTTCAGATTTAAGGAACAGGCCAAATAAGGCTGTTAAATGGAATAGCAGTGGGATCAGGGAAGGATTCACTCATTACCTGTTAAATAAAAAGTTTTTAATCCTTGAGGATCTTGTTTTAAATTGCATTGAGTCATGTTAACTATTTAATGGGGTTGGGAGTGTGGAGAGTGGGGGATGGGTCATGAGTTCTTATTTTGTTAAGCCAGTAATTTTCATTTATTTTTTACTGGGTCAGAGTGTCCATGCTCACTATGGGATATTTTAGGTCAGTGAGTGCTATAACCATAGGGAATTTAAGCTAGACAAAAGTTCCTACAGTTAAGGAGAGTCATACCTATTTGTCTTCTACCTTATATTCAGTAACTCCTTTAAGTAAATCCCTGATTATAGGGGATACCATGTTTACCTTTAGTGGGATTCAAGGAATAACTGTAATTTTAGCCTTAGTATTCATTAAGACCAATTGATGAATCTCTGCAAATATTAAAATTAATTCAGGGGTGCTTGGGTGGCTCAGTCTGTTAAGCGTCCAACTCTTGGTTTCAGTTCAGGTCATGATCTCATGGGTCATGGGATCGAACCCTATGTTGGGCTCCATGCTCAGTAGGGTGTTTGCTTAAAGATTCTCTCCTTCTACCCCTTCCTCACCTCTCTCTCTCTCTCTTAAATAAATAAATGAATCTTTTTAAAAAATTAGTTCAGAACCTAGATTATAAAGATACACAAGCCAATCAGTGCCCTTTTATCTTTTGCTATATAAGTGTTTCTAGTAAATTTTGGATTTCCAATTAGGTCAAATTATGGGCCTTTGTTTTAAGTTGTTTCTTGTTGGTTTTCTCTCCCTGTATTCAGGGTTCTTTCTTTCTTTTTATATTTATCTTATTATTGTTGTTTGGTCACTGGATATACTTGAGGTGGGGGTGGGAAATGGTGCTCCCCACTCCTATCCTATTTATAAGTTTCTTCCCCCAGAGAACCTCAAATCAGTATCATCAGGGTTGGGGGTATCCCCAGTATCAGTAGTTGGTTTATAGACCATGGGCTTAAGTTCGATTTGGATTAAACCCTTCATGATGCCACAAGGGTGCCACGGGTGTTTTATTGAGGATTAGGATCTGTGTTGCAACAGAGACATGGGGAGCAGAGTGGTGCAGGGGAAGAGTTGTGGGCCTACCTCCTCTGTTGTGGATCAAAACCCTCCTCTGCTGTGGCCCCACCTCTTCTGTCATGTGGACTTCCTTTTTTTTTTTTTTTCCCTCTGTTCAAATTCCCTGAAAATAGTTTAGGTTTTAGCCACATAAAGTTGCAGCTTTCAGTTTCTGTTTGCACAATCACCTGTAGTGAAGACCTTCTAGATATTTATGGGGAAAAGTTCAGGAGCTTGGTAGCCTCCTTTTTAGGGGGTTACCTCTTCATCTTGGTGATGCCAGTCTTCCTGGGATCAAGGCCCATATCCAGTAAAGTCATTTTGTCTGTGGCTTGGACGGAGACCATAAGGCCAATGATTGCAAGATTAGCCCTTTAGTGTACTGGTAGGCAGCAATACTGAGCAAAGCCTAGGTACATTGGCTATGAGTTTTGTTTTGGAGAGCAGTTGAGTATCAATGTTCCTTCCTCCCCCTACCTTTTTTTTTTTTTCACCAGCCCCTGGGCCACGGGCCACGATGGATGTGGATGTGCACCTCGATACTCCTGAGGGTCAGGAGAGCGCAAGCAACAGTGGCAAGGGAAGCAGCGGCACAGGAAACCAGCAAGGTCACTACCCTTACATGAACAACAACTGGGATGCCATGCTCAATTCTCTACAGGGTGGTGATCTCCTTTCTTTCCACAAACCTCACAAAAGGCTATCTGTGGGCCTGTCCCAGAGATGCACAATTACAAACAATGTCCGTATAGCTTCCCCAAGCAGCTGATGATAGTACCAGGCCAGACACAGTGATGTAGGCTGATCCTTGGTAAGAAGAGACCACCTGCCAAACAGACTAAACCTGACGTCACCAGGTTGTAGCGGGATACAGTGAAATAACAATTCTCATCTTGGGGTCAAGAGAGTTTTAGGTTGGAAAATGATGGCAAAGCCTGGCAAAAACAACAGAATACCACACAGGACATATCCCAAACCTGCCAGCAATTAGCTGTTCCATCCCAGGCAGGCTTACCATATCACAGAATCTGTTAAGTTAACCAAGAGCAATTAATTAAGGCTGAGCAGGTGTCCTCAGTCACAGTGGAGCATATCATGTGGTTTGGGACACAGTGGTTTTTATTGCCTCTTATTCACCCCATTGGTAAGGGAGAGATTCCTGTCTTGGGGATATGGAAATAGCTAAACATAGCTAAACATACAGAACTTGCCACTGAACAGCTGAGATTGACAGCAAATTATTAGTCACATATATTTATAGATCAGGGAGAAGGATACTGAAGGCCATGCAGGGCTGCATAGGGATTGTACTCAGGAACAGAGTGAACAACTAAGGACTATAGGAGGCAGACTTTGTAGTAATATGAGTGTGTGGTGCCTCCTGGTTTGATTGGTTTGTTTGAATAATTCCACAGGCTTGCAAAACCACAGTTTAAGGGTAAGTAGGAACTGTGCCTGGGCCCTTTGATTGTTTGGCTAGCGTACTTTATCCATGTGAACAGAGTGGGGAGGGAAACTTATATTTAGGCCATTTGAAGCCCTCCCAATTTTACCAGATGTCAAGGCAGCATATAATATTGAGCCTTAATTTTAGGCCTTACACCACATGGAGAAATGAATTCTCTGTATGATTGTGAATTGGTTGGAAATTTACCCCAGAGAGAATAAATTTTAATGTGGAAATGAATGATTATACTTGAAATCAGAAGGCTGTTTTCTTCTTTGAAGGAAAGATGGGGATCTGTGAGTTAAAATAAGTTCTGTTAAAGAATAATGCATTTACATCATTGCACATCTGTTTTTTTGACTGAGTGAAATGAATATCTTGCTGTTACTTGGGTAAAAAAAAAATTATTGAGGGGCACCTGGCTAGCTCAGTTGTTAGAAGATCCAACTCTTGATCTCAGGGTTGTGAGTTGAGCCCCATGTTGGATGTAGAGATCACTTAAAATATAAAAATAAAATAAAACCCCTTTGTCTCCACCACTTTACGATGAAACAAGACAGCATTATTTTTTTAAAAATTATTGAAATTTAACTAAAACTTCCTTTTATGAAATAATGGAAAACTTAATGTCTTTTAGAAAGTCCTAGTACACAACACTCTACAATGTAGGATATATTTTCAAAAAAATTTTTTAAGATTTTATTTATTTATTTATTTAGACAGAGCATGCACACACATACATTAGGGGAGGGGCAGAAGGAGAGGGAGACAGAATCTTAAGCAGGCTCCATGCCTATCATGGAGCCCTATGCAGGGCTTGTGCTCATGACCCTGAAATCATGACCTGAGCCAAAATCAAGAATTAAACACTTAACCGACTGAGCCACCCAGGTGCCCCCTTTTCAAAACTTTTTAAAATGGATGCTCATGTGGGCAAATAAGAGAATTCTTCACAAGCCCTGAAAATGAGAAACCACAAATCTAGAAGCATGTGAGTGGTGTACTCACTTCCCTGAGTTCCCCAATAACTCACAGTTTCTGAAAAGCCATGTTCTGGAGACAAGGAAAGAAACTTAGGAACCATTCAAGTTGGAAAATCAAATTGGGTCACCAGCATAAGGCTTAGGTTATTGAGTGACATGCTTAGTCCAAGGATAATATGGCAAAGCCCTAACCTTCAGAGGAAACAATAAGGATACTTGCCAGTCTTGTCCTTGACTTGGGTGGAAAAGGGGGGAAAAATTCTCCTGATCATTTATTACAAGTGGAACCTCACACAGGTTTGCAACTTTGTAGTGTGAAAAATTTCATGCTGAGAATTTAAAGCTAACCGATTTGGTAGTGCTCCCAGACCTTAGTAGAGGCAAATTTAGAGCCTATATAAAGGAAAACACTTTCACTAGGGTATCAGGTAATTTCAAGGAAAAAGTTTTAAAATATATAAGTTTAGAAACACCTGGGTGACTCAGTCAGTTAAGCGTCTGCCTTTGGCTCAGGTCATGATCCCAGGGTCCTGGGATCAAGTCCCACATCGAGCTCCCGGAACAGCAAGGAATCTGCTTCTCCCTCTCCCCCTCCCCCTGCTCGTGATCTCTCTCTCTGATAAATAAATAAAATCTTTAAAAAAAAAAAGGATTATCTCTCGCCCTTTGCCCCTCCCAGCTTGCACACTCTCTCTCCAAAAATAATAATAATAAAATAAAATAATTAAATAAGATAAAAATAAAAAATATAAGGTTACAACCATAAATCATAAAACATGCAAGGAAATAAGCCACCATGAGATAGATTACACAGAAACAAATACATAATTACAGTATAAAGAATTCAGATATTAGGATTATTCATACAGAATTTTAGAAAATAGACAATATATTTGAAAACATAAATGAGGGTATTTAAGTTATGTATGAATAAAGAACAAAATATTATAATACAGTGAAGCAGACCTGAAAAAGAGCAAAACAGAGTGTCTAGAAATGGAAACTATAAATTAAAACTTTATGGGTAGTTTATGTAGCAGATTAGACACAGATGAAGAGATAACTAGTGAATGGGAAGATATGAAGACATTATGCGGAATATAGCACAGAGAAACAAAAGAAGGGGAAACTATGAGAGGTTGAGAGACATGGTTAATAGAGTGTCTATCTCATGTGTCTAATTGGAATTCCCAAGGAAAGAATAAAGGATAAAAAGTAATATTCAAATAAATACCACCTGAGAATTTTCCAGAATTGGTGAAAGTCTTAAATTCAGGAATACTAACAAATCTTAAGACAGATAAACAAAAAGGCACCTAGGTACCTTGTATGACATTTCAGAACACCAAAGAGAGAAATCCTCAAAATAAGCCAGAACAAAAGACTTCACAAACCACCCAGAATGGCAATTATACCATTAGTGTATTACTTAGGATTCTCTAGAAAAACAGAACCAGTAGGGTATATACTTATTATAAAGAATTGACTCATGCTATTATGGAGATTGAGAAATTTCAAGATCTGTAGTCAGCAAGCTGGAGGCCCAGGGGAGACAATGATATAGTTCCCTTCCAAGTCTGAGGGCCTGAGAAGCAGGAGAGCAATGGTGTAAGTTTCGGTCCCAGTCCAAGTCTGAAGACAGGGAAAAGTCTGATGCCCCAGCAGTGAGACAGTCAGGCAGAGAGAGCAAATTCTTCCTTACATAGTCTTTTATTATATTCAGAACTTCAGTGGATTGGACAATGACCGTCCACATTGGAGAAGGCCATCTTCTTTACTCAGTCCATTGATCCAAATGTTAATTCCAGAAACACCCTCACAGACACACCCAGAATATTGTGTGTGCACAAGAATGTACCCTATGGCTCAGCCAAGTTGCCACATAAAATTATCATATTCAACAAACTTCTTAACAGCAAAAATGGAATAAAGTAGATTAGTATTGTGAAGTGCTTGTTGAAGGTAACTTCAACCTAGAATAGTATACCAAGATGAGGATAAAATAGTTCTTTTCAGACATACAAAAACCACTAGTTTCCCAAAGGAATTTCTAAAAAGCTGTACTTTAGGGGAAAGGGGGAATTATCTCAGAATTGCAATGTGCAAAATAAGAAGCTGTGGAAATATAGTGATATTATGGATATAAAGAAGAATGTAGTTATTAAATACATGTTGAAATATTTGATATGAAGTGTTATGGTATCAGAAGCTTCCTTTCAAATGGTTGACAAAAATTGTGTGTATGTTTAGAGAGAGAGTAAATGTTGCTGTTACCAATTCTTGAAATCAAATGGAGGTTACACACTGTGCTTTCAACTTATCTGCATGACAATATTTAAATACAAAATTCAAGGGAAGACACCGTGACCTGAAGTCACTTATTTAATAATCCTAGAATTTTGTCACAAATTATCATAAGCCCCATCTGTTTTTTTCCATGATCAACAATCTTCCCATCAATGTCAGTGTCTAGTTTTCTGTTGTATCCTCTCTGTGAATCCTCCAAGATCACCAGCAATGGTTCAGTGACCACATTACCAGCTTTGCCCTTTTCACAAATCAAGGGCCCATATGTCTATGTGTCTATTTCTGGAATCTCTATTTTATTCTATCATTCTGTCTATCCTTGAAGAATGCCACACTATTTTAATACCTAAAACTTTGTAATGAATCTTTATATCTGATGATCTAAGTCCTTAAACTTTATAATGAGTCCTCATTGTAAATCCTTCTATCTTTTTCCCTCCTTTTTAAATAAGAAGTTATTCTTGGATATGTTGCATTTACATGTAAATTTTGTAATCAGCATATCACTCTTACAGTGGATTTGTTTACAGAACTTCCATTTGTAATAGCCTTCTAACAGTACTCCTTCACATCCGTCTCTATTTGCAGACAATGCATCTTATGCACAATTTAATTGTGTGACTTAGAAATGTTAGCGGTTCCCCAGTGCTCAGAGGGAGGAACACAATCTCCTTTTTTTTTTTTAAGATTTATTTATTTATTTGAGAGATAGCGCGTGCTTGTGTGGGCGAGTGGGGGGGCAGGCAGAAGGAGAGAGAGAGAGAGAGAGAGAGAGAGAGAGAGAGAGAGAGAAGCAGACTCCCTGCTGAGCATGGAGCCCAACACGGGGCTTGAACTCAGGACCAAGAGATCACAACCTGAGCTGAAATCAAGAGTGGGGAATGCTTAACCAACTTAGCCATCCAAGTGCCCCCACAATCTCCTTTTAATGGCATTCATTTTCTTTGCAATTTGGGTTCCAGTGATGATTATGCTCCAACTTATTTTTCCAGCTCTATGTGGCTTAACATTCCATGAGAGCTAGATGTTTCCTTTTCCATTACTTGGAAGTTGCCTGTTACACTCATTTCTTCATGAGTTAGCTTAAATTATTTCCCTGGCTTGGTAAGCCTTTTCATGTCTTTTTTATCTGTATGAATCCCTCCCAAATATTAGGGCACGATGTGTATTCTATAGCTTCTATGAAGTCTCTTTTAATCACCCCAGAATTCAGTAGCCATTTCCCTTTTATATTTCTATAGCATTTTTCATTTATACCACTTATGTGGATATATCAAATGTTGACTTCTGTTTTTACATCCCCTTTAATGTGCATGTATTTCATCTGTACAATTAGGTCACATACTTTTTCAGAGTAAAGACCATGCATTATGCTTTATGTGTGTATCCCCACTCTGGTAATTACAGTGTTTGGTCTCATTTCTCTAGAATCTTGCACTGAATGAAGGATGCTCAATAACAGTTGGCTGAGTGAAGGCTGAGTCTCTGTTCAACAAATATTTGGTGAGATGTAATAGAAGGAGCAACGTATGAGGTGTCAGATGAAATGGGTTCTGGTCTTGCCTCTGCCACTTGCTAGCTCCATTGCTTAGCCAAATCATTTCATTTTTATGATCCTCAGTTTTCTCACCTTTAAAATGAAGATACTACTGACCACCCCACAGTACAGAATCACACGCATTGAATCTCACTAAAGTGATTTAAAATGGTGTGTACTCAACACATGTTTATGCCTTTTCTCACATAATGAAAATCTTCATCATAGGAAATTTAGAGAAAACAAAGTTCAAAGAAAAGAATAGAAATCATGTATAATAACACCACTCAAAAGAACTGTTAAAATTTTGGATATTTCCCTTACTGTGTTTTTCTGTGCACTTGTTTTGAAAATTATTATATATATTGGCTTTGAACTTTTTTATTATGCCTGTTGAATATATTTTAGATATCATTTTTTGTGAAGATTCATTTTTTCTAATGAACTTATATAATATTTAAGAAACATAGTAACAGAATGTATTATTTTTACAAAAGCCTTTTGTAAAATGTTAGATGCATCCATATAAATAATTTCACTTCTGTTAATTGTAGACAAACGTCAATATATATAATTTGATGAACAAAAATATTTCAATGGTATGACTTTTCTTTCTGAAGTTACTTGCTATTTGGTTGGGAATTTTTTTTGCCTATATGACCCAGAAAATCCTCAAAACAACTTTAAAATTTTTGCTACTGTGATTTTGATTGAATTTTTTGCTTGATGAAACACTAAAATGATTTCTTCTTCTGCAAAGAAAAATAAAATACTGAAGAGAACTTAGGAAACAAATCAGAGCTTGAAAAGGCTCAATCATTTCTCGTTTTTCTCAGTTGGAAGAAAAAAAAGGATGAAAATTAAATCTATTCAAAAAGGGACTAAAAGATATCCCAAAGGATATTTTTACTTTGATGAAATAGGAGAAAAAGACATACTGGAACTTTAAAGTTGTGTACATTTAAAAGAGCATCTTACCTATAGATCGACTTTATTCAATTTAATTAAGGAAAGGTTTGTGAAGGAAAGGTTTGTGAATGATTTCAGTCTTCAGTCATGTTTTTCACGTTTGAGCTTTTGGCTATGTCTATTTTACATAGTTGGTATAAGCCCTGAAATGTTGGCTTTCTAGAAAATTTTTTTTCAAACTTTCATTAAAAATTTAGAATTATGTTGGCCTGAAAACAATTATATTTTAAAAGATATGATCGAATGATTTATAAAAGATATAATAAAATTATATTAAATAAATATAATCCAAGTTATAGAAAAAAGTCATGTAAGATCTTTGTGTGCATCTGTGTATATGAACACTGAAAAAATTCTGGAAGGATATGCACCAGAATTATAATAGTGCTGTCATTGGATAATGGGTAAAAGGCAATTTCCTTTTTTTTCTTCCTGAAGAACTGTCATTTTTTTCCAACAATGAGCTTGTATTATTTTCATATGCAAAAAGAAAATAATTCATTTTGAAAGAGGGACATGGAAGGATAATTGTTTCATTCAGTAAACAAACTCTATCAGAGTACCTACTAAGTGAGTGTAAGGCATGACTTAGTGCTACGGGTACAACAATGAAAAACCTATAAAAACCTATGCCTACAAAAACCTGTACTTTTGTGAAGCTTACATTGTAGTAGAGGGAGATAGTAAACAGCAGGGCAATCATAGTAAGTTATAATATGTGTTAAAGCTACTGAGTGCTAGGGGAAAGTAGAGCAAGTTAAGGGAGGTTAGAAGTGACAGGGAGAAGACATTGTTTTAAATGGTGTGGTGAGCCTTTACTGAGAAAGCAGAATTCTCTCGAGAATTTCATGATCCTTCTTTCCTCGCCATTTTATGTCATTATGTTATTAGTCAGATTAAGAATTGTTTTTCAGGTGTCACGAAGAAATTGAGAATTCCCATTCCATTTTAACTAGTAATGAAACACTCAAACATGGTTTGTTGCTGAAGGTATACAAACGGTTTACCCTTAGGGAGAAACCATGATGAATGGTGTAAGGGAGATGTGGTCTTCTGTGACAGGTGGCTTATCTCGAACAGATGTTGCAGAAAGGTAGCCAACTTGGAGGGGATTCAGGGGGCAGAATGTAAATTTTTTATGCTCTTTTTTCCCCACTAAACACCAAATTTCTGGAAATATCTCTGTGTTAATCTTTTCTAGTCTTTATAACTTACAATGTCAGAGGCTGTGTCTAGAGCCAAATGAAAAGCCTACTTTAACAGGACAATCAATGTTTATAATGATAATCTATTATAGTGCCTGTAAGTTATTATGATTGATCTCTAAACAAATTTCATTTGCGTGGTTGTTAACCAAGCACATTTATATCCATTAATTTGTTGGATTCCATGGTAGTAAAATAGGTAATATAAATTCTACTTTTGATAAATGTGGAAATTTAATTAACGGAGAAGTTAAATGTCTTGTTGAAGTTGCAAGTTTATTAGAAGGCAAAGCAATATTCCACTACATGCTTGCTTTTAAGGTGACCAAACTTTCCATTGCTCCATTTGGACTGCTAATAAATATGAGGACTAATTTAAGGGCAGTCATTCCAAGGGTATGTTAAGGTAGTTCAGTAATGCTTTCATGGCTCAAAGCTCTGCTTTGAAATCTTAAAATAGAATTTTTCTGAATATATGCAAATCTAAATTACTTAAGGAAGCTTTGAAAAAAACCCTGAAGTCATTTCAGTACAAAGAAATGGGTGATCAATTGGAATAGTTCTTAAAAACAGTTCACTATAAAATATAATGTTATTTTTTAAATGTAGCATTATTCTACCATTATATAGGGGTATAAAGTGGGTGGCACTGATGAAATCACAAAAATATTTTGAGTGGTGGAATACATAGGTAGCTTTTTAAAGTAATGGCTTTGATGAATATGGTACACGTTTATATACATAAGTTTGTGTACATTAGTAAAAATAGTTCTTTTGTATCATTGTGTTTTTCCTTTTGAAGACAGATAAGCATATATAAGTTCTAAAGGTTTTCTGAAATAAAAGCAATGCAGTTTAAAGTGTCCAAGCTTAAGCTATTGCTCTACATTACCTTTACACTGGAAGAATAATTATGGGACTATTTTTTGTCATAGATGTATCACTCTCAATAATAATCTTAGGCAAAGAAAATAAGCCCAGAGGAGAAAAGGCTCTATTTTTCCCCTTGTTGAGAATGAAAATGGTAAAAGAGAATTAGCTGAATGAGTTAAAACTATAGGATCTGGGCTATTTAAAGTGTTAGAGGACTGCATATTTGTACAAGGGAAAGCTGATAGAATTGTGTGTAACTGACTTTAGGTAGGACAGTTTGTTCACAGTTTAATGTTTATGAATCCCTTCAGGAGATCTGATGTCTGAATAGTGTAACTATTCAGATGCCTTGGATGAGGGTGATTCCATAAGAGTTTTTGCATTAACGTCTGCTCTGCATATGACAATTGATGTTACCCACACCTGCAAGGCATTGTATTTGCCACTAGCCTACATCCTGCCCCCAAAGCTACTTTATTGATAATGTTATAAAATTCATTTTAATATTTGATTAACTGAACTTTCAGTCTTTATTGAGAATATTGGTAATTAAAATCACCTTTACTGGCTATGTTTGCCTGCCCATAATTTATAGATATTAGCTACTAATTCAATTTTATTTATTGAATTTATTAAGCAACTATGTGCCAGCCCATGTACTTGGTAGAGGGATACAAAAGCATTTCTACCATGACCATGTTGGTCAGATTAACTTCCCTTTTTCTCCTTCCTACTGATGTCATCAAAAGTCACTTGACATCTTAAAACCACGGTCTCATTAAAAAAGGAACTGACTTCTTAGGACTTGCATTGAATCCCCCCTGCACGGACAGGTTGTATTCACTCTGATATGGGAATGGTGCAAGCAAACCTTAAGATCCTCAAAATTATTTCATTTTCCCAGTAGTGCAAATTCAGTTCTTGGGCTTTTGTGGGCTTGGAAAGTCTTTGTGCCTTTTTTGAAATCTAAGAACACTTTGTGTCCAAAAATGGTTGGAAAAGGCAAAGATGAGAAGTGGATGATCTGAGAGCAGTTTCTCTCTGGAATTAGCTCGCTCTTACTCTGTGATCCGCCCTCTGCAGCCCTGCCGCATCTTCTCTTTTGGAGCTAACCACTCCCTCCTCTGTGCATGTCTGGGAGTGGCCTGGCATGCAGCCTTTCCAGGTCTCCAGTTGAAGCTGGGGAAGTCCTTACTTACTGTGGCAAATAGCACAGTGCTTTGCACACAGTTGGTGTTAAAGAAATACTTTTTGAGTTAAATCCAAATACTTCCTTAAGTAGGCTCCAGTACCTTAATAAAGTAAGAAAACCATGATATTTGAGTCTCTTGAATGGAAAGGAAAATGTGAGAAACACGTGAGAATGAAGGAGTACAAGCAGGGTTTGAGGTAATGCAGGGGGAAAAAATGAGAAAGATTCCTTCTAATTCAAGATAAGTGCTCTCAATTCTGATCACTCAGAAATGATAGAAATAAAAAGGTGGGAAGTAAAAGGCCAAAACTATGTCATATGTAAGATAGGAGGGATACTTTGCTACAATTTATAGCCATTTAGAATTACGTTCATCTAAAGGAGAACTGAAAATATCACTGTGTGTCTTGGATACCACCTATCACGCATAACGCCCACACACACGTATGGGCTTCCCAAGATAATGTACTAATAATTAGGAAAATCTGTTTTGGAGAGAAGCAGGGGGAGTCATGATAATGGCAGAAAGAGTACTGTCTGAATGTAGAAAAGATTTTGACACAAACTGACTGCGTTACGTTAATGTATCACTGAAGTGTCTCGGTCTGTATCACGTATGTTTAATGGTCTTTTTGGGAAGCTGCAAGGGGTAGGGGTAGGCCTGTGGCAAACTAACTCCCTACAATTCTTCATGGAGGGTGTGTTTCAGGTAAGTTTTTCTAGCAGGAAACGAAAAAGTAGTATGACCAGTTAAATGTGACCCCTACACTCAAGGAGGTTGCATGGTTAGTGAAGTTGATGTTCTTATCTTTATCCACATAAGTCCATGTTATTATTATAAGTGACCCTATCTTAGTATAACAATGTTATTGTGCCAGAAAGGTATTCAGATTTGCTCATTACTTTATCTGGAAGATTATAGGAAAATCAATTTGACTTTATATTTAGAATTTTATAGGTTTAAGTTGTCAAAAATTCTGCGTGATAAAAATAGCTCTCATGAGGGGCGCCTGGGTGGCACAGCGGTTAAGCGTCTGCCTTCAGCTCAGGGCGTGATCCCGGCGTTATGGGATCGAGCCCCACATCAGGCTCCTCCACTATGAGCCTGCTTCTTCCTCTCCCACTCCCCGTGCTTGTGTTCCCTCTCTCGCTGGCTGTCTCTCTCTGTCAAATAAATAAATAAAATCTTAAAAAAAAAAAATAGCTCTCATGTGCCTATCAATATATATTGAAGGGTCTGTTTAAATCATTATCAGGCAAGAATCTAAGCATGAAAATAATATGTGTGTCAACAGACAAGAGGTAGAATTTCCTTTGGCTTGTACTTGAGGCACAGAAAAAAAAAGGAAGGTCTTTAAGTTTAAAAAAATAGTTTTTATACAGGTATACGTTTCATGTAAGCTCTGTTTAGCCTAAAGTTGTCTTGGTACTTAGGTGAATAGATGTGTTAGGATTCCCATTTTTAGAGGTGGATACTTTAGCTTTATTTCCAAAGAACAGGACTTGAGGTCAGGAAAGCTACTGAAAAGATCAGAATGTGTTTGATCTCACCAGACTGTGGGTTCCTCTTTGTAGCTTGGGGGCCTAGCACAGGGCCTGGCACTTAATAATTTAGTAGGAGCTTGATAAATGTCGACTGGCTGAATAAATAATCATCTGTTTTTGTTGGTACACATTAAGAGGTAATTATTATAGTTCTCTCACCTAGTTTGGAAGTTTTTGTACTCCATAACAGAAAATCTTGCAAAATATGAGCTGTAGGCAGAGAACTGAAGAAATCTAGCATAAGGTGTTAAGGTGCTGAGAGCTGGAAAGAGAGAGAGATAAGGAATTTGTTTATCAACTGAGACCAGTCTATGCCTCGCTCTATTTCATCCTCTCCTTCTTTTGACCAGGAAAAGCACTAATTTTCCAAAATATATGTTTTTCCTTGTTACTTTAAGTGTTTTTTTTTTTCAGACAGCCTGACTCATACCCCAGAGAACTGATTTAGTGGGTAAGAAGTTTATTTCAAGTTTTCATGCAGAATGAGTTTCACTGTGAGAGATGAAGTGAGTGATATGGACCCAGAGATTAAAGAAAAGGTAACCACCTCCTTGCAGTCTTGGCTTCAAGTAAGAAAACTTGAGAAAAAAATGAGTATGAGCTAAGAGGGTGGACCATCTCAATTGGGAGAAAGCGAAATTGCAAAAATTTTTGTTTCTGATTATACTTATAGCATATCAACACACTCCTTTCTTAGCAGCTCTTTTGAGCCCACCGGTAGCTGACCAGTGGTTTTATGTATATAAATATGTATAAACACATATGTATACATACGTATGTATATGTAAGTACATACATGTTATGTATATATATTCCTCCAGCGCTTCATTTCTTTGTCCTCTTCAGTTGTGCTGATGTTGCATTTTCGATATTGTAGAGCTGCAGATATTGGCGTGAGTGTATGTAAGACTGGGTAATGGTCTTTTGTTAAGGCACCCTGAAAACTATTTTCAAAAGAGATGAAAGAGATGAAAATTACCTCACCTTGCTAGGGGGCATGCAAGGACTTCTGTGAAATCTCCAAATGTCCAAATGGTTTCAGCTCCTGAAATCATCCACAGTTGACAAAGCAGAACTCATCCAGATTCCCCTACTAATTCTGTAGAAGAAAAAGAGGAAAAGTTGTTAGTGAGCCAGCTGCCTTGGTTAGCAAACATAAACATAATTAGCTTTTTAAGCCCAGAAAATGAAAAGAACTTGGAAGTTAATCTCTCTTCTGTATTTATTTATTAGTACTATTTCCTCATCTTTCTATGGGTTATATATTTTTTAAATGTCACAAAGCATTTAAAGAGAGCAGTTCTCTGTCTCTATAATGTTGACCAAGAAAGGATTCACTGAAAATTAAAGCAAAAATACATTTATTTGGACAATTAGAATTGCTTTTTGGGAAACACAGATTCAGGTAGACACCTAAATTGTGTTCCAAGGAAGACAAAGAGGGGGGCAGAGTTATAAAGGTGGAAGGTTAGGAGTGTAGTTTTCATTTAGGTCCTCTGTGCAAGAGGGATTGAAGTTAGGTTAACGGGATTGGTTGTGTATGCAAATGAAGAGTTGAAGCTTGTTAAACCGGATTGGCTCCTTTAGAAGTGAAGACCACAGATGATCCAGTTGCCATGGTGAGGAGGAAGTTAATTCCAGGCTGAGGGCTTGCGGCTGGTTTAAAAGTTCAAAACGTTCATAGTTTCTCCGTTGAGGATGTGCATAAATTCCTCTTCCCTTATGGCCTCCCAACCCTATTTTAAAGGAGACTCTCTTAGCTAGACTTGCTTGCTTCATTTTGAAATCTTCTTTACTATGTATATAATCATCCCTCTAAAAAAAATCAGACATATGCAATTAAAGTTGCATAAGACAATAACATCAGGCAGGTAAGATGACTCTTCAGTACAGGGAGAAGCTTACACTTAAAGATATACTATTTTTGGTTAAATTGTCAAAGTATGACTTTCAGAGACTTTTTGTGCTAGAATATCTGTGTATTCTTAATTTTGCCAGGTGAATGTATTTCAGTACTTTTCAATTGCAATGATAATACATACTCATTATTACTAGTTAACTTACATAAGGCAGCACCAACAAATGGTTAATATTCTCCTTGTTCTCTCTTACATTTTCAACTAGGGTGTTTTTATTCTTTTTACAAAGTTGAGATCATATTATATTCATTACTTCCCCTCCCCCCACACACTATAAATATTACTTTTAAAATTTGCTTTATTTTACAATGTGTCATGGACTCATCTCTGTAGGTAGATCTAACTGGATTTAGCACATTCTTTATAGTAGCTGTATAATGTTCCATAATATAATATATATAGTTTATTCGACCATTCTTCCCTCACAGACTTTCAGATGATTTCCAATGCTGTAATAAATTTCCCTGCTAGAGAATTAAAAGAGCCCATTTGAGAATCACCCTGTGGATTCCAGTGTTCCTGCCAGCCAGTGATATCTAAGTCACGGACACCCTCTGTCAGGAAGATGAGATGACTTTTCACTGTAGAAAGCTCCCTCTCTCCACAGCCCTGGAGGGCTGGGCTGGGGGAACTGTCTGTTTTGTGGGGGAGCCTGGCATCCTGGTCACTCACCACCAGTGTGTGTGGCAGGCTCTGAAAGGAAGATGATTCTGGGAAAAGGGAGAGCTTGGAAATGACCAAGTAAAGCTCCCAAGTAAAACAGCCTGTTGTGGCTTGGCCTCCCTGTACATCCAGTTCTGTTTCTCATCTTGAAATAGTAGTTAATGAATGTAACTTTGACAAACTTTCAGAGAGTTTTGTAATTATCTTGTTTTCTAACACTAATCGACAAAAAAGGAACCATTTAGAAAGCCTATGTCTGAAATAATAATGTAAAGGCAAAAGCAGACACTTCCCAAACAGCAGCCAACAGCAAAGAAGCCTTGAAATGAACTTGGAGACCAGAATTTCTTCTTCCATGTTGGTGGCCTACTCTATAGGCCACCTTTTGGAAATTCCCTTTCAATATACAAATTCTGATTCAATACTTCTTTAACATAGACCATCTTACTAAAGAAGTTTACTCACTTCATTTAACATAAAATATGTAGCATTTAAGAATTCTAAATAGCATATCTTCATATTTTTATATGTATTGTTATCTTCAACTTTAAGATGTTGGACTCTCAGGCCAGTAATAATCCAGGCATTCATAGAACTGGTCCTCCAATCTTGGCATAGTTCACTTATTTGCATGACACAGGAAGATACTCCTCAGAAATAAACACTTGATCCTGGCCATGGCTTCCGATGTGATGGTAAGTGGCTGAGGACAGAGTGGAAGCCTGCAAACGTGGTCTTTTTCTAAACTTGGTGTCAGGCACTTCTCAGAAGCTGTAGAGAAAAGCTCTCTAGTTGACATTCATGTATCATGGCGGGGAGGCTCAAGGACAGGGCTCACAAGATAACCAAACTTTCAAGCCAGAAAGGGACACCTGTGAAGAGATAGGGAACCTCTCCCTCTCTCTCTCTCCCTCACAAACCTGCACACATACGTACATATGCATATACATAATTTTTCTTATTTAAAAAGTAAGGAAGAGCAAAATCAAAAGTAGCTATTGTATGTCTGTCTACACATACCGCAGGGATTTGGAAAGATAATTTTGTGGTAATCCATGTCACCGTGCCTTAAGAGGGAACTGAAACTGGATTTGCTTGCTAGTGTGCTCTATTAGCAGCTATGCAACTTTAAAGAAATCATGTAACCTCCCTGAGCCCTGGTTCCCATATCCATGTAGTGAGGGTTACTACTTACTACTGCGTAGGGTTATTGGGAGGCTTAAAATGAGATGATAGATATGAAATGTTCATGTTGTATTGAATAAATCTGGTTTCCCTCTTAGGAAACTCAAGAGGTCTCCCAGTCGGAAGATGTTTCTTGGTAGGATTAAAGGGATACATAGAAGGGTGGTGGAGTAAATAAAGCTTCGTGAGATGTGAATAATGATGCCAATACCAAACATATGGTTTTAGAGTTATGAAGAGTTTCTATAACCTTTATCTCATTAGTTCTTCACAAGAATACTGTGAATCAGTCAGGCTAATATTTTTATACCCATCAGACAGGGGAGGAACCGTAACTCAGAGAAATTAAACGAATTAGCCTGTGTCTCCTGCAAGCCTGTAATGGAGTGAAGTTCTTGTTGGTTAACAGTCCAGTGCTCTTTGCACTACTCTATGCTGTCTGTCAATGCCAGACAGTGGGCAAATACTAAACAGCGAGAAGTCTAATTGATTCCAAAGTTGTGTCTGAAAATCTAGCCTTGTTCTCAAATTTTCCACGATTGCTACAAAGATGAACCTATGTGGGGAAGGAACCTCGCCTGATCTTGGAGTCCTGAGGCCCACACTAACCTCAGCGTGCATTTCTTGGGTCTGCTGAACCAAAGGAGTTGTGATTCAAATATGTTTTGTGACTATTTCACTTTATTTTTAGCATTTCCTGAATTGAAGTTGACCGATTGGAAAGGGCTCCCTTCCAACGACAGTGAAAAGCTTGGTTTGCTTTGAGTAGGTCAAGACTCACATATTTCCACCCTCATGTACCACAAATGATTGTCCCCATCCCTTGGCTGATACTCACCACATTCTGTGGTATGATGGTATCTGTCCTCACATGTATACCTTCTTTCTCCCCTTTGAGAGTTCAAGTCCCCTAAAAACAGAGAATCCATTATTCCTTTGTACTCTCAGTGCAGCTGAGAGCCTAGGACTTAATAGGTTCTCAATAAATCCTTGCCGCTGCTGCCGCCACTGCTTTTGAGATACTACTCAGCATTGACTTCTTAGGGAAGATTCATTAGAAAACATCACATGAAAGAGGGTTAGTTTTAGAATAAACAGTATCTGCTCCCTCCCTCACATCCTGTACAGTAAATGGTTTCCTAAGAATTCTTTCATTGAGACAATTACTAGAAAGATAAAGGATGCTTCGGAAAGCACTAGTAATTACCACGTCCACTTAAAGGCAAGAAAAGGCAATACGGGTTCTACTCTCCTAAACACGAACATGAGGCTGTTGAAAATTAGGTCTGAGACTAGAGCAGACCAAAATACACAGCTGTCACTGGGGCAAAACGCCTTTGAGATAAAGTTGAATTTCTTATTTCTAAGGAGTAGGAGCCGAGTGTGTTTCGTTGGGGCCCCACAAATTACAGTGATTTGGTTTCAGCCTGAACAAGCACCACAAACAGATACTGGCAGGCAGGTCTCTACAGGAGTGGCGGAACAAGTCAGTTTTCATTTCCTTCCAAGCCCTCGTTCAGCTGATCCAGCCACAGAAAAATAGAACAAAAGATAAGAGATTACTGTACCCTAAAGCATCCAAGTGGCTTATTTAGCTCAGGCGTTATTTATAGCAAGCTGGCTCACACTGAGCACTTCCTGCTCTATGCAGCGAAGGTGCGAATGTGCTAATGGAAGTTTCAGGACCATCACAGTAGACTTAGATGCAAGGTGTGATCAATGATTCCCTTCTCAAGCCTGTTGTGGTTTTGATCTGGCCGCGCTCATCACCACCACCGTGACCATTTACCTCCGAACAGGCTCATCATCTTCTTCATGTGCACGGTCTATTTGCAGATGTTGCTATGAGGACAGAGCCATCAGAAATGACTGATGTGGAGTCTGTGGTCAACAATTTTGCATCTTCAGCCAGGACCGGCCGCCGGAATGCCGTGCCAGACATCCAGGGCTCAGCAGGGACAGGAGGGTCCTCAGAGTTGCCCCTCAGACTGGAGGCTCTCTCCATGAAGGAAGGTAACGCACAAATTCTCTTCAAATCAGCAGCCCTGTCTTCTTAACCAATCCTTGCCTCTGGAAGTCTCTCTTTTAACTAGTTATAAGTGCTTTTTTTTTTCTTACATGTTGACTAAGATCTCTCAGTTTTTGTTGAAGGCTAAGAACATTTTTTTAGGCTTTCTGAAAGTGAACAGTTTCATCTTTTTCTCTCCCGATGTGTGTGTGCAAGCTGAACATTTATGTATTTGTTGGACATGTATAGTCATGCGTAGTGCTCGTAATTGGGAATAAAATGTGAACAAATATAATCCCTTCCCTCAATAAACTTAAAAATTTATCAAGAAACACTCAGAAATAAAATAGTTTTCCTCCTGTCATCCATTAGCAAACCACTTTGGAAACTTGTGCTTCACTGTAATATTCTATAAGCCCTTCGATTTCTCATATCTAAGAAGAAGTTTATAATCAGTTTGAGATGAGATCTGTAAGGTGAGTATTTGTATAAAAGGTAACCATTCTTTGGTGGAAAAAGTTAAAGACAAAGGGGAGCTGTCAAACCAATGAAGGAAAACTTGGGTCTTTCTCCCCATTGCTTACATAGAGTTCATCTAGCTTCCAGAGTTTAGTCCTTGGGAAATAAATATAATGATACCTTGAATAAAGTTTTAAAGGAGTCTTTTTATTTAAAAAATATTAATGGAGGTTAAAGAAAATTTCAGTTCCAAGTCATTACCAAGATACCTGTGCCTTGTAGCCCATTTTAGACATCAAGGTGGACTTTGGTATGTGTAGAAATTTATTCCTGCTGCCAAGGAGGCAAGAGAGGCTAGCAGCTTCTGCACATCCACCCTATTCATGCAAGTCCCAGAAGAAGGCTCTTGTCCTTCGCCTCAGGACATTATTTGTTACCTGGTTAAGTTACAGAAGTTCCTGGTTTGATCCCTATGAAATAAGTATATCTTTGTTTGGCCAGGGGCATCTCACCTGTTCTGCATTTCTCATATGAGACACTACAAGTAATAGCAAAAAAGTACATATGTACATACAAACTATTATAAGGTGGGAAAAGGGAAAGAAAGAAAAGAAATTAAAATGTGTGTAATGGTTTTGGCCTTTTAAGTCTGAAAATGGAATGTGGTTATCAGAACATGATATTGCTGTTGAAGGGCCATCCTCAACTCTTTCGATGGAGAAGATGAGTTACTTATTAGTATGACAGGCCTAATTAAGGTTTACATACCCCAAACACACACACAAAACCTTAATTGTTGTTGACATTACCTAGTTCAACAAAAGAGAAAAAATACACTGTAAGAGAGTTAGTAGTCTTCACCGTTTTATTTTGGTCACTAGAGAGACCATTATATGAAAGAATATTGTTACTATTTTTGTATTTTTAAAGAACGAAAATTCAACTAAGTAAGTTTGAAGATCTAATTGACTTTATTAAGGGATTCATGAATGAGGCAGCATGCTGTCTAGCAAGTAGAGGGGAGCTCTGAGGAGTTGTACAAAATGGAAGGTTTTTATAAGAAGGAGGGTGGGGCAAGGAAGTTACTTGAAGAAAAGGAAGGATTGTTCCAAGCAAGATCACATTCCCTCAGCAAGAAGGGCAAAGGAGTTATTAGGTGGACTATTAGGTGATTATTACATGGTTTCCCTCAGATTTGTCGTCTTTGGGTTTTTTTGTTGTCGTTGTTGTTTTGTTGTTATTTATTTATTTGAGAGAGAGTGAGAGACAGAGAGCATGAGAGGGGGAGAGTCAGAGGGAGAAGCAGACTCCCCGCTGAGCAGGGAGCCTGAGATGAGATGAGATACAGGCCGATCCCTGGACTCTGGGATCATGACCTGAGCTGAAGGCAGACACTTAACCAACTGAGCCACCCAGGTGCCCCGTTATTGTTGTTTTTGATAAATATTTTAGGGGGAAGAACTCTAGGATCTCAAATGTCTTGCATCCCGCATGAAATTAACCTGCCTGAAATTTGCCTAGTTCATAATCTGTCTTAATCTATCTCTTATAAATTAATTATAAATTAATAACCATGATAGGGAGGACGGCGATGCCTGATAATGTATCAGCAAGAAGTGACAGAGACTGGCAGCTGTAAACATCACAAAGGGCCTTAACTCCCTCCATCCTTCAATCCATCATTTGATTTAGTGCCCACTAGGTGCTAAGCACTGTTCTAAAAACTAGTAGCATAGTGGTGAATCAGAAAAAGTCTTGCTGTCACGGGTCTCCATCTCCAGTGGGAGAGTTAAATTATAAACAAGTAAATAGATGTCAACAGTGATATGTTCTATCAGAGAATTAAATAGGATGTTGTGGTAGAGTGACAGCGTGGCTTTAGCCTGAGAAATTAGGACAGCCCTAACTGAAACCTGAATGACGATGGTACGTTTTGAGTCGCGGCTGATGGAAGTGGCAGGCACACAAAGATCAGAGGTTAAGTGTGGTCTTTGCAGAAGCAGCAGCTAGGAAAAAGCTCTTAGAATGGACATGCCCCCAGATCCTTTCTCTCTCTCTTTCTGTGATCCTCACCACACCACTGCTCTACTTCAAGCTTACAAATGACATTGTCTCTGATGAAGTCGGTGGTCCATTCTTAGTCTCCATCCTACATGATCTCTTGGCAGTTTTGTCATGGTGGATCGTGCCCTCTTCCCCTCAACACTGTTCTTCCCTTGACTTTTTGGACACTCCACTCTCCTGCTTTTCTTCCTGCTTTACTGGCTGTTCTTCCCCCTGCCGTTGTTTTTTTATGTCCCCTACCTCTTAATGGATTAGATGGTACCAGAACTCAGTCTTTGACTTCTTTATCCGCATTCCCTCCTCTTGAGATCCCAGTCATATTCACGGGGGTAATAGTATCTTCTTGATACTAGAGATTTGTTATCTCTAGCCAGAAGCTCCCCTGACTTCACACTCACAAATCCATCTGCCTACTTGATCTCTCTGCTTGGCTATCCAACAGGAATCTCAAACTTAAAGGGTAATAAGGAGAACTCCAGATATTCCCCCGACACCTGCTCTTCCTGCCTCTTCTCCATCTTGGTGAATGGCAGTTTCACACTTCCAGTGGCTAGAGCCACAATCTTGGAACCATCCTTTTCTCCCCTCTTTCTCTCGATTTTATATCTAATCTGTCAGCAAAAATTGTCAGTTCTACTTTCATATTTGTCCAGATAGCTGTCATTTTTCACCTAAAAGATCTCGTCTCTTGGTACCTCTCTGACTCCATCTTCCAATCTTTTTTCTCCCTACTGTCCCTCTTGCAGTTCCTTCCTGCACATTGATGCCTTTGACCTTGCTGTTCCCTCTGCTTGGGATGCTCTCTCCCTGCTACCAGCATCGCTTCTCGAGCATGCCCTTTCTCCCCAGGCAATCCTATCTAAAATCGCAACCTCCAGGCCCCAACACTTCTTGACAACTCCTATTTAATTTCTTCCATAGCACTTCAGACTCCTCACATACCACATATTTTACTTGTTCTGCTTGTTCCCCATATCCCTCATTAGAAGTCTCCTGAGAGCTGGAATTTTTTTTTCACTGCTTGGTACATAATACGTGCTTAATACATATTTCCTAAGTGAAAGTCGAAGAACTGAATAGAGTCCATCAGATTTAACTCCAGAGATGCCAGTGATGATTTCAGTAAGCACTTTTGGGGAAGCAGTAGAGACTTATTAGTTTTCATTTAGAATGGAGACAGCAAAGATGATACATTTTAAAGGATAAAAGACAAGACAGCATGTGGAAGAATTGTGGTTGAAAGAAGGCCTTTGTTGGTGTGAAGTTGGTAGTGACTTGAGGAAATGAGAAGTCAGGAGAAAGGGAAAGTGAGGTGAAAGGGAGGCGGGGGTGATTGTCAGAGTTAGCTTCCTGATGAGGCAGAAATGGATAGGATCCCCGATCATGAAGGAATAGACCTGGAAAGTCTGAGCAGGACCAGGAATGGCTCCAAAGGTGTGGGTGAGTGTGATTGAATAGGGCCCTGGGCTCAGAAGAGATTTGCACTTCGTGTCATGCCCTACTGTTATTGTGTTGAAGTTTTCTGTATCTTTTGAACAAGGGTCCTCCATTTTCACTTTGCACTGGGCTTCAATAAATTGTGTAGCTGGTCCTGAAGAGCACATTTTCCATTGTAATAGGAGGGAGGGTAGAAGGAATAAGTACAGGTGATGGGGTTTTAGAGGTTTGGTGGCAGAAAGTCGAGGGAGCTTTTATCGGATGGCTTTGATTTTTCTTTTTCCTGTGAAATAGAAAGTGAGATCATCTCCGAGGAGCACAGGAGTAGAAAGTGTGAGGAAGTCGGAGAGGGTGTGATGCACTATGGGGAGATCATTAAAGGGGTGGGGCGATGGAACCACTTGGTGAGGTCCAAATTGTGTCTCTGCACTTACTAGCTCTGTGACTTTGAGCGAGTCACTTAACCTGTTTGTGCTTGGATGGACTAGTCTATGCATGGAGATAGCAGTAATACCTCAGGAGACTGCCTGGCGTGTACTACTTCTGGAGAATAGGAGAGAAAGGTAACTAGGAGAATGTAGATTCCCAAACCGACCCATATTTCTTTTCTTTGTGTAATGTCCATATCTAGATTGAGGGCAAAGCATGTCTGAATCAAGGAGAAAATGATTAGGGTGCATAAAGGAAATCCCAACTGTTTCATTCCAGTATAATATGAAATATATTTCACTATATTCTATAAGTGAATGAAATTATTTGGTTTTTTTTTAGATGTAACAAAGAAAAATGAAGAAACAACACAAAGGCAATTGGAAAAGGCGAAGAAAGAAGAAAAATGAAGTCTCAAAAACTATCAAAAGTACTGAATTTCTGTACATTGAAAGACTTGGTGGCTCTACTTTCCTGAGAGGTTTGATCTGGTAGAAATTATGGTAACATTGCAGCCCTAAGCAACACGTGCGTATTAGACAATTTTGTTGTGATGCTACTCACTTGGGATGCAACCATGATGTCCAGTGTAGGTTATTAAAAGGCATATTACTTCCAAATTGCACCCAAGGAAAAGGTTAAGAATGTATGGTCACTTAAATACATATCATTATCTATAAACCCAACAAAATCCACTGCTCTCTTTTGGATTTACTTAGCCAGATGTATTTTTAATTCCATTTTTACGGTAATGGATAACCCATTTCTTGGTAAATATAAAGCAAACACATTCATTTAAAACTTTATGGAATTTGTAGGACATTATGAGGTTTTTTTGATGAGAAGGAATAATAGTAATAAATACATAGAGAATATTTGTTTTTAACCAAAAATGCACCATTTTCCCCCAAACCCTAAAAGGATTTGAAAAAATTGCAAAAGTTTGACAACCTAAATATATTTCTAGTATGTTTTTGTTTGATGCATTTTGCTTCTAGCCCATGCATACTGTGATTTTTCATGTAGACTCCTAGAACACAAAATTTGTGACAAATTGTTTATACGGAACATGCCTATTAAATGAATTTCGCTATCTTCCTTAACTTCGGTGTATGTGTGTGCATATATTTTTCTCTAATATGAGTTATACAAAACACTTTACTAGTTGCTTTATACTGTCTTTTTTTATTCTTAGGGCTTTTGTGTATTGTGACTTGTTTCTAAAATGATTTCCTCAGGAATGCAGACCTTAATTTTTATATCTTTCCTAAAGTAGCTAACATAATCCATAAATATTTAATGAATGTTGTAGTTAGAATTAGCAAAATACTTGCTTTTAATATATATTTAAGCATATATTTTAAAAGGAACAAAAACAAAACCAAAGTTTTAGTAAATTTTGATTTATTAGACATTTTAGGAAAATAACAAAACTCTGAATTTTTAAAAAATGGACTAATGAATTTATTTTCATTTTCAGATATATATGCATGCTGTTATATTTTATTTGATTGTTGACTTAGGCCATGTCTGTATACAGTAATCAAATAAACTCTTCACTGTTCAAGAAACTTGTTACTGATACAAGTCTTAATTTTATCTTCTTAAGTATACCAACTGAAAAATGGCGACACATTTTAAAGGAGGACGTTAATAAACTTATAGTATAAATCACCTCCTACGTATTATTTCATTGGCAAAGTCTAACTTAATATACCAGAGGGGTAGATTTCAAAGAACCCAATTGTTTGCTCAAATACAATTTTTTTTGTAGAAGAATCTAAATTAGTATCTTAAGTGTAGCACTAAATTAATATTCAATAAAATGTATTGTAGCCATTAAAACTATATTTCAGAGAGTTATTGAATGACATGCTATTATGTAAACAGTATAAAGAGTATTAGAGTAGAACAGTAGTTTTTAACTTGCAGGAGAGTGATAATTTGGGCTCATAGAGGACATTTGGCGTTCTCTGGAAAAGTTTTGAGGCCACTACGGTGGGCGCCAGGGAGAGAAAGCGCTACTGCCATCTAGTGGGCAGAGACTTGGGATGCTGCTAAACTGCCAAGCATCCTGCAATCTTACCGGGAGACCCTCACCGCAAAGGATCATCTGGTTATGCGTGTCAGTAGTGCTGAGCCTGAGAAACCCTGGAGTAGAGTTAAACTGTTAAGCACGTGGGATTTTTTTATATTATTATTAAGCATTAGTACTTTATTGTCTATGAATTGCCAGATCATTCCTATTGTCCAAATATTTAGTATTTATACAATAATTTCTTTTTTTGATCTGTGTGAAGGAATTACACACATTGGATACATTATAAAAATATGATGGCCAACATCAAATTGAGTGTTCATAGCTCCCCTGTTTTCTTACATTTATAAAGACTCACTTTCTGAAATAATTATTGGTTTTTTTGCCTCATTCTTTTTTTTAAGTTTTTATTTAAATTTTAGTTAGTTAACGTACAGTATAGTATTAGTTTCTGGTAGTACAATTTAGTGTTAACGTTTACATATACCCCGTGTTCATCACAAGTGCCCTCTTTTGTCCCCATGACCTATTTTACCCATCCCCCACCTCCCCTCTGGTAACCATCAGTTCGTTCTCTATAGTTAAGAGTCTGTTTCTTGATTTGCTTCCCTCTCTCTTTTTTTTTTCTTCTGCTCATTTGTTTTGTTTCTTAAATTCCACATATGAGTGAAATAATATGATAATTGTCTTTCTTTGACTTATTTTGCTTGGCATAATAATCTCTAGCTCCATCTGTGTCATTGCAAATTGCAAAATTTCATTCCTTTTCATGGCTGAGTAATATTCCATTGTTATTAAATTGTGTGTGTGTGTGTGTGTGTATATATATATATATATATATATATATATATATATATATATATATAATATCTTCTTTATCCATTCATCAGTCAATGGATACTTGTTCCCATAATGTGTCTATTGTAGATAATGCTGCTATAACATCAGGGTGCATGTATCCCTTTGAATTAGTATTTTTGTATTCTTTGGGTAACTACCTAGTGGTGCAATTGCTGGATCATAGGGTAGTTCTATTTTTAACTTTGAGAAACCTCCACACTGTTTTAACAGTGGCTGCTCCAGCTTGCATTCCCACCAACAGTGCAAGAGGGTTCCCATTTCTCCACATTCTTGCCAACACCTGTTGTTTCTCGTATTATTGATTTTGGCCATTCTGACAGGTATGAGGTGATATCTCATTGTAGTTTTGATTTGCATTTTCCTGATGATTAGTAATGTTGAGCATCTTTTCATGTCTGTTGGCCAGCTGTATGTCTTCTTCAGAAAAATGTCTACTCATGTCTTCTGCCCATTTTTAAGTTGGATTATTTGGGTTTTGGGTATTGAGTTTCATAAGCATGTGGATTTGAGATCCCTATGACTTGAGTTTGAACTCTAGCTCTGCTACTCACTAGCTGCATGATCTTGCACAATTTACGTCATTTCCAAGTCTCAGCTTATCCTCTGTAGAACGGTATGAAGTGTAGTACGTAAGTTGTAGGGTGAGTGGAAGTAGTAAATGAGCTAGTATATGTAAAACACTTGATGAATGCCTGGCAAAGGATAGTTATTTAATAAATATTGTCTAACATCATCACAGTTTTTATTCCAGATGCTTTGCCATTATTCTCTGGTAGCAGAGGTAGTGGGCAGCTGGATTCGTTAATTTGGCTATTTTCTGTCTTCCTGTGTGATTTCACAAACATTCCCAGTTCTTGGTGCTGGGAGAAGACACTATAATGGAAATTGACGATTCATGGTAATTACCATATTAGTGCAATTCAGACATGCTAATGAGTTGCTGACAGGTGACGATATTATCCTTTAACAAGGAGTCAACTCACTAACGTTTTATGACAGTTACTGCAACAAAACAGAATTTTGAGTATTTAAATGAGTAATTTGTTCCATGAAAATGTAGAAGAAAAAATTAACAACTCTTAGGTCATAGTATTATATGATATTTATTTCTCATTTAGAATTAGAAGATAAGAAATGAAGCCATGTCCTTCCTCACTATTGCTGGTAATGACACACATTCCAAACATATATCCTAAATCTCTTATTCATCACAATGCACACATACATGTCCCATTATGTACATATTTATAAATATTTTGGGTTACAGAAGGTATCAGCCTTGTTGAATATTTACTAATGAAAGGATTTATTTATTTTTTATTGTTTTTATTTATTTTTTTGCAAAGATGGACTCCAGACAAAGGAGAATGAGAGATCAGTTGTAGTTTAAAGGGAACATTGAATTTGCCTACCAACTTTTTGAAAAAATCAGGTTTTTTTTGGGAGAACCTTTGCCGTTTTGTCAAAGACAGTGTCAACAAAACTATCTAGTTGGGGCTCATTAAAGAAAGTCTCCAAGTCCATTTTTGCCATTGTCTATTTATAAACCACTTGCTTTAGTCAATAGCTGTAAAGTCTTAATTAATACTGTCAGATAAACCAGGACAAGAGGGAATGATAGAGCTATAAAGTGGTTATTTGGAAACCTGACTATAAAAGAGGAGAAAGCAGAACAAAATAAAACAAAACAAAACAAAAAAACATTCTGTGCCATGTGCCAAGAGATCTTTTTGTGATCTGGGCTGGAAGGGTTGGAACTGTCTTAGAATGTGAGGGACTACAGAGCAAGGTGTCCTACTTGCAAAAGGAAATGGTACATTAGCTTCAGTTTTGCCAGCTCAGTTGGCTTTGGCCAGTTTGGGCAGATGACGGTGGTAGAGAGTGAGAGAGAGAGAGAGAGAGGAAGAGTTACCAAAGCACACTAGCCTATTGCCTTACCTGACACCTCAAATTCAAATTACAGTTCCGCCATTTGCTGTCATGACTTTGTTATTTTAGTCTCTGTGCTTCAATTTCTTCAATGTGTAAAATGGTGAATTATGTGAATCAAATGCATGAATACTAGTAAAGTGCTAAGGAAAATGCCTGATACGTAGAAAAGCTATTATTACTATTATCATTATTAATAATTGCCTGAGCATAAAGAGTGGCAGAGACTTTAAAGTGAATGTCTATTCTTTTCTCTGTTATTTGCCGAAGTACATTTTCCTCCTATTCCTTTGCTGTCTTTTCTTTCCATGAGCAGCAACTCTTTAGCTAAAACCAGGACTGATTGATCAGAGTGGATTCCATTTTTTCCAGAGTTATTGATGACAATTCTTATTGAACATTGAAAATCTGCAGCTATTTAAAAACGGAAGCATCGGCTCAAACAAAAGGCTGGACAGGTGTTGTTGCTCCCTGTTAAAATTCTAGGACAGATTTCTTATTGAGCTCATACCAATAGGAATAATGATAATAATATGTATGTATTGTATAATAATAATTATTATTATATAGCCATTCCTTGAGTGGTGCTTACTAAGTACCATAGTAGATCCCCCTGATCATACAAAATAGTTGCTAATGTTACTCATTTTACAGATAAAAAAACGGATTCGGAAAGTGCCTTTAGGAATTCACACAAGTAAGAAAGTAGCAACAGTGACCTGGGGTGAGGATCTCAGAGCCAGGATGTGCACTGTCTCTCTGGCACAAAAAGGCCCTCTGTTCAAACCATCTTATCTGCCAGTCTTATTAAGTTTTTCCAAATTCCACTCAGGATTCCTAAAAAAAAAATGGAGAAGTTGTATATAGGCAGCATAGCACATTAGCCATCAGGAGGCACCTATGTCTTAGCACCAGGAATCTTATTTATTTGTTTGGCATTTATTCATTCATTCATTCATTTATATTTTATTTTATTTCCAGGAAAGATTTTATATGACAAGTGCAATTGCCGTTTAATTCGTACTAACTTGTAGGACTCTGACAGACGGAAATTGGTGAGGAGCTCGTGGCTCTTTTGGGTGGGAGGTTATACCCTGGAAATGAGGCAGAGGCATAGAGGGTGCACTGAAAAGAAGAGAGGGACCACACCCAAACCTGACGCATTTCACGTTTGTCCTGGGGCTGCCTCTGGACTGGAAAGGGCACATTGATAATCTGTGGGAATCCCAAAAATATTCTGTCATGAACTAACCATAAATATCTTAAAAGTAGGGCCACACACAGGCAAATGAAATGATCACCTTTGTTCCGTGCAGATCTATTTTGGGGTTTGAGTAATAATTGGCCGCGATGGTAGAGAAGCACTTGAAGCGCCAGGTGGGGGGATCCCTACAGAGGCCTCGGGGAACCATTCTCAGAGCAAGAAATTAGAAAAAAAAGTCTTGCCCCACTTTAGAGTGTATGGAATGTGCTTTGATAGCTCTTTGAAGGCTCTCATGGTGCTTTAGACATATTAGACCTCCAAACATTCCAGTTTTACAATAAAATTTTCACCTAATTTGGATGTCAGTGGAAAAAATTCACTTTTAAAACATTTCCATTATTTGGTATTATAAAGATTGTGGAGAACAATAGAAAAAAAGACGGGAGATGTCAGTCAGTAAATGTGAATTTGGTTGCAGAATTGTGACCTAAATATAACCTAAATTATATTCTTTGGGGTAAATTTTTTTTTCATATGCAAGAATTACTCAAAACTGACACTAGGTGGCGCTGGCACCGCATTTCTTACTGATTTCACGTGTGTCAAATTTAATCCGTTTTCCTAAGGTTTGCAATTTGTTTTGTTTTGATTTGTTTGGTTTTACCAATTCTGCTCTGTGCGTTGTTCAGGATTTTGAAAAAAAATGAAACAACAACAACAACAAACAAAAATTACAGTATATCAGACACGATTTTTCTGACATAGTATAGAATTATGGGCTAAGAAAGTGTGCTCCTCTCTGGCTATTGAATTTTTAGGACACCCTATGTTCTCAGGTACCAAAAGAGGGTGCTCTAATACATCTTAAAAATACACTTCTTAGAAATAAGACTACAACTTTTTCTTCCATGCAACAAAGAGTTCTTTTGTCTGTACAAGAGGGTCGACTGGGTTTCTCTTTTTTAAAATTTAAGATGGTTATGCACAAATGTCTTATTCATTAAAATAGAGTTAGAAACAGTTCTGAATTCTCTACAATCTTAGATTCAGAACTGGCCTTTGATGTTTTTAAAAGTTAAAAGTACTATTTTCAGCTGTGGCTTTGAGACTTTGAGAAGCCCCTGGCAGCTTGAGCCCAAGTAAATGGCATTCGAATATGTGGCTTTTTTCTTGATTTAATTAAAAATATCTTCTCTCACTTCAGAGTTTCTCTTCCACTTAGGAGAAAGATGGGTCTCATGAAAATAGAATGTGGGTTAATGAAGTGATCATTCCTGGTCTCCCAAGGTCAGGAAGGGAAGCAGGGGAACCTTTTCCCATAACTTGCCTTGCACATTGTGTGGGAAAGTTGAGTGCACAAAGGGGACGCTGGCCAAGTAGTCTTGGCAAGGTCCCTGCTGGGGGTAAGAAGCCCTGAGTACAGCTTCTTGATACTTCTGCAGTGTTGTCACTGGACACAAGTTCCCAATTCAGTGACAGGCCACATGTGGGTGAGCAGGGAGGGGAACAGAGAGATAATGCTTAATATGCATTAACTGTTAACACTTAACATACATTAAAGACTGTTACCAGGGCTTTATGTGTGTTCATTTATTTCTCTTAACAGCACAACATCTGAACAAAAAAAAAAAAAAAACCAGGCCAGAGGAGTCCTTGCCCAAGATCACACTAGTAAATGGCAAAGTCAAATTTCAAACCAAAGCAGGTCAGGAACAGTACCTGTGCTTGTAACCACTGACTTATATCATCTTCTCGAAGGAGAGCAAACCCAGCGTTTACTATATGGCTGGTACTTTCTAAGTGCTCTACCAACATACGCACTCTTAATTCTCATATCCCTGATGTAGACATTATCGTCCCCATTTTACAACTGAAGAAACTGAGGCACGGGCCAGTGAAATGTTTAAGATAATGACTGAAGTCAAGGGTGTGCTTAAAGGTAAGATTTTAAAACAAAGTCCATTTGAAGAATGTTCAGCAGCTGCAGAATTGAGCCCTGAGAATCTTCCCCTGGGATTCTCTTCCTTCAAATGCCGCCGCCTCCAGGCTGTCCCCGAGCCTTGGGCCCCCTCCCCAAATGTTTGTCCCCCACTGGTAATTGACTAAATGAATGGCCCCACTCTGCCGGTGGGAACAGCTTCTTCCTTGCAGCAACGGATGTTCAGCCGGTTGCTCAGGAGATGCTGTGAGGCTTTGTTGGGGGGGAGGTTGTTCCATCAGAGGCCATAGACCCAAGGAGATAGCTTAGCAGTCACTTCAGCTAGTAGCAGAAAGTGAGGACCAGTGGGCTGGATGATTCTGTCATGACGAGGAACAGAAAATCCGAAAGAGAAAGGTTCTTTTTCATTGACAAGTTCTTTTCAAATACAAGCATTCTTTATTTCTTGGACTTCGGTTTTCTTGTATGTAGAATGAAGTTATTTAGAAGTCCTCTAAATCTAATGTAACCCTGATAGTTTCTGATTTTCAAGCTCATTTTAAGAGATACCTTGAGAAATGAAACTGGCTATCAGCGTAGTAGAACATATACTTTAAGCTCTCAAACAAATTCATATTTTGTTTGTTTTAATTTTTTTCTGGCTACTTATTTCCATTTTCCAGCTAAGAGGAGGCAGATCGGACATTGTGTGTCTACATATTCAAGAAATGAGTGATAATATAAATTCTCAGTATTAACTGAAGAAATGATCAGAGTTTCCCTAACAAGTAATACTATGTAAAACTTTCGCTTACTCAACTTGATTGCATTGAGTGCCTTTCTAAGCTATCCTCACTTTCCCTCCCTGCTTCTTCAAGATACGGAAATTGGCAGCTCTGCACTAACACGTCTGACTTCCCTGTGTCCTGAGACGCCATAATACACTTGGGAAGGAGTCACCTCATCCGAGTGGCTAGTGACCATAAGGACATTCTTCCCCCTTTCTTAAGACTTTCACCCCTTGAAATAATCTATGACTCCTCACCTCATCTGGTCCTTATTCTTAGATGGCTCTGGAATTTGAGGTCTTTGGCAACAATGGTCAGAAAGGAGAGGAGGGAAAACCTCAGTGGCTGCCTTTCCAGATGCTCTTTTCAGAGTATCTCCTGCCTCCCTGAATACAGGCTCAGCTGCAAATGATGGACAATGCGATTGGTGGAATGGGAAGAGCATTTCAGTTATGACCAAAGACTGAGAGGCGACAGAACTGCACATGGCATATTTGGAGAGAAATGGGCTGGTGTGGTTGGCAAGGAGGTACAGAGAGCAGTGGCAGATATGGGAAATAAAATCAGAAACGAGATTCGGAACAGATTCTAGAGACTTGGGAAAGGCAGGCCAAGGCATCTGGGCCCTGCCCTGTAGGCAATAGCAACTCACTCCGAGAGGTATTCTGTTTGTTGTTTTGAGTAGCGAAGCAATAAGATGAAAGTTATCAAACACCTTTAAGTTATAGAAATGAAAATATTTATGTTCTATTCTTAGTCAAATGAGAAATGGGGGGCAACTAACCAAAACTAGCTAAATCTGTCAAAAAGCTGTCCACATCAGAACCAGATCCGGAAGCTGTGAGAAACCTCAGTCCACACCAATGACTGCTCAGCATTCACGGATTCCCCTCCCCGAACCTTCATCGAATTCTTACAAATCTAGCTCACCCTAACTAGCAATCTGCTAACAAAAGCGATCTCTCCTCAGATCAAAGGTTCTTCACCCATTGTTTGTTTTTGCTGTTGCTTAAGAAATAGCACTTCAAATGCCCTCAGCCTTCAGAGAAAGCAGAAGGATGTGGAAATTAAAGTCTGAATCACTGTTGTCTCTATGATGAAGACTTCCTCATTTTAATAAGCTGGTACTCACCCACGCTCCGGTAGCGTCAGTAAGCAGAATTCCCATATTTATGAAAGGTCTACAATGGAGTTTTAGAGTAAGCAGAATTTCCAAATTTACGAAAGGTCTACAATTGAGTTTTAGAGTAAGTGAGCAGAATTTCCAAATTTACGAAAGGTCTACAATTGAGTTTTAGAGTGAGCAGAATTTCCAAATTTATGAAAGGTCTACAGTTGATTTTTAGCATAAGTGAGCAGAATTTCCGTATGAAAGGTCTACAGTTGATTTTCTAAAAAGGAACAAAATAGTAACCAGATGGTAATTGACAGGCCAACTTTAAAGGAAAATATTTGTTTTGGTCTCTTTCCTAAGGGAAAGAAAGTTTGGATAATTAGCAGAAGAAAAGAATAAGAGAAAAAGCAAGAGGAGAAGAAATACTAAAGATAATATATAAAGAGAAATGTGAGGAGGAATAGATATTGGAAAATAAGGGGAAAAAATTACCCAGGTCTAGAAAAATAGAACATGAGAGAAAAAAATTTAACTGCAGATTTTGCACCAAATGGTTGCCTAGGCAACTTAAGTAGGAGTGGTTCTCTCTCTACTGAACAGTTGAAAGACGCCCTGAATTTAGAATCTGCTCCACGAGTATCAGCTGGAAAACAAACTCGTTTCAGGCATATTATTTATGGGCACTGCATTTTGTATATTATGCTTTTCTCCTAACAATAGAAGTGGTTGATTTCAGGGTTTGGGAGGGTAATAGAAGAGGAACAGGAAAACTGAAACACAGGCATGGTGAGGATTTTGAAGTCAGATTAGCCTAGGATGGCGCATTAGTATGTGTAACATCAAGTAACAAACTGAGGAAAAAGTAAATTAGGAAGCAGCTCAAAGCCCATTTGGCAACAGGAGATCATCTTTACAGATTGCCGAGGATGCTGCTGGAAAGCATTTTTCCATGTAAAGAGTTTGGTACACTTGAAACCATTTAGTGTAGAGACCAAAAAAAATGTTACTTTTTACAAGACAGTTCTTTACCTTCCATTAATATGCAGCTCCGAAGGATTCTGTTAATACTGTTTTCTGCTTAATCAAATAGTTATAAAGAACAAAAATATTTTAAAATGCTTTACTCCCCCTATTTGAATTTGTCTTTCCTACAATTTACTGTATTTTCCAGAAAATGTTAATATTACATTATTATAAATAAACCCATCTCTACAAAGTTGTCTTTCTTGTATTTTGGGGCTGAATTCTTGGGGTGTGTGTGTGTGTGTGTGTGTGTGTGTGTGTGTGTGTGTGTGTGTGTGTTTGGAGTACTGTGGGAAGGGGTGTGGGGTAACAGGAGTTATAAGAGTGGTTGTTTTCCATAATGACTCACACGATCTCTTTCTTTTAAGCAAAAACAGGAATAAAGAGTGTGAGAATTTTTGCTGTTGTTTGGAAACATACTTTGCTTATGTCATCCTATTTTACCTTCATTAGGAACACAGGTTTCTATGAAGAAAACTTACAAAATCATATGCTATCCTGTGGGATAGAATGAATCCTAGATCATAAACGTTTATGCTTATAGACAACAAATTGGAAAGGCATAGCATGAAATAAAATTATCTTTGGCTTTTGGCAATTGTTTGAATTTCCTCCTTGGGAATCACTTTGCCAATCATTTACTCCTCACTTTCATCTAGCAGAGAAAAAAGCAAAATCTAAGTTCACAGCAGGACCAGTAGCAAATCAGATGTAATACTCAATCCTTGGGCACCTATTTGGATTAAGGTCAAGATTTTTTCCAAGTAAGAATGAGGGAGAGAAAGCCAAGAAAAGCCTGGTGGATTTTTGCTCGGTTGTATTTATTTTCCTGGATCTAGGTAACACTGAAAAGAAAGTCAAGCAGATACACTACATCTCTGCGCAGTTTATATCACTTATGCATACATTTTTTAGGTCTTTTTATGTTTTAGTTGAACAAGATAGCAGCACATTTTAATTCCTTGTTTTAAAAAGATTTATTTATTTATTTATTTATTTATTTATTTATTTATTTGAGAGAGAGAGAGAGCGCGCGCGCGAGAGAGAAAGAGCATGTGACAGCAGGGGTGGGGCAGAGAGAGAAGGAGAGACTCCCTGCGGACCTCCATCCCAGGGCCCGACCTCCATCCAGGGACCCTGGGCCAAAGCCAAGAGTTGGCTGCTTAACCCACTGATCGATCCACTCAAGAACCCCATCACACATTTCAATTCTAACCAAATCCTACGAAAGAGTAAAAAAGTGATCTAATTCAAAAATAATGATTGTAATGAAATAAATATTTTTGGACGTTCCAATCTATTCAGGTAGTATATAATGTTAACATAGTGTATTTCTTGCCTGCTGCCTTCCAGGTTATACTCAGAGATTAGCAAGTAGCTGGGTGTGTGACCTTGGTTCTCCTCAAATATTACAAGAGGGAATTGACCCAGATACTCTTTTACAAATTCTATTCTGAAAAAGTTCTCTAGGTTTGACTATTTAAGAAAGAATTCATTATATAAAACAAAAGAAAGATAAAAATTGAGCAAAATATAATTACTTAGACAATATAAAAGGATTCAAATAAAACAATATGAAAGGTCTTAGTATTCGAATTAAAAAATAAATAAGAGATGATACTGAAGTGGGAGAGCCAGGTTCTTGTCTGACGGACTCGAAGAATGAATCTTGCGGACAAAGGAGAGTGAGTAAAGCGATAGTTTTATTAACAAGGATACAGAAAAAGCTCTCAGGAGTGAGAGGCGTCCTGACAGGGTTGTCAACGTGGGCCTCCACTGACAGTCTTTTAATTAGAACTGATCAGGTAGCTTGTGGCCTTCACATAATCGTGACGTCTTGGTTTGAGTAAGGACTGGTGATAACAGCTTTGACCGCTTCTTCTTTGGGGTCTGGTTATTCTTGGTCGGTCACACTGTGACTGCCCTAAGAAGACCCCGCCTCTGGCGCCCAGGGCAGGGTGGTTTGGTTTGTTCCTTTATCTCTGGTGTCATTAGACCTCAGCATTTCTGGCATTTCTGTGAGCCTGATCACGTAGCCCCCTACCTGTCTTTCCCTGCCTAGCCCCGCCTGTCCCTTACTCAATGAGACCCTTCAGATGTCTATCAGTGGGTCATATGCTTGGAGGATGACTGCCAACATATATCTTGAGGGGTAGAGATAAAGAAAGTTTCCAAAGGAACTTTTATATGTTAAAGCAGACTTACAGGATCCTGGGGGTCGAGCTAAGATTGCCTTTAGCCCTTAGCGAAGTGTCAACATCCAGGCAGTTGTGTCCCTAGGGGAATGTCACTGTGCCTGTTTCAAGGACTTGTCAAAGCTGTAAGTAGTAAAGAAATTCATAATTTTTCTTCCGTCTTTGCGTCCCACAAATAGTTCACAAAGGAGGAAAAACAAATGTTCGAAAAAATAATGAGAATGTGAATAAAATACATATTTTATTTTTTCCAACTATTGAATTAGCCAAAATAAAGCAATATGGTGTGGTGGTGAAGAGCCTGGGTCTGAGGCAGACAGACCTGAAGCAATTGCTGTTAGCCTCTGAGATTGCCAGCCGTGGGCAAGTCTCCATTTTCCTGCAGCAAATGGAGACTAACAATAGCACCTACTTCCTCGAGTGATTAATGATGATTTAAATGAGCTTAATGTGCTCAGCACGCTCCTAATATATGTTAAGAGTTTAATCTTAATAAGTTATTGTGTGTCTCATGCTGGTGGAAATGTACAGTGGCACAGACATTTTAATAAAAATTGGATGATGTATTGATGAAATATTAAGTAGTTCTTAACATGCTTTTAATAGTTTTTAATAACATCATAAAGTGGATCTAGCAATCTTAGTTTGGGAACCAAAATGAATAAAATGTTCTTAGATGGTCCTTTTAGCAAAGACCGTTAACTTCTAAGCTGTTTTGGTTCAGCACCTCATTTTATGAGAAAATGCACACATGCATACATACACACACGTACGTATGTACATATTTATACGTGTATATAAATATAGAAAAACAAAAAACAAAAGTCTATAAAACACATCAATGTTGTTTAAAGGGAATATTTTATCATTGTGTAATAAATTCTCTATCTTATTTTGAAAATTGAACATAAAATTCTATCAAAGTTAAGAATCTATTTCAGGTGTATTTTCCACAGGTATGTTCATTTTTTAAAAAAATTTTTGGAAATGACCACAGGTCTCTAAAATTCTTAACTGTACAGTTTTAAAAACCTCACCACTTGCAAGTTTATGCTTAAATTAAATAAACTTATTTATTTGCAAAGATACTGACATGTTTCACTACTCAACTGAATTATTTAACCACATTGCATATTTTTCATAAAAGATTCTTAAGAGATTCTTCTATTTTAATATATTGACAATAAATCTGTAACTACTTATAGTTAGACTACTTAATCTCCAGGAAGTATGGCAGTATTAAGGATAGAACATGTTTTTTTAGCTAAGAAAATACCTTTTCTATTTGTTGAATTGCACATAATAAAACAAAACTACCATTGATAATAAATAAATTCATTTATATTTTCTATAATAGCTATACATTTCATAGTGTCTTACAGTTTTTAAGAATATATTCAGAATAAAAGATGTCCAGTAATTAAGATATACCAAGCTTTTTTTTTTTTTTTTAAGATTTTATTTATTTATTTGCCAGAGAGAGAGACAGCCAGGGAGAGAGGGAACACAAGCAGGGGGAGTGGGAAAGGAAGAAGCAGGCTCCCAGAGGAGGAGCCCGATGCGGGGCTCGATCCCAGGACTCTAGGATCACGCCCTGAGCCGAAGGCAGATGCTTAACGACTGAGCCACCCAGGCGCCCCTAAAATACACCAAGCTTAAGCTTGACCACAGTTTTTAATATTTGGTGAGAATGACCTCATATCTTTTAAAAGATGGTTGTCACAATACTCTTAAATGTAAAACCTTTTGCTTATGGTGGTTCTTAATTCCTTTACAGTCATGAAAAGATTTAAATCTTGATTTTCAATATACTGTCACAAAACACTTTAATCAAGTTAGCATTTTTTTCTATGGCCTCTTTGGTGATGAACGAATCCAACTTTATTGTCAGAATTACATGGTTTCTTAGGCAACTTGATTATGAAGATTTTAAACTTAATTTGTTATTCTAAATTTGTTATTTCTAGTCAAGTATGCTTTTTAAAAAGAGAAATAGCTCTATTTTAACTCTATTTTACTATTTCTTTCATATATGCTAATGCTCACAGAAATGGGTAAATTAACATGGATTTTCCAAAGTATTCCATTTTTATTTTTCATAACAATGATTAATTTCTCAATTTTTCTTACTACAATTTTTTTTAAAAATCTCCATTTCTTAAAATAAAATAATTGAAATATTGCAACTAGCCCCACAGGTTCAGGATTTTCAGTTCTCCGGAAGATGTGAACCAACAAGAGGGTGCAGGCAGCAGGGGTGGACGTACTGAGATGGGGGCTTTCTTCCTCATGTCACAAACATCATTCACACCTTGAATTCTTTCACTGTTTTCACACCTCTAAATGTCTCTTATCTGAGGACACAAAACCAATTAATCTTTGCTGCAGATACTCAGTACTACTAAACTAGCTGGGAGAGGATCTTCAGTGCACACTTTTTATGGTGGGGTGATTTCTATCACTCGTATCACCACTGAGGACAGAGACACTCTCCTGCCCGCCTTCCTCCAGCCCCTGCTTGTCATGTCTCCATTGTATCTGTTGTATGACTCTGTATTTAATCGTCTTAATCAAGTTATTGTAGATTAACTTAAATTACTCGTGGTGCTCTTTGACTGTAAGATGCAGACACTCAATCTGAATTTAAACAAAGAATTTATTGATTCACATAACTAGAGTCCAGAGGTATGACTTCTGAAAAAAAGAAGTCCAGGGTCATCAATAATGTTCTTGTTCCCTGTCTATATTTCCTAGCCCTCTGTGTCTGGTGTATTAATGGTTGTGTTCAGGGGCTTTAGCTGTGTCATCAGGGGTCTACCCCTCTCCCTTGCTTCTGCTTGTCTCTGTCTGGCTAGATTTTTCTAGGATTTTCTAAACATGCGGCTGACAAGAAAGCCACCAACAACCCCAGACTCCTAACTCCCATCTTAAACATGCCCTAGAGGAAAGAGACTGCTGTTCCCCAACAGTTCTAGCAAATGATTTCTGGAATACTTGGGTCAGTTTGACTAGAGATATGCTCCTGTACTGAAACTTTTAGCTCTAGAAAGAAGGTACTTGGATGGGAAATGACTGACGTTGTTTCTCCTCACTGTGGCAAGGAACAAAGAGCGTTGGCCCCATATGAACCCAGTGAAATTCAATAGAAGGAGAAGAATTTGATACCTATACTTAGTAAAGGAGCAAATCAACAAAGAGGCAAACACCTTATTTTCCTGAGTTTTGAAAATATTTTGTGATACTTCACACATTTTTAAAGAGCACATGACCATAGTGGTAACAGTGGAAGCTAAGTGATGATTCGTATTCTCTTTATATTGGTGTATATGTGAACATTTCTGTATTAGTTAGGGGAAAGAAGTGCATGTCTGTTTTAAGGGATCTGGTGTTCCTAAATGGAGTAACATGACTTTTAACCCCATGTATCCTCTCTCCTGACTAATACCATATAGGCCCCAGGGAATCACTTCTTTTTGTGCCTATAGGAAATTGAAGACTTGAAATGAAAGGCAACTAGGCCTAACTGCCATGAATGTTTGTGGGCTGTTTTTCTTGTCTCTGTCAGAGACAAACAATGCTTCAAGGGCAGGGAAGAGTTGAGCAGGAGAAACATTTAGCCAAGATAAAAACCAAATTGACGGGTCAAATTGTTTCTCACAGGTAATAAGAATGCAGTAGATTCTTGCATTACAAAATATCATTTCCTAGAGTCCCAGACATACTGTTTCTTGCTTCTTTTCATATTGCAATTTGTGGTCCCAGTTTTAACTATAAACTGTAATAGCATTCACAACAGTGGCATGTGGTGGAGAAAGACTTTATAGCCTTGTGAAAACGTGTGAAGGAAAACCTCATTCAAACTGGGGCTGGGAAGCTCTGGATGGACAGCCTTCCCCATGTACCACTTGCTGCAGTTTATTTCACCCAACAGGAAGAAGCTTAGTTTACTAGCCCAGGAGCAGGAAGGGAGATTTTGCTCCTTGCCCAGCAACAACCCAGCCAAGGAGAAACTGCTACATTTCACCCAATAAGTTGCCACAACCTTGAACTGTGTTTCATTCCAAACAGCCCTTCCTCACCTCCTTTCCCTCTGTAAAAGAAACCTCCACTCCCTTGTTCTCTGGACTTGCTTATTATAATTCACCATAGTTTGCATCTCCAGAATTCCGAGTCCTCTGCTCTTCCCAAATAAACTCATTTACCTTTTTTTTTTTTTTAAAGATTTTATTTATTTATTTGACAGAGATAGAGACAGCCAGTGAGAGAGGGAACACAAGCAGGGGGAGTAGGAGAGGAAGAAGCAGGCTCATAGCAGAGGAGCCTGATGCGGGGCTCGATCCCACAATGCCAGGATCACGCCCTGAGCCGAAGGCAGACGCTTAACCGCTGTGACACCCAGGCACCCCCCAAATAAACTCATTTAGCTGGCAAAGTAGCTGGCTGTTTTATTTTTAAGGTTGACAGCAGTAGGTAATTTATATTACTTTTAGATATAACATACATTGTGAGGCCAATTCAGCTAGGTGAAAACTAAATACTAGAACTCTGAGAGTTTTAACTTTATTGACATACATAACAAGATTTATGTGAATTTTAAAAATTAAAGTGTTTAATATTTATTAACTTAAATATGTTTAATATTCATTAGTTTTTGTACTGGCTTTATAATTTTAATAGATAATGTTGGACATTTCAGAAGAAAAGTGCTTTGAAAACAAAAATAATTTTCATTTTTACATTTTTATGTTAATTTTAATCTACTTTTTAATGAAATTGTTCAAGCTTTGTACATATTGAATATAGTTACATATTTTCTTTTAATCCTTTAGAATAATTGCTTCCAATAGAATACAAAACAGAGGGAAAATCTTGATTATTACTATTTTGCTTAAGTGAAGGCAAGAAAATATATTTTATGGAATAATTGTATAATAATTTATAAATTATGCTTGTCATTATTACCCATTCATATCTTCATAGTTCATTAACAGTGCAATCAGACGTGGGCAATAATAACTGAATTCTTCTGTTTTTGATAGTTCGTCAATTGTCACCCTCATGAAATCATAGAATATGTATTTAACAGTATGTATTAAATTTTTACTCTTACTCTGGGATCTACTGGTGTTAAAGGCAGAATGAACAGAGACCAGAAACTTGGTCTAAACCTGGGTGTTGTGAAAGAAATTTAAGCTGTTGATAAAAACAGCATTGAAATGACTTACTCTAAGCCAAGGCCTTCGAAGAGAGAAGAATGAAGTCACAAATTAGCTGGTAAATGAGAGAATAAGGAAACGCTGAAAGGCCAGGTTTACGTTGAAGAGGAAAGATTGTGGCATTTATCCTGTTCTTTTGGATTGCTTCAGTTACTCTGACTTTTTCTGGTTTGGGGTTTTGTTTGTTTTGTGTTTTTTTGTTGTTGTTGTTGTTGTTTTGTTTTTTTTTTTAACCATGCTATTATTTTGATTTGCCATTATCTGTTATATATAATAACTTAATAATTAAAAATTCACAGTAAGCATCTTTTTGATGGGTTTAAATATTTGTGTGAAAATTCAATTATATCATACATTTATACATACACACATATATGATTTTTTGAGCAGTCTAGTCTAGAAGTTATCATAACTGATGTCGGTCAATTCTCCTTAATCTAAATTAATTCAGGATTTTTATTCTTAACCTCTGTGTGCCTGCTTCTCCAACTGCAAAATGGGTTTCTTAGGATTGTTGTGAGAATTAAATGTGTTCATATATATAAACTACATAGAATAGTGGCTGGTCTGTAGGAAGCCCCGTATCTTGGCTATTACTATTATGAAGGCCTCCACCTTCATCCTTGCTGTTAGGCATACATTCCAGGTGATGATGGTGGGTCCCCAGGGAGCAAAGTATGGTGGGATACATCTTGTCCTCAATCTTCATTTCATCACTCTGCATGCCGGTACCCTTGCTGAGAAGTCCCATTCCTCTCAAGTTTCCACTCAGGTAACTACCACATCTCAGCTACAGGCCTTTCTGGTTTCATTTCACACTTAGCTATTTTCACACCTCTCTTCAGCACATTTATCTCAGGAAAGTTCTGTGTCAAACACACCTACTTAGATAAGCAAATGGCTACCTCTATTTTAACACTCTGTTCTGCCTCTGGGTAAGAAAGGAACTTAATTAAGCTTGCCACCTCCTCTCTCTCCACCTGAGAAATAAGGCACAAACTCTGTTTCTCAGATCCTTCCAAACATACACAGGGTTTTGTTCTGTACTACACCTCAGGACTCAGCCTGGGGAAAGGGAGCCAGTGAAGGACCCTGGGCCTCATCAGGGACTCACTAGCTCCCAAGTTCTCTGGCTTCCCTCCTCAGCTCCTTTTTTTCTCTCATCCCTCTGCCTCTGCCCAGGTCATCTTTCCTACCTATGGACCTTATAGAATCTGAGGGGGGGGGGGGACTGGCTCTTGTTTATGCCTGAGTCCCTAAACCCAAACACTTCGACTTCTATGACTGAAAATTTACTGCCCACCCCAGGCTTTCCACCATACCCCATTCCTGCCTTTGTCAGTGGAAACTCTCCTCCCTTGGTGACTTAGCTGACTAGCTAGGTAATTTACTAATGTGATTGAGAAAAAGGCTAAGGACCAAAAAGAAAGAATCAATGATTTACTTTTCAAAATACTTTTTTGTTCTAGTAACTCTTTGTGTTCTGAGAAAGAAAACTGACTTCTCATTTAGGTGCGTTTGTCCATGTCTGGAATCTCCAAAAAAATTGAGAGCTGGTTTTTCTGTACAAAATCTATTTCACAAGAAGAGTAACTTCCTCACCACGCAATGTATTCCACAGTCCTCTGGGTGACATTTCCTCCCCTGCCTCCAGGGTTAAGCCCAAATAGTGGCTTCCATATGCAACTCCCTTGAGTCGATTGCCAGTCATTTTAAAGGGGATTTTCCTCCTTCCGGTGCTGGCCTAAGGCACTCTTTTCCCTCCTTGCCCTCCTCTGAGGACACCAACCATCACACAGGCTGAAGCCACCCTCATGAATAAGCTCTGATGAAAGTTTATACATAAGGGGTGGAGGGTTGACTTTGCTTATAGCGAGGGTGCTTTGTACACTTTATCTAAGCTTCGGACGCTTTTGAAAGTGAAAGGGGACACCATTTCTAATTTTGCCAGGACAGTTGGTACGAACTAGAATGTTCTCTCTCCCTTCCAGGAAACCAAGCCTTATGGCTCTCAGATTATAGATAATATAGCCAGTTTCCCCACCACAGTTCTAACCATATCCAGTCCCTCCACATGGCGATTGCCTAGTCTTTGCCACAATTGTTCAGTTCAAGAAAATGTTGGTTGAGCACAGGCTGCCTAGGGTCAGGGGCCCCTCTCTGATCTGTTGAGTCTTCCTAAGCCTGCATGGTCTTTGTTGTTTTTAGCTATGGTTTATTTCTAAGAGTGCAAGCTAAGAACAAAATGTTGTTTTCCTAAAGGCAGAGAAAAGGACAAGTGCTTTCTCCAGACTAAATACTTGGCAGTTGTCTGATGCAGTTCTTTCCCTGGGACTAAGTGGTCTCTCTGGCTTTACCAGGGAGTCCAAACTCCTCTCCCAAAGCAAGGTCTGTCTCCTGGCACATACCCCAAGCCACTGCTTGATGGCAAATCTGCAAGGTAACTGGAACTCTGTTTCTGCTCTGTTTCCGTCAACAGTTTTTAATAGAAATTTAGAACCAAAGGAATGGGCTCTAATGTAACTTTCACTCTTTCCTAGGTATTTTCCAGGGATTTAGAAGACTGAATTTTGATTCTTGATTCTTTCCTTACATAGATTCCCATACACCTACCCAGAAAATTTAAAGAATTCAGTAAGTTGCTCACACCCAGAGTTTATCTCAAATTAGCTTGACCTTGGAGTCTGCCTCATTCCCCCCCACCAATTCTCTCCCATCTCTGACCTCAAGATAATTTGGTTCTGTAGTGTGCGTATTTGGTAGGGAGAAGCTCCTATGTATTGTGGTACCACTATGAGCCCAGCCCACAAAACTCAGTTGTGTGAGAAATGTAACTTTATTTTTCTACATTCAAACTTCGTCTCAAACAGGAATTCCACAAAGCGGATTCTGCCTCATCTCCATCAAACCTAGGTAATCTCAATTCATTTACGGTTTTCTTTTAGTTGATGAACGTATCCTCTTTCCCAGAGGAAACCAGGCAAGTATTTTCTCATCTTCTCGCAACCAGTCCACTAGATTCCCTGCTTCCGCGCCCACACACGGTGCCACGCCTTCTGTTTCCGTGGGAGAAATGCCGCCACTCTGAGGCAAGTCCTTCCCTGCAGCGTACTTCTCAGACCTTCCACCCTCTCAAGGGCTTCTCTCCAGAGACTGTGCCCTTTTTCTTAATTGTCCTTGAGACCTTCAAATAATTCAAAAGTTCAGCCTTTTTCAACTCAACAGTGTTAGCTTTTACAACTTTTTCTTTTCTTTTCTTTTCTTTTTTTCTTTTTTTTCTTTTTTTTTGGCTTTCCCCTTCCCTGTTCATCAGTGGTGACAACAGGTGCCTCGAAGTCTAGCCTCAGGCAGTGGCTCCAGCCAAAAGTCTTGTAATGTTTCTCGACACTGCCCTTTCTGTCACGTGGGACGGGGACCATCCGCATCAGATGCACGGGGGGAGGAGTGCCAATGTCCGAAGACGACTGAGAACTACATACTGAGATACCACCGTAATGCCACTTCCTTCCTGGCCCCTGTTCTCTGGCTCTTCCCATTTATCCCCTGTCTCCGGGTCTTGGATGAAACCTCGTAGAGACGAAGAAGAGGGAATCCTTGAACTGACTTACTGTAAACCTAAAATGCCTCAATAACCACAAATTTTACTGGATTTGCAGAAAAGTGACTATATTGAGTTTCTGCCCTTAGATAAAAACGGGAAGTTAAGTTAGTAATCAAGTTCAGATATAGGAAAAGAAAGACATAATATGTAGGTCTGGACTACAAATTCATACATGCTATCCTTGAGGGTTCTCCTCTTTAGGTGGCTTGTGGACTTTGTTTCCTGATTGGTCTCTCAAGGAGGGTACACGAATCCCAGTGAGTCTGCAAGATGATCTATTAAGATTCCAGAAGAAATTATTAGTACTCCTATTTATATTTAATATTATATAAAATGAGATTTACATTAATCTTTACTATCTTTATGTGCAGCTTGATACTGGCCCTTCACACAGGCATCATGTCAGTCACTTGTCATGAAATGTCCTGTTGCAAGAGCGATGTGGTAGTCTCGTGTTAGTCCCATTTTTCATCCCATTTCAGCTTACTGTGACTTACTGGCTTGTATGTGGACCCATTGAAGTGAATTCTCAAATAACGTTATTGAGTTTTATTTAAACTAAGCATTATAAAATGAGATAAAAAGACTGGAAAAATGTCTACAAAAATACTGAGGATTTAAGACAATGCTAATAAGATACAACATTATAACAAAAAATGAGTGCTGATAATGTGTTCTATTCCTAGTATGAGTTTTTCTAAGCCACATTCTAAGATTGGGAGCATATAAATTGCTTTAACAAAAAAAATTGGCTTGGAAAATTCACAAGTACAAGAAGACCACTTGACATGTGAATTTATGCTGGTTATTACTGAAGGTAATCCTCACCCTTAAGTGTATATTTGTCCTCAAAATAGCAGCTAACGGTAGTAGGAAGACAGTATGCAAAAATTTTATTTATTTCATCATCTCATTCTTCAGTTCATATTTTTATGTAATATTCATACTATATTAACATAGTAATATATACATATAAATTATGAATAAAGGAATAAATTATACTCATGAAGGACAAATATTTTTTATGGATGGGGTGCAAAATAAAACATATTTAGAGACCATTGCTCAATAGGACAACAATGAGCAGGGGCTTCTAAATCTTATAAAATGGTAAAGCTGCATGGTGCTTTCAGAAGTTTGTTAAGCTCCCTTGGGGCCAACATCCTATTTTATTTTCTTCTTGGGTTTTTCCTTTATAAAGTTATGAAGCGGGGCCACTAGCATCACATACTCAGAGAGTCTTACACCCTCCCACCCATTTATTTATTCAAACATATTAATTAAGCACATCTTATCTATATAGTGTAATAGGACAGAGTCCAGAAGTTCTTCCTAAAAGTCTCCAAATCAAGTAACAAGAATTCTTGGCAACAATTCCAAATTGTATTTGGCTGCCATCTTTCCCCACAGGGTGTCTGCCAACTATGCAAATCAAATTACAGGAAGAGGTTTGGCATTGCTCAAGCTAAAAATCTAGATGTGCACATTAATTCTATTTAATCCCTAGGTTAAAAAATGATTTCCAATAAAGGGCTATTTTTCTTTCTCCTTCTCCTCCTATTCTCCTTTCAATGCATTAAAATAATGTTACAGGTTGTCAGAAGCATTCACTGTTAATCAGGGTTAAGCAGAGAATAGAGCATATGATAATAGCGAACATCTATTGAGTACTTACTAAGCACTTTATTTGTATTATTTCATTTAATCCTTATAATGACCATTTAACTATGACTCTGCTCATTTTAAAGAGGAACTGAAGCACAGAGAAATTAACTGATTTAGTTAATATGTTATAAGTTAAGGAGTAGAGGCAAGACTTCACCTTTGACAATCTGGACAAAGCGTATGATCTGAATCGCCAGGCTATAAAGCTTCCTCTAGCCCACTTACGGTCCATTTGGCAGATGTCAGTTTTTTCTTCATCTTTTTTTAACTGTATTTTTTAAAATATTTATTTAATTATTTGTGAAAGAGAGAGAGGGAGGGAGTGCATGGGGGGGCGCAGGAGGGTCAGAGTGAGAGAGAGAATCTCAGGCAGACTTCCCTCTGAACTTGGGTGTGTCCAACATGGGGCATAATCTCTTGACCCTGAGATCATGACTTGAATGAAATCAAGAGTTGAACACTTAACAGATCCAGGTGCCCCCTCCTTTTTTTTTTTTTAACTTGATTAAGATATAATTTAAATGCAACAAATGTATCTACTTAAAGTACACAGTTTGGTAATTTTATCAAATGTACACCCAAGGATCCAGCAGACTAATCGAGACAGAATATTTTCATCACTCTATATTTCATCACTTCCTCAGGCCCCTTTGCAAGAAATAGTAATTGAGACTTTCATCACTGTAAAATGTCCCTCTTTATCCGTTTCCTTGTGCTGTTCTATTTTGTCTCATAATAACCCAACCACTTCAGCTTTCTTAGATTAACATTTGCATGATATTTTTTCTATCACTTTTAACATATGTGACTTTCTATTTAAAGTAAACTTTCTTGTAGAAAGCATATACTAGGGATATATATGTATATATACTTAATTCTACCATGTTGTTCTTTGTTTTCTATTTGTCCAATGCCATTTGTCCTTTGTTCCTTTTTTCTTCTGCACCTGCCTTCTTTTGGGTTAATTGAATTTTTTTAACATTTATTTTTAATAAATAATTTAATTTAATTTAAATTTGTATAGCCACTTTTAAATTTAAATTTGCATTTAATTTGTATAGCCACTTTTAGTTTGTTTTTTTTTTTTTTAAGATTTTATTTATTTATTTATTTGACAGAGATAGAGACAGCCAGCGAGAGAGGGAACACAAGCAGGGGGAGTGGGAGAGGAAGAAGCAGGCTCCCAGCGGAAGAGCCTGACATGGGGCTCGATCCCAGAACTCCGGGATCACGCCCTGAGCCGAAGGCAGACGCTTAACGACTGAGCCACCCAGGTGCCCCCCACTTTTAGTTTTTTAAGTATAATACTTTTCATTTTATTTTTGACTATAAAAATATGGCTAAGGAGTAGTTTTACATTAATTATTAAAATGGCCAATTGAATAGCTAGTTTTTTTTAAGGTGGCTCTTTTTGAAAACAATAAATATCTTAATTAGTTTTAACATTCTGATTTTATTTAAATAAAGTCGCTCTATTGTTACACCGTTATATTATGTATTACTATATCTTATTATGTTGTATATTATTTTGTGTCATATATAATGCTATTATATATTATATATACATAGTTATATATATTTTATATGTTGTTTTATCCAAAATGGATAAAATGAAAACCACAAAATGCAAGAAACGAGAAAATGGAGGTTTTTGAGGGATGAATCTATAAATATGGCTTCTTCAATGCACTACTGGTTTCAAAACTGATGTGAACAATAAAATGAGTCTTTGCTGAGCACTTTCTTTGATGTTGACTAGGATCATTTCGTTAGCCATAAGTACTTGACAGATAACAGCCAGTTGAGCATATGTCACTATAACAACTTAAAACAAGTGCTTTTGCGTTTTTGGAGGTGATTAGTGTATAGTTTCTCATTAAGTGAGTAACCAAATTTTTAAATAAAACTTGCTTTGAAACAAAATTTATGAGACTTCCAGGTTAAAGTTAGCTTTATTAACCAGAGAAACTCCAACATAGCTATTTAGCTCCTTCCCCTGCCCCAGTTCTATCTGGGTGAGTGGATGAGGCTCACACAAGGTGACTGTTAACATAAATAGGTCCAAGTTCTCTTACCCTCTCTGACGGGGTTTCCGGGAAGGTAAATTGGAAAACAGACCAACGTAATGTAAAAGTACAAAGAAGGCGAAGGCATTTAAGAAAGAAGGAACCTGAGTGATGGTCTAGAGTAACACCACCGTCTCTAGACCAGGATCCAGAAGGTAAAGTGGTGAGGTAATTTATCTAAGGAAAAATGTACAGAGAGCCAGTGGAAGCCCTGTGTTTTAAGCCTGGACAGTAATCTTTCAAAGTCAAAACAAGAAAATCTTCTCATAATAGGATTTTAATATAGGGCAGCCAAAGATTATTATATTAATTTATTTAAGTACTGAATTTGAATAGATTTAAGATTAAAAGTCTAATCCCTGGGTTATGGAGTTTCGCTTCATTTTGTTTTTGTTTTAATTATTCGTTCAGTTGAAAGCTGTTTTGAGGAGAGTAAAAGGATTGAGGACACAGACTCTATGAGGAAAGTAAATATTTTCCTGAAAGAAGTATCACACTTTTGGATAAATGGAGCTAAAACCTATGGTTTCTTTTTTTTTTTTTTTTAAAGATTTTATTTATTTATGTGACATAGAGACAGCCAGCGAGAGAGGGAACACAGCAGGCGAGTGAGAGAGGAAGAAGCAGGCTCCCAGCGGAGGAGCCCGATGTGGGACTCGATCCCACACGCCGGTATCACGCCCTGAGCCGAAGGCAGACGCTTTAACGACTGCGCTACCCAGGCGCCCCAAACCTATGGTTTCTAAATGGAAAGGCTACATATAATAGTGATTCAAACCTTACGGACAAAATTTATAAATTTTAACTCAATTCTGATCTGTTAAAATTTTGAAAAGCAGATGTTCAAAGAGACAGAAAAACTATCCTCTCCAAGAGGATCCCCGAGAAATCTTGAACTGAAACATTACTTCAATCTTCTATGACCCATCACCCCTTTTATAAAAACTGCATGCTGACCCTCGACGTTATAAGTCAAAACAATGACTGTTTTGTATATGCTTCCTTTAACTGAACGCATCCTCCCTTCCCACACCCAAGATCCTCCCTTTAGAGAAGGGATGAATGTGTCTTTCCTATGAGTTGCAAGCCATTTCCTTAAAGTGTTTGTCATTCTTCTAAATTTGGACTTGATCTTGAGGATTTTGAAACACATTTTGACGGCAAATCTTGATCTTGTCCCAGGGGCAGACAAAACTAGGCTGTCGGGGTTGATGTATGCCATCAGAATTTACTAATTTGTAAGAGAAATAAAATTATAGAGTAAATTGGGTTCTCAAGTCCATTGCCAAATGTAGTCTCTTCCTTCAGACAAGCAACACATGAAAATGGTATCATAAGAATGCCTGATTGATTTTTCAAAGAGAACATGTCTTCTACATTCACATATAATGAAAACGGATTTGAACCACAGCTGTTTTCAAACACTCTGTGACATTACACTATATTGATTAGGCATGTAAATGCTGTAATGGAAAGACTGATCAGCTATACTTCTTCTAACATTTTATGCATCTTTTCAACTCTGATTGATTGAATGTCTATTGACTCCTTTATTTATGTATTTACTTATTTGAATTATATTTGATTCAAAAATATTGCTAGAATTAGAGTTTGAGTTCTATTTTCCTTTATTATATCAAATGATGGGGTATTTTGTTCTATATACTGACGCCTATATTCAGCTACAGAAGGCTGTTCTCAATTATGATTTTGTTTATTCCATTTGTTTTAATGTCTATCTTAATAATATCTGTAATAATTAGGCTGCATTTTCATTCTCTTCATATCTAACATTTTCACTTTTACTATTCATAATGTCTCCCTGCATTCTGGAGATTCTCCTTTTTTTTTTTTTTTTTTTTTTTAAAGATTTTATTTATTTATGTGAAAGAGAGACAGCCAGCGAGAGAGGGAACAGAGCAGGCGAGTGAGAGAGGAAGAAGCAGGCTCCCAGCAGAGGAGCCCGATGTGGGACTCGATCCCGGAACGCCGGGATCACGTCCTGAGCCGAAGGCAGACGCTTTAACGACTGCGCTACCCAGGCGCCCCTGGAGATTCTCCTTAAACAGTATCATTCTATTTATTACTGTCTCTTTGGTTGAGACAATACTTTCTATTTAGTTATTAATTTCCTTGGGACTTTTGATCACATTCGGCTTATTTTTGAATCTCAGTCTTTTTGTTGTTGTTGTTGTTTTCATTAGGCTTATCCTTTTTATTGCAATCTGTTCTCTTCTTATGGGTTCTTGCTCCTGTCTTTTTTTTTTTTTTTTAAATATCTTATTTATTTATTTGAGAGAGAGAGAGCACGCGAGCGAGAGAGCACAAGCAGGGGGAGCAGCAGAGGGAGAGGGTTCTCCCCAGCACTGCAGGGATCCCAGTGTGGGGCTCAATCCCAGGACCCTGAGATCATGACCAGAGCTGAAAGCAGATGCTTAACTGACTGAGCCACCCAAGCGCCCCGGTTCTTGCTCTTGTCTTGTAAAAGCCACTTGTACCTATTGATAGGCCAGAGATATTTTTCTGTTTTTTCTCCCTCTGTTTGTGTTGATAAATCATTTTTCAAGGGTGTACTCTTGTTCTCTCTAGTCAGGTTAGTGTGACCTCTAGTTTTTTGCAGATATGCCCACAGATCTCGTGTGTCATTTGGTTATTATTTTTGGTTTTCCTCTTTTAAATCAAAAGAAATAATCATTCAGACGTGGCATTTTTACACACAGTCTGAGTAGAGTTTTTGGTTTGTTTTTTAGCTGAACTTGCTACACAGAGAGTAACTGACAGAGCCGTCGGCTCAGGTAGAGGAGCTCCGCGAACTAGCTGTCTCAGCTGGAGGGGAGCTTCGGCGGCGTCAGCTTCCAGTTGTGAGATAAATATGAAATGAATTGGAATATTCTGTCCTCACTGCTTAGTTCTGACACTTTTGGGGTATTACCTGCAAAAGCTACCATATTCAGCACTTACTGCTCAAGTGGTTTTTAAAATATTTGTTAGAAATAATAGCACCTTGTATATGGAAACCACACTTCAAAGGGTGCAATATGCTAGCTACTTCCAGGCCTTCTCTAATTTCAAGGGAGGAGAAGAAAAGTGCAGGAAAGAGGGAACAGAATTATAACAATCTAAAATGTAATGTTCCTGTTTGCAATATCCAAGGAAATATGTCTTGCTAGGTTTCTGGTTGGCACAGACCTAACATCCCATAGCCAGGAGGCAGATGGTGGAGTAGATCAAAGTCTTTCTTGCTTTATTTTGGGCTTTAAAGGCACACTATGTTAGATGGCAAAAGGGCATATGGCCCACCAGCATACCCACGCATGATAAAAATGATTAGGGAACCAGGAATTTAAGGGAACATCTTTACTATAAAAAGAGATGATTTATAAAAATCCTGGAAATGACATAGTAAATAGATGAACATTAGAAGCATTCTTCTAAAAATCAGGAATGAGACAATGCTTTCACCTTATATTTAACCTTGAGTTGAAGTTCTTAGTACAATATTATAGGAAAAATTATATCAGAGATGAGTAAGTTAAAATAACATACTTTATATATGCTATCATTATTTACCTGGAAAAATAATCTATGGGTTACTAAAAATAGTAGGATAGTGTAGTGAACAGGCTACAAATCAGATGTTTCCCAAGGTCAGTTATATTTCTATGAAATGGAGCAAACCACAAGAAAATATAATTAAGGAGAAGATATTATTTTTAGTAGTCTCAGGGAACCCAGTTATCTAAGAATAAGTCTTTATAATATATGTACAAAAGACTTAGAGGGAAAATGATGAAACATTATTACACAATACTGAAGACTGTATCCGTAAATAGATACATCATTTACATAAATAGGAAGACAATATCATAAAGGTGTCAGTTTTTCCAAATTGATCTATGAAATAGACGCAATTCCAATTTAAAAAAACAGATTTTTTATGGATATTAATAGAATTTTAGTATATATATATAATGGATACTTCCAAAGAAGAATAACGAGTTGGGGAGACTTGCTCTTCCTGATACTGGATTGTCCCAAAGCTATAAAAATTAAGAGGGCTTAGCAATAGTAGAGGGATTATAAAATTGATTAGTAGCATTAAATAGGATGCAGAGATCAATGTATGGAAACTTTGAAAATTACAAAGGTGAAGTGTATTTTGGATCCCTACTTCTCATGACATGTAAAAATTTAGTCCAGATAGTTAAGCGCTCAAGTGTTAAACTTTAAAACTCTTGGTAGAAAATTATCCAAATAATTGTCCAGATAATTATCTTTGGAACTTGGGTAGGCTGTTTCCTTAAGTAAGACAAAACACATTGACCATAAAATAAAATATTAATAAATTTGACAATATTAAAAGTAAGAACTTAAAGAGGTGCCTGGATGGCTCAGTTGGTTAAGTGTCTGCCTTCGGCTCAGGTCATGATTCCAAGAAGAGTCCTGCATCTGGCTCTTTGCTCAGCAGGGAGCCTGCTTCTCCCCCTCCCTCTCCTTCTTCTCCACCTGCTTGTGCTCTCTCTCTCTCTCTCTCTCTCTCTGTCAAATAAAATAAAATATTTAAAAAAATTTTTTTAAAGTAAGAATTTTGGCTATCAAAAGCTACATTAAAGGAAGTGTGCTACAAATTTGCAGAAGATACTCATGACAACGACACTCTAAAACAATTAAGGTCAAGAATATGCAATAAGAAAAACACAACCTATATGATATTGGGCAGAAGATGAACAGATACTCCACAGAGGAAGGAACCATAGACCAATAAGCACATGAAGAGATGTTCACCTCATTAGAGATTAGGGAAACACAAATCAAGACAAAATTGTCATTTTATACGCACCTGATGGGCCAACTTTAAAAAGCCTGTCAGTACTAAGTGTTGGGGAAGATGTGACTCCATTTGTGGGGGCCTAAACTGGTGAATCCATTTTGGAAAACATGTTGTCATTATCTTCCAAAATCGAAGTGTAATCTATGGCCCAGCAATTCCGATTCAAGCCATGCATGTTTGGCTTACTTTGCTCAACAACAATGTTAAAAATGTATTAATACTTTCTGTTTTCTTAAGAAGAAAAAATTGCCATAAAGCAGCTGCCAGGAGATTCCACTCCACGTGGACATTTTGCCAAGATCTCGCAAAGCAACTTTTCTTTCTTTGTTCCTTTTATTTCACTATTTTTAAAAAATCTTTATAATGGCTTCTTTAGAGTCCTTATTATCATTAGTTAATACATAAAGGAAATAGCTGTGAAAGAGCGGTCAATCTGTCACAGTATTTCCTTTCTAAAGCCTGTGGATTCATTTGTATTATAAAAGTCATAGAAAAATCATAAATTGCTCTCAGGTATAAGAAAATTGGGAAAAAAATCTATTAGTTGAATCGTTCTCAGCACCACGCAGTGTCTTCTCTATTCTTTCATTTTCTCTTCTAGTAAAATCCTCAATAATCAGAGCAAATAACCTACTATTTGAAAGCAGACATTCTTAGGTATAAATCTAATACATCTTAAATAATTAAAAGCAGTAAGGTTAAATGTGTCAGTTTAGAGAATTATAAAATCGTCAAGTGGCTTTTCCTTAAATTTCTACTACAGATATGCGTATAACAATATTCTTTTCTGCTTCACATTAAATTAATATACAACCAAAAAACTATCTCTAAATTGCTGGGCTTTTATGTTTTATATGAGATGTGACAGAATCAGAGTTACAGAATATATGCTTTGAGTTAATATTAGTGTATCATCAGCTTATATCCTTATGTAGAGAGAGGAAGAAATAAATGAATATGGATGAATAATTTCAGCACCATGATCTATAAGGAGCTAATGTGAATCTGTATAATACATGGGCCCTGCTTTCAATGATCTTACATTCTTGGACTATGAAAAAGAAATGATGTGTTATATTTTAGAATAATACTGAAACAGTCTATCAGTTTTAGTGTGTTTTATTAAATGGAACATATAAGAATGTTTTGATGTTACAAAATAAATTAGTCTAAGAACTTCCACCATAGAGAATTGTTTGCATAATGAATTATTAGTCATCTAGATTTAGCAAAAAAGGGAATTTCTGAAAAGGTCATGGATGGGGCTAGCTTTAGGGACTTGGTTCAAAGGTTCAGTTGTTGTCAGAAGGGTCTGACTGTGTACGCTTTGTTTTCTCTGGGTTGATTGCATTTCAGGCTTCATGGTGGCCTCTGGCATCTTTAATCATGTCAGCACAATACCAAGTCCAAGTTAGTCCCCATCCCAGGCTTAGGGGATTCCAGGCCAGCTTCTGCCCGTCCACCTCACCAGGTCGGTGCTAGGGCTCAGGACTGCAGGGAGCCACAGCGCGACCTGTCTGGAAAGGGTGGGGGTAGGCTTTGAGTTCTAGGTGGGACGCTGGTCAGGCTGTGGGCATCGCTGGATCCATAACTTTTATTGTTGAGACACAAAGGCATGTCAGCTACCCTTTGAGTTCTTACTCCGAGTCCTTCAACTGTTAGGGGCAGGCCAGGTATAGACAATGTTAGAAATTTTGTTCTTTAACCTGAGGGCAGGAGGATGTCATTTGAAGGAGTTTAGGCAAGAGAGGAACAAGATAAAATTTAGATTTAAAAAAAAATTTTTTATTATTATGTTCAAAAACTAATGATGTACTATAGGCTGGCTAATTGAACATAATAATAAAGATTTTGGTTTTTAAAAATGGCTTTACTGTGCTATAATTGGCATACAATCAACTGCACATATTTAATGTACGTACCTGATAAATTTTGACACACCAGTGAAAGCATGAATACAATCAAAAAAAAGAGAAGAAAATGAAGAAACAAATGACTTTTATCTGCATATATAGAGGACTCTATAATTCAGTAGCAGTGAGACAAACAACCCAGTTAAAAATGGACAAAAGATTTGAACGGTCATTTCACCAAAGAAGATATACAAGTAGCAGAGAAACCCATGAAAAGGGTCTCAACACCATTTGTCACTAGGAAGATGCAGATTTGTATTTTAAAAGGTCACTCAGGCTCCAGTATTAGAAAGAATTGGAGATCAGGCATGGCTGAAGGAAGAAAAGTTGAGAAGCTGTTGCCATAGTGATGGAGGAACGATGTTAGGGTTCGAAGCCAACAAAGAATTTTGAGACATCTTTGGTGCAAAACGGTGGTTTTATTAAAGCACAGGGACAGGACCTGTGGGCAGAAAGAGCTGTGCTGAGGTTGTGAGGAGTGGCCCATTATATACTTTCAAATTGAGAGGGGGTTAAGGATAGCATAAAATATTCTACTTAGAACTCTTGAGGTATTTTGCTGTTTTGGAGGGGGGGGGTACCATGAATCAGAACAAGTAAAGCCAAAGCTCCTCTGGTTCCCACTGTTCCTCCAATTCCTGGTATTTTGGAAACAAGGTCTCCAGGATTCTGAGGGGGCTAGATATTTTTAGGAAAAGGTCATTTATCACTGTTTAGTGAAAACTCAGTCATGAGACTCTTCAGATGTAAGTCGGTGGGTCATATGCTTAGAGGATGATTGCCAACGTTTATCTTGGGGACATAAAGAAAAAGGAAGTTTCCAAAGGAATTTTTATGTTAAAGTAGACTTACAGGAACCTGGGGGTTGGGGTATGAATGCCTCTTGCCCTTAGCAAAGTACTACCACTGAGGCAGCTGAGTTCCTAGAGGAATGTTACTCTGTTTCAAGGACTTGACAGCGGGCTGTACGTAGTAAGGAGATTTAATCATTTTTCTTCTGCCTTTGTTTCCCAGATCAATAGGATTAGTAAAAGACAGTGGCTGCTTGAATTAAGATGGTGGTTGTAGAGACAGGGGGTGGATGACAATTGGACAAATATTCGGGAAGCAAAATAGACAGGCCCTGACACTGATTTTGATTTTAGAGAATAGAGTGTTAGAAATGATTCCAGGTTTTCTGGCTTGTGCAGTGGAGTGGCTGATGGTGCCATTCACAAACATGGTGAAAACTGGAGAAAGACCAGGTATGGGTAAAGATTAAATGTATGTTAAAAGAGCACTTTTGAGGTATCCTTGTGACACCAAAGTAGAATCTTGGAGCTGGCAGGGGAACAAGGCTTGTACTGAGCCTTGTGTCTCGTACGTGGTGTGGGCAGAAGCTAAAAGGCAGTGGGCTGAGGTTTAGACGCCAGAAAATAGATAAGAGCAGGGGTTGCCACATCAGAGTCCCCTCTTCCATCCCCATGAACGCCAGGGAACCTATTTTTCATTGGTGGTCTACACTAAAGAAAGCAGGAAGAATCTCTGCAGAGGGACGTCTCAGAGACCTCCGTTAAATACTCTGCTTGGAACTCTTGAGGTATTTTGCTATTGGGGGGGGGGCGGGTACACTGAATCCAAACAGCTAAAGCCAAAGCTCCTCTGACTCCCACCGTTCCTGCAATTCCTGTCCTACCCCCAGTGTTAACCCCCAACGTATATACAGATTCTATTTACGTAGATGGGGCCTCGGGAAATCAAAAGGCCCTACAATGCAGGTGATTCAAATTCTTATTAAATGATCTTACGTTCAGTTTTTCCACGTGGCTTCTATAATCTGTTGAAGGAGAGAAAAAAGAACATTCTTTTATTTTGTACCTCATTAGTGAGTCCTCACCATACTCTTCCTTAGGTCTCTTTTCCATTTCAGTCTGGCTCTCGGATTCTTAGAAAGGACAATGGATCTTTAAATTCACTCAGTTTGTGTTGGGAAGAGGCCAAAATTAGTTAGTGTCCCACTGAGACCCCGTCGGGGTAGCCTTCTAATTGTACAATCTCGGGAACGCATTTACACCTCCTCCCCCTCTTCTTTTCCTCGTTTGGCATATTCTAGCTTGTGTTTTGCTGTCCCTGTAAATAGGAGAGAAAATAAAAGACACTATTCAGCCTCTTTTGTCTGAAAAGTCTGGCATTTCAGTGGTTTTCTTTAAAGGGGGTCCTCATTTGTAACCAGCTTTGCCATTAACGGAAATCAATCTGAATGTCCTATTGTGCATCTCTTTCTTCCTGCACAGTCTGAATTGCCTTTGCCAAGTTTTCGAGCTGAACCTGAAAGACCCTCTCTCATGTCCCCCATTCCCTGCCTCCAGCTCCGCTGAATCCTTGCAGAGCTTTCTCAGCAGAAGGGCTGCAGAGTGAGGATAGGGAGGAACTCACCCTACTCCGCTAACCCAGTGGCCTGAGCCAATCACAAAGCGGATTGGAACCTCGTTTGAGCCCCCCCCTCCCCAACAGCCTCCTGGAAAGGGGGCACTGGAAGGGTGTGTTTGCAATTCAAATCCTTGGCTTTCTGCCTGCCTCTTTTCCAAATAAGAAGGCAGGAGCTGCTGTCAGGTGCAAAGGGGTCTTCTGAGTTGCAGTGGCAATAGGATCCAGAAAGCCTCCCTCCTGTCTCTTACCTGTTTTCAAAGCTAACGGAAAGGGCAAGGATGGTGGAGGCTTTCTGTGCCACCTGGAAGCTGACGGACAGCCAGAACTTTGATGAGTACATGAAGGCGCTAGGTAGGTAAAAATCAGATGTGCTGTTCTCCTCTTAACCTGCAGCTTCAGTAGTGCCCAGTCCTTTTTTCACCCATGAGATTGGCGAGTGACAAAGACAGATCGTGTTGTCATAATCGAACGAAAGGCTATGCATTTCCCACAGAAGGGATTTTTAATGAACATGTGTCTGCTTTCTTGCCCGGGGCTAAGTAACGGTGCATTTGGTAGTCTGTGGGGGAGGTGAGGCTTCTGTGCCTTTTTGTTTTCTCTTCAGCATCCGCTTATCATTTGTGCATCGAATTAAGCACCCACGTATCATTATGGCTCAGTAGTTGTACTGGCTGATTAGTGGGCTAATGAAACTTAACTCGAGGGCCTGGATTCCGGAATAGGAAAGCAGATTCTTGTTATGTGAGTTATTTTGGAAGTTGCAGCTAACTGTATTGCTTCTTTAGGTGTGGGCTTCGCCACTAGGCAGGTGGGAAATGTGACCAAGCCAACGGTGATCATCAGTCAGGAGGGGGACAAAGTGTTGATCAGGACTCAAAGCACATTCAAGAACACAGAGATTAGTTTCCATCTGGGAGAAGAGTTCGACGAAACCACTGCAGACGACAGAAACTGTAAGGTAAGGAGCCGCTCCTTCTCTGGAGTGGGGGTGGGGAGCAGGCAGTAAAAGAGAGATTCCTGATGTTTCTCTTTTTTAGCTGATGGGAAGAAGAGAATGTTCTCGGTGTTTCATTTCAGAGAGGACCCCAGGATTAATATTGCATCCTAGTGCACATATGTTACGTTCCGAGCAGCGGGGGCTATGGCTCAAATCTCAAGTCTACTTCTCACTATACATTTTTTCTTTTCATATCTGTATTTCAAAAATACCACTGTTCATTTAAAATAAAGATTGCATTTTGCTTAATCTCTCTGATTGCCTCAGTTTGACTAAATAGTTTGCCTCTTCTTAAAGCTTTGTTTAAAAGAGCAGAGTGACTGGTCTGAGAGTACTTGTTCAGGACTTTCATTTCTAATAGATGAAGTTTTTGCATTTAGATGTACACATTTCAATCAAATTATGAATTATTAGTTTATATAATGACTCTAGAAGCAACAGAGGATATGGTACTAATATGAGAAGCAGTTGCTTACCATTTATTCAATTAACCACTTCAACATGATTTTTATATCAGAAATCTAATCTGTACCTTTTGCTATGTTCTACATTTTGATGTCGGTCTCAGTCTGTTGTTAGCCTGGATGGGGACAAACTGGTTCATGTACAGAAATGGGATGGCAAAGAAACACGTTTTGTAAGAGAAATTAAGGATGGCAAAATGGTTATGGTAAGTAATGGCCATTCTCCCTTTGTTCCTTCTAGCTTTGCACTGCCCGTTCCCACTCCCCAGCTCTTTCTCCCTCCCTCCCTTCTTTAATAACATTAAGTCTCCAGCAGGGTTCTTTGATCATGGGTAAAACAGAGGAAATAAAAACTTCCTAGCTAACTGTATCCTCAGCTCTGCCTCTTTAATTATAGAAAAAAAGAAAAATTCTATGCAGCATAGTTTTAAAAAGTTGCCATTGATTTAGCTAAAACTATGTCGAAAGAATGTGTAGGATTACTGTGAATGTCTAAACCGCAAATGAAATCTAAATATAAAAATATTCATGGGAACATCTGTGTGGCTCAGTCCATTAAGCATCCAATTCTTGGTTATGGCTCAGGCCATAATCTCAGGGGCATGAGATCAAGCCTCATGTAGGGTTCTGTGCTCAGCACGGAGTCTGCTGGAGATTCTCTCCCTCTCCCTCTGCTCCTCCCCCCACCTCCCATCCCACTCATGCTCTCTCTCTCTCTCTAAAATAAATAGTTAAATAAAATCTTTTTAAAAATTCATGGAAATATATAAAAGGAGTGATATTACTATAAGAATATCAAGTTTGCTGAATATCAGAGAAATTACTTTATAGCTACTATGATAAATAAGAGATCTTTAAACATTTTATATTTTAGTTTATAAAAGTTCCATATGTTCAGTGCAGATAATTTGGGATATAACAGAAAAGTGTAGTTTCTCTTTAGAGGGAACCATGTGGATGTTACTTCCTTTCAGTCTTTCTTTTGAGGCATACGGTGCCTTGTAAACATGCCCGTTCAGTACCGGTAGTCATGTAAAAACCTGTGAGATATAAAATAAAATAAAACTTCTCCAATGATTGAGTAGCACCAGGAACTGGGGGCAACGTTATGCCTTAATCTAACATCCAGGCACGTTTTGTGAACTGAGTAACGGTATTTTGATAACATTGAAATACTAAATATATCATTTTGGGGTTTTTTTGGGGGGGTTGGGTATTGCTGTACATATTTCTTCTAGGATAGTAGATGAAAGGGGTTCTTTGTTTTTGTGATTTAAGGAAATTGTTGTTTTTTCTATTCTCCTTAAGTGTTGCAATCAGGGCTGTTCTAGTTTAAGACACGGGGCTCACGTTAGTCATACTTCTTTTCATGGATGGAAGTGGAATGGAGCATAGAGGATCACTTTTCCTTTTATGCGAATGAATATTTGCCTACTTATTTCGGCACCGAACGTTGAAAGAAAGGACTTATTTATAAAAGATCCAATCTGAGATTCTCCTTTATGTTTTACCTCCATTTCCCCCCTGAATACAGGACAGCGGTTAGCTCAGCTTTGGCGTGTATGACTGGTCAGGCAAGACTGATTTCAAAACAAGATTAAAGCAATGGATGACAGGGACACACTATATTCTCGAAAGTCATGTCAACACATGAAAATAACAAACATTAAAAACCCCCTAGGTTTTGTAAAGAGGTTTTAGAGCAATTCTTCCGGTCAGATTTGACATAAAAATCCATGTTCTATCTCATACTCAGTCACCTAGGTCCACCTGGGCTAAAGTACGACAACCAAAGCAATGAGAACATTTGTACCTTTACTTTTTCCTGATGACTTCGAAACAAGTCATTCCAAATACCATTTACCCAAATGATTTGGATTTTCTAAAAATTCTTCAAACTTTATCTGTTATGAAAACCTAGTATGAATTCCATTCACTTTCAAAGCAGATAGCTATTTTGCTCCAATTACCCTGATAATTTAAGGTAAAAGGAATTCTTTCAACCTGAATCTACATAATCTCCGTGTTTCAGTTGATTTTCCTTTTAGAGACATGAACCATGTATTCGTGTTATTCACTCCATACATAACAAAATGTCTTTTCTCTTTAAGAAATGAAGAGCTTATGCAGCATTTAATATTTGTAAATGACATTATCCTTTGGCATAACAAACACAAATTATATATATGATAATCTTTAGAAGTTTCAGCTACGGATATTCTTGCGTAAAAAGATTTGATTATCTTTTGCATCTTTCAGACTCTTACTTTTGGTGATGTGGTTGCTGTCCGCCACTATGAGAAGGCATAGAAAGTTTCCTGATCTGGGGTTGGAAAAGCTCTACAATTTTTCTGTTTACTCAAGTCTCAGTGTTATCCTGCTATTACAGCATGGGTGATCACTAATTAGAAGGTTATCTTTGATGTGGTGGTGGAAAACGGTGCTCTAAAAACTTGTTTGAAAAACTTTTTACTGCAAACTAGCCCAATTTTGATCTGCAAATTTATCATGTTTTATAATTCACATTAAAAATTTTAAGCCACATTTTTAAAATAAAGAAGTGAGTACATTTTATAATTTCCATTGGAATGCAAATCAAATTGGAATAAAAATCTTACACCCATGAGAAATGTTGTCGTTGTTTTTAATATCATTTATCTGGTGGGGGAATTATACATTAGGAGGTTTTAGACAAAATAGCCTTTCTTATTGTAGAAGGTAAAGCTGGAAAAGTTAGCACTTTGTTTACAATATGAATTAAAAAGAAATAAGCAGAGGCCTGGGGAAAAGTGAAAATGCCACAGTTTTGGTTGAGATTGCCATAGAGAATTTGTGACAATTAAATTCATTTGGCCAGAACCCCAAGGAGTCTTGTGATGGTGGGCTGGGCTGCTATTAGAAACAGGTAGTCTGATGAAGCAAAATGATATATATGAAAATGTCTTATTAAAAGGTAAGTACAGTCAAAATATCACACAATCAAAATGTCATATAATTATTTCTTCTTGAAAGGTAAATAGGAAAAGAAAGTGAATTTAACCTGGATCATAAAGATGTGTCTCCAGACAAGTACATTGAGCTAAACTAAGTCAGTGAGAGTGCTAAAATTGGGTGTGCATAGAATGTGCACTAAGGCATTCAAATTCTCTTTTGGGGGTGTGTGTGTGTGTGAGTTGTTGGAACTGAGTTGACCAAGGGAAAGTAAATATCTATTTGTAACTGGCTAGGGCTTGCCTTGTAAGTAGAAACAAACAAATGTTAACTTTGTATTTCATCCGTATAAAATGATTTTTAGCCATTTCCCCAAACCAACAAGGTGAAGCAGGTAAGGCGATATTATTTAGTTTACTGAAAAGGAAATGGAATATTAGGTTTACATGTCCACGTTCTAATGATTAATGAATAATACTGAGAACTGTAAACCTTGTGATTTTCCCCTTCATTTCTTCTCAAAAATTGACATTTCAGTTTAACATCTCCTCTGGGGAGGGGGGGAAGCAAGATTTTCATTTCCCTGATCACCCCTTAGGAAATCTCTCTGTTAGCCTCTGGGGGGAAAATAGGGTAAATATTTTTTTCAGGAAAAATATGCAATATTCATTTAATCAGCCAGCTGATTTCAGTAAATTTCTATAAACTAATTCAAGGCCTAATTAACTTACAGATATAAGCATGAGAAAACTTACTTTAACTTACAAAATTCACCATAATGATACTATTACCTGACTATTAGGTTACTTTAATTACTATAATGAAGAGTAGAAAAAACTAAAGCATAGCTATAGGATTTAACATTTGAATACAATTATTACCAAATGCCAAGATAATGTCTGGCTAAGATGACCATTCCTAAAACTACAGAGTCTACCCCCCCCCCCTTTTTTTTAGTAAGATCCAAACCCAGAGTAGAGCCAGTGCAGGGCTTGAACTCACAACCCTGAGATGAGAGGTCGGCTGCTAAACCTACTGAGCCACCCAGGTGCCCCACACCTCTGTCTTTAAAAGCATGAAACAGAACATCGAGAGAGTGTTTGCTCCAAATTGTTCAGACAACCTTCATCTTTGCTTCTGTTGGAAGACTGATTTCTTTTGGTGATTCCAGCCTAAGCTCCAGTAGAAGCATGGATTCTGACCTCTATTCTGAAAGATACAAGGCCTAGGATGGGGATTCGGCAGCTTTGGCTCAATGTAATTAGGCCAAATAACAGCTTGCTGGCATTTATTTCCATAACAACGGTCTCACCTAGTGAAGAATGAGAAGGGTTTTGGGTGGCCTAAAAGAGAAACAAAATTACAATTACAAAGATCAGGGGCAGTAGTGGTGGACCAAATGTATTTTTCTGGGAAGGTAATTAACAAATGTCTTTACTTCCTAAATGTTTACAGGGTAGTTGCAAATCATTTTTCTTCTAGCAGTATTCTAGCTCATACAGGAATCTGCCAGCATACTAACTTTTCTGGTTTGTCCTTTTTGTTTTTGTTTTTAACATAGTCAATAGAAAAGGGAAAATTACCAAGCCCACAGGCAATTTGACCAACAGGCCCTGGAAAAACATTTGTGAAATCCCAAGGTCTGCAAACTTGAGTAAAGGCTCGCTTGTGAAATCCACACTTGGACCACTGATGATGAGTAAGCAGCGACTTCCACTCTGTCACATGTGTTCTCTCTCACTCAAATGCACACCCTCACAAGGAACAATTCCTCCATCTGGAACACGGGGACCTATCAATACATGTCCAAAGTTAAGGTGAAAACCCAGAGATGCTAAGGAACTGTCGCTTTGCGCTTCTTAGAGAGTAGTTATAAAGGAAAACAAAAGAAAGCAGAGGGAGTAGAAGGGAGAATGATGTTTCTACGCATTGTCTTTTTAGGATTTCAAGCATTTCTTAGGTTTCAAAATGTGCAGGTGGTATTTTATGCTTACTTACTGAAGAACTGTTTCACAATCAATTCACTTCCACTAAAGCTTATTGGAACTGGGGGGATGGGGGGATGGGGGCATGGAGAAGACCAAAATTGCTATTTTTACACTTAAAAAATCATTTTCCTATCTTTGAAAATCTTTGGGCTAGAAACACACAAGTTATTTTGCTGTCCTTAAAGTTATTCTCTCTCATCTGTTCACCACTTTTCCCCTGCCCATTTTCCTCCATACTTTTGAGGTTGTGGACTGAGAAATTCCAAAGACCATTCTGTCCACCCCTGGAAAGCATTTTGGTTCTAGAAAGGCTTTTGAATTATCCTAAAACTGAGGCAGGACTTAAGCACTCTGGCAATACATGAAACAAAATGGAGGAATCTTGACTCCCATTTCAAAGCCCCTTTCATGTGGCACCTTCCCATGAAATTACACAGGACACGATATAAGGTTTCCTCTGATGAGAAACAAATACATTTAACAACCTCTTTTATGAGGTTAATCATTCTGCAGGATATTTTCTTCTCCAAAGGAATTCCATGCCTTACAAATTTAAGCTATATGTTTTTTATCTTAAAGAGGCCAGCATCCTTATATCATAAATGGTAAAAGAAGGAACACAGAACCCAAAGAAGTTTGGAGATCTTGGCTCCATTGTCAGACTAAGTATCTTTAAAAATTCCTTAGAAGAGTAAAACCAACTTGCTCTATTTATGCTTTTCATGTCTCTCGGGACCGCATGAAGCACAGTTCTGAGACATTGTTCTAACTCAGCTGTAAATGAAAAAAAAAAAAAAAAACACGCCCAAACAACCAAAAAATTAAAACCTAGTGTCTTTGAGCAGTGTTCTCAAACATCACCATCACTTCAGCATCACCTGGAGGGCTATTAAAAACACAAATTACTGGACTACGCTTACCCTCCCTCCTGAGTTTCCGATGTCATTGATCTGGGATCGGACCTGGGAATTTTCATTTCTAACTAAAATTCCCAGGTAGTGCTGATGCTGCTAGTCTAGGGACCGCCGTTCGAGATCCACTGTGCTATCCAAAACTTCTGACGACCTACTCCAAATTATGCTACTTCAAGGTTCTCTGCATGTGTTCCGCAGAGAAGCCCCATCCGTTTGGTGCCAGTGGCATTTAGGAAAGATGATCTGCCCGGGGTTTGCCCAAGCACATTCCTTCCTAGGCCAGTCACTGCTGCGAAGACATAAGAGGGCAGATAGTCGCTAGACAGTTGCAGAAGGTCAAACGAACCCACTCGTTGCGGAATCTGCCCTCGCACGTGACCTCTGGGCGTCTACACCCTCACCCTTCGGCCTTCTCTCCACCCCCGGGCCAGACAGCCTCAGGCTCCCGGCTCCGTGGCCTTGACCTGCGATGGCTCTTCTAGGTGCGCTCGTCTGCTGCCTGTTGGTCGCCGGGCATGGCCGTCCCGGGCTCGGACTGCCCGTGGCGCCCGGTGGCAGCCCGGGTCCCGCTCCGGCAGTGGGTGAGTGCGCGACCCTTTCCCTGCCGGGAGCTGCCGGAGAGCGCCGGGCTAAAGCGCGCGGTCAGGAAAAGTGCTTGGGGGCAGCAGTGCGCCCCGCGGAGGCTCGCGGCAGTGGAGCCCCAGGCGCGCCGGGCGCTGGGAGGAGGAGGGCGACTGCGGGACCGGAGCGCCTAGCGACCGGCGGGAGGTCGGGCTGGGCGGGGAAGCATCTTTGCCAGTGGGGGCGCTGCAGGGGGCGGCGGACACCAGGTTCCTCCGGGTGTTCGTCCCGGGGAAGGAAGGCGTTCTCTGCGTGTCTCTAGGAAAACCGAAGCTAGAAGCTGGGTGTCCCGCATTCCCAGAGTGCCCGGTCTGCCCGGAGCGTAGGGGAGCTGCGGAGTTTCCTCTTCCCTACAGGGATGTACATTTCAGTGGCACTCAGGGTGTCTTCTGTCCTGCTCGCCGGGGTTGGTGGCCTTTTCTTCCCGCCCACTCCTCCAGCAGAGGACCATCACAGCCTCGATGCTACCCACCTCTTAGTCTATGTTAGAACTCGCGGGACCTTCATTTCACTTTACCTGGATGCCCCTGGGTTCTCTGTGGGTGGGACCAGTTTTACTCATTCTTCACACTTTACTGCAGTAGCGGTTCTCCAAGTGTGGGACCAGCAGCATCAGCAGCACCTAAATGTGTTAGAAAGGCAGGTTCCCAGCTCACCCCAGACCTACGCAACACGATACTCTGAAAATTGGGGCCCAACAACCTGTTTAAGGAATTTTAGATTTTAGGATGCCTTTTGAGCCTTCAGTTTCAAAGATCAAGTTTCGCCCTGCCTCCCTGCCTCCCTTTGAAAATAATTGCTTCATTAATTAGGGGAGGGGGGATTTTGTTAGGTGGAGTGCTGTTCTGTGTTTGGGCATAGCTGTCTCTGAAACTCAGCACGGTGCTCGGTGCTGAAACCTCCTCTCTTCTCTGATGCTCTTGCTCTCTCACACGACTTTGGATATGCTCTGAAAAAATACCTCCTCTGTCTGAGAGCCAAGTTCTCATGACTCAGCTGTCAGGCAGTTGAAAGCAAGAACTGTGAATCTGGTTTCCCAACTGTCAGTCATAACAAGAAATTGATCCAAAATGCTTATGCATGCTGGTTTCTGCTTTTATTAAAGCTAGTTTTTTGTTTTTGGTTTTTTTTTTTTTAATTGTGTTACTGTTTAGGATTTTGAGATAAAATATCCCAGGTTGCATGGGACCACCCAATGGCAAATCTGCTGTTTGGCTTTTAAGGATCTGATTGTAGAAGACCTCAATGACAACTTTCTGATGTGTAGGGAATCTTCACTTACACTTCCTTCTTTTGATAGAGAAGCTACAAGGCTGAGTCACTTAGGGAGGGGGTAGGGATGCGGAAACTGGGTTTAAAGATCTGCTGAATTGTTGACTCAGCAGTTTCACTGGATATATTATATGTTTTCCACTTGATGTGACCTTCTTTCTCCTCCTGATCCCATCCCAAATTGCTTCCTTTACAACACCCACCATGACTGGCCCCTGCTTCCTTGGTGTGTGTGTGTGTGTAAATTCTCAGTCCTATCAAGTCCCAGGGGGCAGAGGACAACAACCCAGGGAGACCTCACCTGGGTGTGTTTGTCTAGAACTCTTTAGAATTAGGGGCACCTGGGTGGCTCAGTCAGTTAAGCATCTGCCTTCAGCTCAGGTCATGATCCCAGGGTCCTCGGATCCAGTCCTGCTTCATGCTCCTTGCTCAGCAGGGAGCCTGCTTCTCTCTCTCCCTCTGCCACTCCCCTGCTTGTGCATGTTTGCTCTCTCTCCCTCTTTCTGTCAAATAAATAAGTAAAATTTAAAAAAAAAGAATTAGTAGGTCAGGGCCTGCAGGAGTATTTGGTGGGAACTGTTGTTATAAGCACACAAACAAAAATACCTATTTGAAACAATAACCATGTGTCCAAACATCTGAATTATGTTTTACTAGGTTCTTTAGGATAAATTATAATGATTTTAGATAAACCATAAGGGTTTTTTTGGCATAGTGTTGAGCATTTATCTAGATATGTTGACAACATGCACATGCAGGTACACATATATTTGTGGAGATCTTATTAAAGTTTGTCTGCGGAACAAGAGAGCAATCATCGTGTAGTGAAAAGAACTTGGGACTGCAAACCAGAGAATCTGTAGCAGAGTGTGGGCTCAGCCACAGGCCAGGTTTGTGGCCTTAGACAGACAGACAGACACACACACACACACACACACACACACACACACACACACACACACACACAGCAGTTTATCTCTAATTTCAGTAGAGGAGGGAGGTGAGGCCTCCAGAGGTTCATTATTCATAAATCCCAGGTTAAGAACCTGGCAGAGCTCCTCTTGGCTTCTATTTAAAGACTTCCTTCAGTGCATCTAAATAATTACCCCCTCACTTATCTGGATCTGGCAGGGCAATGTAGTGGAAAGAGCGCTCGACTGGAAGTCTAGAGAGACTGGTTCTGGTTCAGCTTTCATTACTGAGTCACCATGTGATCTTGAGGAAATCCTGAAATCTGCCTTTGCCTAATTAAAGAATGTTTATTGAGGGCCCACTCGAGGTCAGACATCTTCTAGATGCTGAGGATACAAAAATCGAGGTACTACAGATGTGTTTTTGATGTGTTTCCAGTTTGGGTTTATAAAACTTTAATGTATTCATTATCTCATGTTCCTTAATGGTCACGGTATCTCATGGAGGTGTCGTCATCTATTTCACATGAGGCAAGTGGGACGGGAGGACATTTGAAGGTGAGCACACACAGGGAGGCAAGCAGTGCAGGGGTTAAGAGCAGCACGGAATCTGGAGTTAGCTTTCCTGCATCCCTATCTTGACCCTGTTGTGTATGACACGTGTGACTTGGATTAATCTGTGTGCTGCACTTCCTTATCTGTAAATGGAAAATAATGATGAGTTAAGGTATGGAAAGTGTAAAAAACAGTACGAACCTTATAGTAAGTACTTGATAAAATCTAACTCTTACTTGGAAATGAGGAGGTTCAATCTCAAATTCAAGCTTGGGGTCAAAATAATAACAGTGTAATTAACATCGAGTTTACTAGATGCCAGGTATCTTCTAAGAGCTTTACTTCTAATAAATCACTTAACTCTCATGCAGGAGGCAGTGATATTCTTCCAATTTTGCAGATAAAACAAGCCAAGATCATACCGTTAGATTAGTAAGTGGAGCTTGGATTGATTGATTTTTAAAGATCTATTCATTTTATTTGAGAGAGAGAGAGACAGAGAGAGAAAGAGCAGGGTGGGGAGGCGCAGAAGGAGAGGGAGAGAGGGTCTTAAGTAGACTTTGTGCTGAGCATGGAGCCCCACCTGGGGCTGGATCCCATGACCCTGAGACCACAACCTGAGATGAAACCAAGAGTTGGACACTCAACCAACCGTACCACTCAGACGCCCCTGGAACTTGGACTGAAAGTTGCAGTAGTCTCACTCTGGAGTCCCTGCTCTTAACCGCAAAACTATACTGTTCTGTCCTCAGTTTATTGCACCTTAATACTCTACAAGTGATTAAAAAAAAACATGTTTACATACAAGTAAGATGTACTATATATTTATACACCAAGAAGGACAGCCTCCAGGCTGCTTGCCAACTCTGCTTTGCGTACTGGCTAAAGTATGCCTAAGCTAAAAATAAAAGTTGGAGTATTTTTCTGCATTAAGGAATAAAATAAATCACTCGTGGCAAATGTTTTCAAATGGGGACGGAATATCAAGTAACTAATCATAAGGACTGTTTTATGTCTACTTTCTTCTGGATCTTTTGTCTACCACTTCTTAGCTGTGAACTTAAATACGTTATAAAATTATGACAATGTTGTGGGAAAAAAACAACCCAAATATAACTTACCTTTTCCACCTTAACAAATGAACAGTTTTCAGTTTTTTGCTTTATTATCCCAGCTTTGGGTTCTGTTCAGGTGTTTGCTCACTTACATACTCAGCCTTTCTCATCTCTGTACAGACAGATCGCCTTCTGCTTGTTTGCTCCATGTTTCTAGATTAGGACATGCTGCTATGTCACTTCCGATGTGTTTCTGATATAAATTAGTCATCATCAGAGTGAACTCAAAATTCAAAGTGTGAAAAGCCTCAATGTTAAAATAACGTATTAATTGCACATGAGAAGGCAGCTAGATGATATATGTAATTTAGGTATAAGCAAACTAGAGGACCTTTCAAAATGGGGTTCAGATTTTGACTCTGCCATTTATTAGCTGTGTATATCTGAGCAAGTTTCCTAATCGACCCAGCATTCATTTCTCAACTCTAAAATGAGAACTTCAAGTTTTGAGAATGAAATGACATAGTATATTTAGTTTCCTTATTATAATGTGTGGCACAAATGCTTAATAAAGAGAAGTACTACTGTGATTATTTGTACCAGTATTTCCTTCAATGAAAGACTCTTTCCTATGCTCTCAAATGGGTTCTCAGTTTCTCCCTGAGGTTTCGTCTCTTTAACAAACGCTTTCCTCAATATTATTAACATTTGATTCAAGTGTACATCGGGAGATGTTCCTGTATTTAGTAATTTTTAAGAGCTGCTAGCAATCCCTACTTTTGCCTTAAAACTAATATTAAAATGTTATGTTCTTTTTCCTTTAATGTTGAGAGGCAAGGATTTTCAAGAAAGTAGGAGTGAGACTGAGGTCCTCGTTCGGCAACCTATTCACTGTGGAACCCTAACAGACCATATAATGTTTCTATGTCAATTTTTCCACAAGAAGAATATAAATAAGTTCTAAAACCTTAATTTCTGCAAGGAAGGAAACATACTACTAAGACACGACATATATTCTTAGTGACCTCCCAGAAGGATATTTCCCTATATTTCATCATGCAACTTATGTTTGTTATGTAATCTTTGTTAGGTAGTCATGCCATCCCTGAGCTCATGAGTTCTGACACATGTAAGTAGTAAATTGTAGTAAATTCTTCCTACTCTCCGAAATCCTCATCTCCTGACAGGGAACTATTGTATTTACCTTCAGGGCAGATGAACCTTTCAGTTATTAAGGCTTTCCTCCATTACAGGGAGAACTGTCTCTAGTTTTACCGTAAATATTTTTATGGGAATTCCGAAAGGGAAGCAGATTTAACACCATTTCTTTTCTAATCAACAGGACAGTTCTGGCATGTGACTGACTTGCACTTAGACCCTACCTACCACATCACAGATGACCACACAAAAGTGTGCGCTTCCTCCAAAGGCGCCAATGCCTCCAATCCTGGCCCCTTTGGAGATATTCTGTGTGATTCTCCATATGACCTTATTTTGTCAGCATTTGATTTTATTAAAAATTCAGGACAAGAAGCGTCTTTCATGATATGGACAGGGTAAGTGATTATGCAAACACCGTTAGTTACTCAATATTTATCCACAGTGTCCTGAGCTTCATTAGAATGCTGAATTCCTACGAAGATTAATTAGGTTTTAAGTTAAGAATTATTTGGGTTTTAAAAATACTATGTCAAATTAATCATTAGATTATTAGAGATAAGGAAGATTTTAGAAGTCTCAGAATTTTTAATTTTTGTAGAATACAGGCTCTAGACAAATGTTGATGTTAGCTAAGAGATGACTTCACAAACAGAACATTTACATCAGTGTTTTGAGGTGTTTATTAATGTGATAACAGGTCTTGTTTAAATCATCAAGAACAAAAGCCTACAATGGCAGTTAATCTGGGATAGTAATTTTGTAAATATCATCTTCTGGTGGTATAATTAATTAATTCTACCTGCCATGACAGAGTGATGAGGTCTATGTTTCCTGTGCCTGCAGTAATGACCATGGTGCTATTTAACTAATTTATACATTATAACTCATTTAATCTTTGCAATTGGTTTTATTATTCCCATTTTACAGATGAAGAAATGAAGGCTGAGCATCTAACTTCTTGCTCAAGTGCACAGAGCTAGTAAATGGCAAAGCTGGGCAATTTTAGCTCGAATCTGTGCTTTTAGTTGCTCAAACATTTGTCTCTCATAATCTTCAGTCAAGCAGTGTAATAGGCTTGTATTTGTATTACGCAAATTTTTAAAGTAGGACTTTCTGTGGGAGAAAGGTAAATGAAGAGTAGTTTATCAACTCTTTTAACAATCATCTGTTGTTTTGTTGAGGAAGGTGTGCAGTGTACCTTCAGGGCAACAAGGCATCGTGCATACATCGAGTGACTTTTTATAGAAATTGGTTTTTTTCTCGGGGTACCTGGGTGGCTCAATTGGTTAAGCGGCTGACTCTTGATTTCAGCTCAGGTCATGATCTCAGGGTCTGGTATTCAACCCTGAGCCCGGTGCTGGGCTCCACACTTGGCAGGGTGTCTGCTTGAGGATTCTTTCTCGCCCTCCTCCTCTGCCCCTGCCCCTGCTTGCACCCTCTCCTCCTGCCCCTCCCCCTGCCTGCGCACACACTCTCTCTCTCAAATAAAGAAATCTTTTTTAAAAGAAAGTTTAGAAATTGATTTTGTTCTCTATGATTTGTCTCCTTTTCAGGGATAGCCCACCTCATGTTCCAGTGTATGAACTCTCAACAGACAAAGTCATAAGTGTGATTGCTAATATGACAACTACCATCCAGAGTCTCTTTCCAAATCTCCGGGTTTTCCCTGCGCTGGGTAATCATGACTATTGGCCACAGGTAAATTTGATTTCAACTTCCAAAAGTGTTTCAAGGATTTTCCCCATCAGGACTGTCAAAACTATGACAATAACTAGCTGATGGTAGGGCATGGGAATGCGGCTACGGCGGTAGAGTGTGCTCTTAATAACTTGAAGAAGGTGAGACAAGTGCTTTGGAGACTTTACAGTGACTCAAAATATTCCATAAAAAAAAGTTATGTCCATAGTGAGTTTTGGAAGCAAATTGCCTAGTTTGTGGATTATTTTTTTTTAAAAGATTTATTTATTTATTTGACAGAGATAGAGACAGCCAGCGAGAGAGGGAACACAAGCAGGGGGAGCGGGAGAGGAAGAAGCAGGCTCATAGCGGAGGAGCCTGATGTGGGCCTCGATCCCAGAACGCCGGGATCACGCCCTGAGCCGAAGGCAGACGCTTAACTGCTGTGTCACCCAGGCGCCCCTAGTTTGTGGATTATTGATTCTTGTTTTCCTTCATATTCTTCCTCAATTTCTACTTTCTTTTGAATAATTTTGTTGTTCATTCAATTTCCATGATAAGGTTAGCAAGGAAGTTTAATATTGACAAATGTTTCCATCTTGCAGAATTTCTATCAGGCATACAAATTTCTCCACACTCTGCTCTATGCTAGATTATGATTAAAAACAAAAGCATAGGGGCACCTGGGTGGCTCAGTAGGTTAAGCGTCTGCCTTCGGCTCAGGTCATGATCCCCGGGTCCTGGGATTGAGCCCTTCGGTGGGCTCCCTGCTCAGCGGGCAGTCTGCTTCTCCCTCTTCTCCCTGCTCATGCTCTCTCTTGCTATCTCTGTTTCTCTCAAATAGATAAATAAAAAATCTTTCTTAAAAAAAAAATCCAAAACATAGCAAACTATCATAAGAACCAAAGAGGGAGGTTCCTGTTCAAGTCTAGTTTATTTAATTAAGATGTGATTCAAGACAGAGATTGTGTTCAGAATGTTTAATGCCTGATAAGCCCAGGTCTCAACCTATTAGAGGGACCATTTATTAAACAGCCTGTACATAACAGTTGGATGCTGGGCCTTGGCTATAGGGTCCTCTTAGAGTAGGTAGAATCTTAGACTTGTACAGATTCAAGAGATCTCAGAGACTGTTTTTTAGTTCAGGGCTTGGCAGACTGTGATCTGTGGTCCAAAAACATTTGTTTTTGTTATGAGGTTTTATCAGAATACAGCCATGGCTCTTCTTTCTGTCTTGCTTGTGGCTGATTTCTGATTTTGCACCAGAACAGCAGAGGAGAATTGTGGCCACAGAGACTGTATGGCCCATAAGCTTAAAATACTTATTATTTGGCCCTTCCTAAGAAAAGTTTGCTGACCCTTGGTCTAGATCAACTCTTCATTTTATAGATGAGAAAACTGAGGCCCGGAAATGTCACATTGCTGTTCACATGCTCACAATCGCTTGGTGGTAGAGGCCACATCGTGGATCTTTGGCGTTCGATTAGACTAACATCCTTTCATATACCCCTTATTCTTGCCAGATTGACGTACTCAGTATTCCTGGACATGGTATTTACTTTCATACCTCTCTTTGGCTAGAATTATCTCCTTGCTTAGAATATCTGTTCCATCTCATATCAAAAGAATGGTCCGTGAGGGTTTTGATCACCTAAATACAGTGATTTTGAAAAGTTGTACTCTAGGATGAGCTTAAGTTTCAAGTAACTTCGTGGCACTGGCCTCCAGGCTTATGTTAGTCTCTGTGAGTCATCCTGTAAACCAGGGGTCAACTTTGTTACTGCTGGGATGTTAGACCACACGGGGCAGACGCTTGGGGATGAACATTCTCTAGAAGCCAGAGGCTACCTAGGGTTTTTTTGTTCTGTTTTGTTTTTAAGATTTATTTATTTATTTATTTTAGAGAGAGAGAGAGTGAGAAGGGGGAGGGACAGAGGGAGAGAGAGAACCTTGAAGCAGGCTCCCCACTGAGCATGGAGCCTGACGTGGGGCTCAATCATAGGACCCCAAGATCATGACCTGAGCCGAAAACAAGAGTTGGCTGCCTAACCAACTGAGCCACCCAGGTGCCCCACGCACATTGTTTTTATATGCTTTAGGTGACAGGCAGATTGGTGTAGTGGAGAACACATGGGGTTTAGAGTTGTATTCACTAGACTATAAACCTACCCTGCTCTGCTCCCAAAAGCTTGACCAACTTGGATAATTCACTTAATGTCCTTTACCCATAAGTCACTCGTTTGTAAATAGGAGCAATGCTACCTGCCCTGGAAAGTTTCTGTGAGAATTAGTGCTATGGCATGAAAAGGCGATAGCTTCCAGCCTGGCACATCTGAGCCCTCAGTAAGTGGAATGGCAGTTATTACAGCACTACGCAGGGACATGGGATACATTTTCCCCAACTCCTTTGGGGATTTGTTTCATTTTGCTTTTATTTCCATCCTCTTTTCGTGAAGTCAAAGCTTATAATAATTCAAAGATAGAGGTGATATCAAAATTCTAAAATATATCCTGTTGTATGTATAGCTAGGGTATGTTGGGCAGCCCGTATACCTTAAAGAGTTAATTTTTTTCTCTTTCAAACTTATGACTTTATATCTGAAAATCTTCTTTCTGTTATTCTACTTCCATCCTTCCACCCCAGTTTCAGAAATGTCAAATGTAACATGAAAACCCCATAACAAATTCTCCTACAGACAGATAGCCGAGGTCAAATTCTGGTGAATATTAGTAACAACTATGTTAGTATTATTTAACAAATAATTAGGTAGCAAATAATTTGTTAAGTATTATTTCTCTATTAAAATCTCATAAACATGCACATAAACATAGTTACATAAGCATACATACACAAATGCTCATCCCCACCCATTACATCAGAAGTAGATATTAGCGTGGGCAGCCCAGGGATTCCTTCCAGTCGCCACCCAAGGAAGTAGTCTGGGCCAGGTTCCTCATTTACTCCTACACTGGCAAGGCTGGTGCCAACAAACTTATGGGTGAGTCACTTCTCATTATACCTCATTTCTCGGCAGTGCTCATGTCACAGCCAGAGAGGATTGAGATGATGGCATGGTACACCAGATAATTGGGCATAGGAGTGATGGAGGAAAGACTTGGCATTTAGACCAAGCTCTGGAACTGACCAGCTGTCCCTGGGTGAATCCTCTAACTTCTCTGGTGCTCATATTTTGCATATCTAAAATTGAGAGAAGAGTCTAGAGTAATTTTATGTAATTTTACGGTTATACATGACCATACCAGTATGTTGGCATGGCTAACATCAATGGCTAACACTTTGAGGTTTTCGATGTTGATGATGATACCCAATTTTTCATCAGAATCCGATTGACCTATAAGTCATTGTATGATTTTCGACAGATAATTCTGATATCTGACACAAATTGAAAATATACTTAGGATAGTTAGTTCTAGTTAGAACAAGTCATTTGGTTATTATGTTCCCTGAATGTACTTGTATTTTCATCATGTATTAGGGATATGTATTAGGAATTAATGTGACTTGGGTGTCATCTTGAAAAATAACGAAGCATTTTAACTAATGCTAACAGAAAAACTCCTTTAAGAAATAGGTCCATATCACCAACATACAGAGGAATATGAGGGGAGTGAAGAAAATGGCTTCAGTTTATTAATACAATTTTTTAAAACAAAAAAATAGGAATAATTACCAAATTTCACACCTGATTTGTGGATTTTTATTCAGTATATACTTTCTTAAAATTTGGGGCTTTTTCCCTTCCTTAAAACTTATGTCACATAAAGATTCTATAGTATAATATGATAAAATAGGTTGATAAAAACTACTTTATGATAATAAAAATGTTTTATACACATGTTGTTTAAAAAATCAAAACCTGTTGATATAAAGAGAAGTCTTCAAATACAAAAGCAGGTGGTTATAAATTTTCATTCAGGAAGTTCAGAAGTTTTATACTAGGGTGAGCATTTCAGAGGACATTGTTTAATTCTAAAATCATGAAGTTTTCTTCAACGTGCTATACCAGGCCCTGCATGTTCAGGCTCAAACCTGCCTGCCTCTGTGTCACTTTAATGAGCTCACTCCCACATCTATCCTATATCCTGGCCAACCAGCACAAGCGCTTTTCTCTGTAAGTAACGCTGTGCATGTTGGCGTCTGGGCCATTGTCTTTGCTTTGATGCCCTTTCTTGCCAACTTGATGAAATCATTATTCAAAGCCTGGTTTGTATGCTCTCTTCACTTTCCCCACAGTGCCGTGGGGGCCAGACTCAATTATTCACACCTCTATCCTCCCAGAACCTTTGTGGTAGTACCTCGCACATTGTCTTATAGCTGATTGATTATATATTTTTTTGTCTCCTTAAGTTATAAATTCCTTAAAGATTAAGTCTATCCAGTATTCATCCTTGCATCTCCAGATGTCTAGCATAGTCGTATGGGCTCTAGTAATGTTTAAATCAGTTAATCCACGTGTCCTTAAAGTTTCAACGGTAGGCTATGTTGTTTGTGGCCAGGATCAACTGCCCGTCATCACCAGCAAGGTGTACAATGCCGTAGCAGATCTCTGGAAACCCTGGCTCGATGAAGAAGCTATTCGTACTTTAAGGAAAGGTAAGTGAAAGATTTATTCATCCTCATTTCGTCTCTATTTTTATTCATGTTGTTTAGACTAAGATCTTTAATGTTTGCCTGGGTGTATTCATTCTGGAGGTGCCCAGTTTTTCTGGAGGCCATAAGTCATCTTTGAAAGCTGAGGGGAGGCAGGGATGGTGAGTGGACCCAGGGCAAAGAGAGCGGGTCCAAGGTCAGGGGCTAGCTCTGAAAGTGTCACTGCAGCACACAGTGGGTGTTGTCACCACGGGCTCGTGAGTGTGAGCGGGGCTCTGCCTTAAAGCCTCAGCCCCCCGAGACTGCGGCAGCTCTGGTTGATCTGACATCTCTTCCACGGCCGTGTCTGGCAAGGTCCAACTGTGTTCCCATTCTGCGCATTTCATATTTCATGCTCTCATCTTAACTCCCCAAACATGCCGAGGTAGAAGTTGATGCACGAATATTTCCTTTCCAAAATTCCATACCTCACGGCCTAGTCCCCAAACACTTAACTAATGTTTCATCTGAATATTGGATACAACTGTTGTTATCAGCTCAGTATGTGGAAGGGCTGCCGCGCGACCTGGCACACAGTAGGTTTTCAGTAAGTGTTCAACCTGATTCTTATTTAATGACAGCCTGTGTACATACTAACTAAGTAATGAGAAATAAGTATAACCTTCCTGACTGGCTTGTAAACCATAATTAAGAATTTGCTTTCATTGTCACTGTGAATCTGTGTGTGTGTTTTCCTAGAGTGTGTCTTACATTTGTTTTTATAGGTGGCTTTTATTCGCAGAAAGTTTCGCCTAATCTGAACCTTAGGATCATCAGTCTAAACACAAACTTGTACTACGGCCCAAATATCGTGACTCTGAATGAGACTGACCCAGCCAATCAGTTTGAATGGCTAGAGAATACACTGAACACCTCTCAGCAAAACAAGGAGAAGGTATATCCCAGGGACCCAAATCTATCAGGGGATAAACAGGGGCTAAATGTGGGTATTTATTAACTCAAGTGGGGGTCAGGTATTAATAAAAGTATTAAAATTTGAAGTTGTTTTCACATGAAACAGCTTGTGGTTTAATTAACTGTTGAGTTTGTTTGATTTTGCTTTGCTTTTAATGCTTTGAGGATTGATTGACACCTGTTTTTTTATAAAAACAAATTGTGACCAAGGTCATAGTTACCAAATATCATCAACAGTGTAGTTTAAATGAGTCAAATGCAAATGTAATGATATTAATAGTTTTATAATTTCATCCTTTTTTGGTGATAGGAGAGATGGTATATTAGCTTTCTAAATTTTAATTAATCTGCTTTCAATCTTGGGTATCTAAATGTCACTTGGTTGTGATAAGTGTGCAGAAAGATTCTCATCAGCCCTCCTTGTGTTTTTTTTCCAGGTGTACATCATAGCGCATGTCCCGGTGGGGTATCTGCCCTATTTAAGCAGCACCCCAGCAATGAGAGAATTCCATAATGAGAAATTGATAGATATTTTTAGAAAATACAGCAGTGTCATTGTAGGACAATTTTATGGACACACTCACAGAGATAGCATGATGGTTCTTTCTGATCAAAAAGGTAATATGATATTCTGTTTGCATCTCCTTAATCCAAGATGCTAGAACAAAGCAGTGGGTATCTGGTAATTTTTACTGATCCAGCAAATTAAAAGTTTCACTAAATGAACCTGCCAGCACCAGATTCTCCCGAATTATCTTCTATGCTTGTAAGTCAAGTGTCTAATTCGTGGTTAGGCCTGCAACTGGGTTTCTCCCTATTCATTCCACGGGGCCACCATCATTTGATAGCTGTGAACAAAATAGGCTCTGAAACCCTCAGCTCACTCAACTTTTCTTTTAGATCCTCAAGTTTAGAGAAATATTGCTGTTCGTTATTTACCTCCTAGACTCAAGTTTCTTTTGATATGACTTGTTTTACTTCTCAGACTTTGATTAGCAAAGCACAATTTACTGTTGGTTTAAAATTTATCAAGTGCTTAATGTTAAGTGCAAATCAACATTGTCATCTACTCAAAATTAAAAGAAAAAAAATAGAAGAAGCTCGAGCATCAAACAAACCATGATTACCTATTTTTAAAGATGACTTCCTCACGAGGACAGGAAGTTGGGAGTTAACAAAATAAGGGTTCTGATTTTAGAGTAGTCAGCCAGGAAAAAAAAAACAATATATATTTTTTCCAGCAATTGGAGAACGTTTTCAAAATGCATTTCATCTACAATGAGTAGGCTTGGTAAAAAAAGACCATTTTTCAGCAGTTGATAGCTTTTTTACTCAGAAATTTAGTCCTTTAATAGCTATGTATAAAAACAGGGTGACCCTAATCAGATTCTTAAGTGTAATTATTGGCATATTGTTCTGGGTAGATGTATGGAACAAACTAGTGTTGTATTTGTGTGTGTGTGTACTTGTAATAACTTGGATTTTGTTATTATGAAAATTTTCAAATATGCCCCTAGGCAAAGAATAATAAAACAACCCCCCATGTACCATCACTTATATTTAACATCTATCGAGATTTTGCCACATTTGCTTTACTATCACTTTATTCTTTTTTCTTGTTCTCAAGTATTTGAAAGGGAATCTCAAGCATTACATCTATTTTAGCCCTACGTGCATTGCTAGAATACACAGCTAACTCACATACTCATAATATGATTGACTTACCTACAAAGATCCATAATAATTCTTTGGTATCATCTAATACCAGATCATAATAAAAATTCCTTTATTTTCTCAAAAGTGTCTCTTTATAGTTGTTTCAAGTCAGGATTCATCAAGGATAATATCTCATTTGGCTGTTATGTCTGTTAATCTCTTAATCATGAATTTGTTCATATTTTTGATAAAGTTAAACTCAATTTAAAAAAATATGTTTATACACATATGTTTTATCCAGGAAGTCCAATAAATTCTTTGTTTGTGGCGCCTGCTGTGACCCCAGTGAAGAGTGTTTTGCAAAAACAGACCAACAATCCCGGCGTCAGACTATTTCAGTATGATCCTCATGATTATAAATTATTGGTAAGTTGGCACAATTTTAGAATTACGCATGTCTTTGTACAGTTTTCATTAGTTTAGTTGAATGTCTTCAGCTTAACTATGTAAGTTGTTTCTATATTGAAATCTCATGATGTCTTTCCTCTTTTTTTATATTTGGCTTATCAGCGCTTGCTAAGTATGGGTGTAGGAGGTCAGCTTTTGGGAGGTTGTTTCTGTCCTTGTAAGGACGTCACATTTGTTTCACACATTGGGCAGGACCTGATTTGTGGACTTGTATACATACCGAAACTTTTCACTAGGCCATATTTGTTACTCATGACTCTTTCCTACACCATAGCTGTGCAGATAATTCTAGACTCTGAAACTGTACTCTTTCAAGAGTTGTTTTACCTAACTTCCTTGTCCCCAGTCTATTCTTCTGTAAAATGAGCATTAAACCAAGTATTACTGACCTCACAGAGTTGCTGTGAGGATTGCTTGAACAAATACACGTAAAGCACTTAGAAAAATGCTTGCTTCTAGTAAGCACTCGATACATGGTAGCAGAATTTTTTTGTAAAGAAAATAAATTGAGCTGGACATTTATCTTTGACACAAATGTTCTCTGGAACTTGTACCTGGCTGTGTTTTAGACCAATTTAGCATTGAAAGGCTGAGCATTTTGCTTATCAGTGCTGCTCCTTTTAATTAATATCATTGGAAAAGAAGTTTTCAACTAAAGTCTTTATTGATGTAAATGCATTTTTAATAATATAATAACATATAATTTAATTTTATATAATATATAATATAATAATAATATAATTATCATTAATAATTTAATAATAAATTTAATAAGCGGTAGCTCTCTTATTCTGTAGAGCATGTTTTTATGAAGGAAGAGGGCAGGGCAGTCTGATTTAATTCGTAAACATTAGATTAAATGAGGAAATAAAAGAGTTGACTGAATTAATTTTACAGCTCTTAGCTTCCTATTTTTGGATCTGAACATAGATACACACACACACATATATACGTTTATATTATATATGTGTATACATGTACATATACGTGTGTGTGTGTGTGTGTGTGTATGCACACATACTGACATGGAAAGATGCCGTGATATAGCACTAAATTATTTTTAAAAGTGCAAAATAGTGCATAGTATAACTTCATTTTTTGAAAAAGCCAAAAAGATAGCAAATAGGTATATATATTCTAAATATTTATATTTGCTTTGTACGTAAAGTCTAGAACAACACACGTACACTAGAGTGCTGATAAGTGTTTAACAAGTTGCTCATTGGGGGAAAACACTTATTTATAGTGCCGATTTCCATGATATAGCAACTCCCATCATGGCCAATTTTAAGCTGCCAAAGGGATGTCAATTAACTTGCAAGATTGCCACAAATTTGATCATTGGCTCTGTGAGCTGATACCAGCTGCCTCAGCACACCGCTGATTTATACGCAGCTATTAGCAGTGGTTACTTCTGAGGTGTGGGAATCAAAAGCTTTTTATTTTGTATATCTCTCTGTATAGTTTTGCTTATTTTCTATTATGTTCTTTCATTATTTTCACAATATAGATTTTTCTATGGGGACTTTTTTTTTTCTAACAAAACCAAATCTCCCTGTTTTAAATGACTACAACTTTAAATTAAGAAGGTCACATAAATCCCAACAAGGACTCTTCTGCTGTGCAGTACTTTATATGCCAAAGAATAAGCCATGCTTTGTGATTGTTTTGCTATAGGATATGTTGCAGTATTATTTGAACCTGACAGATGCAAATCTAAAGGGAGAATCCGACTGGAAGCTGGAATATGTGCTGACGCAGACCTACGACATTGAAGACCTGCAGCCACAAACTTTGTATGGATTAGCTAAACAGTTTGCAATCGCAGGCAGTGAGCAGTTTATTAAATACTACAATTACTATTTTGTGAGTTATGACAGCAGTGTAATTTGCGATGGGAAATGTAAGGCCTATCAAATTTGTGCAATTTTGGGTCTTGATCATAGTTCCTATGTAGATTGCCTCAAACAACATTATATAAAGTACCGTCCCTAGAATTTCATGGTTTGTGTTCCTAGAAAATGTAACACTGTTCTGTTTCTGAGATCAGTTTGTGGGAATTGTTACGTCAACCTTTGTGAGCTACTGAGTGGGCAAGCAAGATTCCCAATCTTTGCTTTCTTTTTTATAAGCCTCAAATGTAGATATTTGTAACATTCTAAATCTTTATTAAATCGAATATATTTGAACTGCCCATTTCTAGAATGATGTCTCGACGTGAATACTGTATCTTCCAGTTTATATGTCTAATTTAAACTCTTGTACACTCTTGAAATTGTCATTTATACAATAAAGCAAATGATTTCTCAAGTATGATGAATTATTTTTCTATTTTTTATATATTTGTTTTTATTTAAATGTAATTAATTAACATATAATGTATTATGGTCACTGATTCATCAGTCTTATATAACACCCAGTGCTCATTATATCACGTCCCCTCCTTAATGCCCATCACCCAGTTACCCCAACCCCTCACACCCCTCCCCTCCAGCAACCCTCAGTTTGTTTCCTATGATTCAGTCTGTTATGGTTTGTGTCCCTCTCTGATTTCGTCTTGTTTTATTTTTTTCCATGATGAATTATTTTTAATAGGAAAATTTTCTTTTAATTCACTCTTAAAAACTCATATGTAAACTGAGGTTCAAACTGCTTAAACTCAAGTGTCAACTGGGGCTAATATTGTCTCCATGCACTGTCTACTGTTGGGGAAACACCAAGGTCTCACTGAGGCCATCGTGGGGCCTGTGAAACACCAAAGGACATGGGTTGTTTAGCTGTCCTTCCTCTGTGCATGAAGGGGAGTCCTCTATAGTACCGCTAACTTTTCAGAAAGTCACAAGTTGTGCTTCTTGTAACTGCAGTATGAGCATAAGGCCTAGATCCTAGCCCAGTGGCTGGCACTTAGTAAATAACTGTCGAAAGGAATTGAAAGGCATGAGTATTTCTCAAAGGAATACGTGAGAACGCAGCACTGTCATGATACTCCAAGAGAGGATAAAAATGAGCCTTAGCTTTGTGGGATTGTTTTTCGGGTTCTCCCCTGGTTGCTTGCCTCTCGGCAGCTTCCCTTAAGCTGTTGTTTGCTTCCAGGCTAAGGGGGAGAAATTAAGTAGAAGAGCAGAGGAGGAGGCCCAGGGGGTTAGGACACTTCAGTACTTTGGTTCGCTGAAGAAGACACGATCAGCGACCTGAGGTCAATCAACAAGGAGAGTGAAACTCATTATCCTGTGACTGGTTTGACTTTGTGTCAAAAAAAAGACTTACACATGTCAGATCTCACCATAATGAAACTAAATTATTCTGATTTCCAAAGGGCTGAGAACACAAATACTGCAAAATAAAAATAGAACATCTAAGAGACTACCAATATTCATTAGGGAAACATTTTCTTAATTTTCAGGTTTAAAAAATAAATTAGTATGGTTTTTAGAAGTGAGGATGTGGGAAAAAAGCAAAAATTCATTGTTATAAAATAATCTCATTATTTAGAAATCATCCTGCCTTCAATTATATTCAAAGTTGGTATTATCAAATGCCTACATTATATATTTATATATTTTTATACTCAGGGACAGAAGTTTTAAGAACACAGGTGTGTACCATGTAAGAAAAAGAATTCTAAATGGTGAAAACCAAAGATGGTGTGCACTGACTCCAAATGAGTCACTGTGGTGGGGGCAAACAAGTTTGGGCTTGCAGGATCACGGTGGAGGGAATTCCTGCATTTGCTAGGACTGGGGCCGTGAACAGGCAGAGTCCTTTCTACATTATTCTACGGCTTAAAATTTTTAATGCTATCTTTTTAAAGGTGTTCAGGTTACTTTTACCTTAAAGTAGGAATAAATGGTCTTAACATTTCAAGTAATATTTAGGGATTTTATCAGTAATTAAATGAATTTTAGCATTCCATAACCAGAGCTTATTACCATTATTTTTTGTGTTTTTTTTTCCCGATTATTATTACCAAATCTCAAATTCAGCTGTCCATTGCTTGAAAGGTCAATACTCAAGATACAAGTGTTGATTGGAAAGGAATATGAGCTTCATTCAGAAGGCCAGCCACCTGGAGAGAAGGCAGACTCTTACCCAAAAGCCGACTCTGAGGTTTCTGCCTCTCCAAGAGGGTTTTAAAAGGACAGGAGGCCTCGCTAATCAGTGAGGGGGTGCAGTGGCCTGTATCATTTCCTGATTCTCTGTAGATTTCGTGGGGCCTATTTACAACTTCCACCGCTTGAGGGGTGTGCAAGAGGCTTAATTCCTGTTCTGTGATGTGCGAGGGCTTTCTAGTCTCCTTCTAGAAAAGAAGGTAAGATTTATAGATTCACAGGAGGGTGAGTAAATCAATCATGTGAACGTAGGAACACCTATTAAGGATCATCGTGCTAGTTATGAAGATGAAGGCGGCCTCGATTCCCACCGTCAATTTACCATTCCATATCTATGGGGTCAAGGACCAAGGTCCATCTTCCATAGCTTCTTCATGCTGATATAGGGCATAGTCAGGACCTTGGAATGGAATATGTCGATGTGGGTTTAAAGCACTCCTTTATGCACAACTGATGTGACTCGCTTGCACAGTTCTGTTACACACATTGCAATGAGCTTAATTCCTATGTATACACTTAAGAATACTAGCATGAGGGTGAGTTCTAATTTTAGAGTGCCTCTAAGACGGTCCTAAGTCCTAAGGGTATCCAGGAGAAGATGTTTGTGAACCAATTCCATCCTCCCTGGAGCGTGGGTGTATGGCAATCTAGAGTTTGCTGCAACCAAGTGGCTTGCTGTCTGATTTTATCAATCCTGGTTTCCACTTCCAAGGAGGTACTGATGTAAGTGCAGCAAGATGAGTTAGCAACAACATAAATTCCCCCTTGCTCAGCTTGGATATAGTCTAGGGCCATATGGTTATCCAGGGTCATTAGGGAATCTAACGATTTTTGTAAGTTAGCCAAAGATCTGGTGGTTTCATGATGGTGAGAGTTGGGGACAAGTTGCAAAGCCCATGTTGACGAGAAGCAGCCTTCCATTACGGCAACAACATATAACCAAAGAAATAGCCGCATCAGAGATATTGGTTGGGGTTGGGGGTCACAGTCAGTCTAGTAAATAATTTCAGGGAACTAGTCAATGTTTAGTCTCATTAGCCAAGTAGAGGGAGAAAGGAATTCCTGGGGTGTCCAGAAAGGGTAGAAGAATTTTAAAACAGTCCATGGCCCAGGGGACTCCACCTAATTTGCAAGTAAAGACAAATCCAGCAAGAGCACAATGACGAAAGGTGGAGTCCTTCCCAAGTCTTAGTGAGAATCAGCTTACCACCCGCCCAGCTCAATCCATCCAATCTCAGCTCGCCTCAGCCTGGCTGTGGATATCATCCGTAGCCGGAAAAGAAAACATGACTGTTGTTTACACATAGGGAGCTGGTCCCTTTTGGGAGATGGTTTCATGTGATATCTAATTGGGGAATACATGCCTATTTTCTGTCCTTTGAGAATAACTTCTTTTAGTACAGTACTTAGAGGGACTTTGAGACATCGGGGTAACTCATCATTTTGAGAGAATCTAGCTATTCTAACACTATAGATTTTTAAATAGTCTTTCTTTTTTTAAATTAAGTAAGCTTTATGCCCAATGTGGGGTTTGAGCTCATGACCCCAAGATCAAGAATCACATGCTCTACTGACTGAGCCAGCCAGGGACCCCCTAACCCTATACATTTTTCTTTTGGCCTTTGGGGATTTCTGAGGTGTTATAAGTGGAGTGGACCAAGGGTCTTCATGGTCCAGCACCGACTGGGCTTTCATAGCACATGTGGCTGTAGCCAAAGTCTGAATTACCTGTACTAGTGTCCTGTCTTTCCAATCTAGAGCTAGAGAAGACACGATTAGTATGGATCACAGAGTGAACACCGTTGTCATGGATTTCCTTCCCTAAAGGGGTATTTTAAATGCTGGATGGGATGGCTTTCCCAGCAGGGGTTTTGGAGGCCTCTTCGTTGTCAGTAGGTGGAGCCCTCTTCCCTCTGGTGTGGGGCATCCACTGCTTTACCCCTGCAAGTTTTAGAGAAGTACAGCGGTCAGCGAGACTTCATAAGGCCCCACCCATTTCTCAGCCAACTGCTGATTGGGTCCTTAAGTTTTCAGTCTCTAATAGCACTGTGTCTCCAGGCCTGAAAGCTAGAGTGGCTCATCTGATGGATAAATAGACCCAGAGAGGACAAACCTGTGCGAAACTGTTAATCTTTGACTCAAATGTTTTACATGTTGTTTACTCCTATTTTCACTTTCTTAATCTAAAGGTGATGTCCCTAGAGCTGAGGCCTGAAAGGATCTTCTCGAAAGGGCTTACTCTTAGCCTGCTTCTGGGGGCAACCCTAATGCAGAACAGAACAAGAGGTAGAACCTTATTCCATTTCAGGTTTGTTTCTTGACAGATTTTTGGCCAAAGTCTTTTTCAGTGTATGATTAATTTTTGCTATTTTTCCTTGAGGTTCCCATGAAGCATATGATTTCAAGTTAACCTGTAAAGCAGCATTTCCTTTCTGCACCACACCAGATCCAAAGGCAGGTCCATTATCATCCTGAATACTGTAGGGCAAACCAAACCTAGGAACAATTTCCTTTAGCGAGAGTCTTACAATGTTTGAAGATTTTTCTATTTGGGTGGGGAAAGCTTCAACCCATCCCCAAAAGTGTCTACTAGTAAATATTTAAAATTCCTAGTAGTCCTAGGCATTGGGTAAAGTCTCTTTGCCAATTCCCTTTATATTATATCCCTTGGCTTGGTGGGTATCTCTCATTTTTTTATTATTCTTTGCACATATAGGGCATCTCTGGGTGACTACACGGGCCATTTCTACAAGAAATGGCCCTTTGTTGTGCTTTGTTGTGCTTGACCTGAGACCCCAACCATACAGACAATCTTCTGGGCATTCCATGTTAATTTGATATTCAAGACACTGTATGTGACCCCTGTATTTACTAAAAAGTCCATCAGTTGGTTGCCTACTATCAGTTGTACCTGGGGCTCCTGTAGGGAAATGATCAGTGAGGTACAGGGAGTCTCAGGGCTTCTTCATTCATTCTTATTGTTCCTTTTCTCCTTTTGGAGCTTTTTCTCTATATCAGATGTGCTTTGTCCAATGAAGGTCACGTTTCTGGGGCCTCTGGGTCAATGTGCATATTTCCAACAGGCTTGATAGATTCTTTCTAACCAGGCTACTGGGTTTTCAGTTATTTCTTTCTTTAATTCTTGAATCTTACTCAAACTGTCCTGCTCTTAGGAACCTCTTTACTTAAATCTGCCAAGATGCAGCACTGGTATTGCTCAAGTTGAGGTAGATCCCTCTGTTTGGGTCCTAAATAGGCTCAACCAATTGGATGGCAGTTGCTGGGTCTGGAGCCTGGGTTGGATCCTCACGATGGAGGTGCTGGATTTCCTCATCTGCTTTGGCTAGTAGTAGCTATCTTTCATTGGCAGTTAACATTATAATCATTAAAGCTTGTACGTCTGCCCAAGTTGGTTGATGGGTCACAAAAATGCTCAAAAAGAGTTCCACCACTTTTGGGGGTCATCTCTGTAAGAGAGATGGGCATTTTTTCAATTCATTAAGTCTGAAATTGAAAAAGGAGTTTATGTCCAATAATATCTGAGCAGCTATCCTTGAGCATCAATGCTCTCTAATGGGTATTATCTTGAAGGTTATTGCCTAGGCACCATAGTGGGTGCTCCTCATCCAAATTGGACGCCCTGTCAGGTCTTAAAGGGAGAGATTATTCCAGGATTCCCTTGTCCCATCCCATAGGACGGTTGGATCAAAGTCGCAACCAGAAGAGAAGAAGGTGTAGGTAAGAGCTCTGGCAGAAGGGGCAGGAGAGCTAGATTTGCCGTATAGTCTTCCTTATCCTCCTCTCTTTGTTTTTCATTTACATCATCAAGACACCTTTGGGTCTTTCTTTTAGTCTCTGCGCTATTAAGTTACTGTTTTCCTGGGCAGCATCTTTATGATGTAAAGACAAGAAGGCCTGAACATAGGGTATCTCATCATCTTTTCCTGCCCTTTGACAAAAAACTCTAATTGTAAAATAGTGCAATATTTTAAAGATCCATTTAGGGACCATCTCTCATCTGATTCTAGATGGCACATTGGTCAGGCAGTATTAAAATAGAAAATCGGGGCCCTTTGACAAAAAACTCTAATTGTAAAATAGTGCAATATTTTAAAGATCCATTTAGGGACCATCTCTCATCTGATTCTAGATGGCACATTGGTCAGGCAGTATTAAAATAGAAAATCAGTCGGTGAAGTGGCTCAGGTCATGATCCCAGGGTCCTAGGATAGAGCCCCATGTCAGGCTCCCTGCTCAACGGGGAGCCTGCTTCTCCCTCTCCCTCCTCCCCCCACCTTGTGCTTGCTTTTTCTAGTGCTCTCTGTCAAATAAATGAATAAAATCTTCAAAAAAAAAAAATAAAGAAAATTATCTTTTTCTGAGTCATAAATTCCTGGCTGTATTCTTTCCATTTATTCAAAATCCCCCCCAACAGGGGTAATTGGTGGGATAGCGATAGAGTATGGTGACTAACATAATATAATAAAAAATCATTAAAAAAAAAAAGAAATTCCCATCACACAAGAGATGATAAACACACACACACACACACACACACACACACACACACACTCTAAAGACAGATCTGCCCTGAATCCTGAAGAAATTGACTGTTATTCAAGTTCTTAGTTTCTCTCAAATGTTGTGCCTCTCCCAGAACAAAGGAGCACAGACAACAACAAAATCACCTGACATTTCACAAAAAACTATGTCACTGTGCACTTCTGATAAACTGACCTGGTCATCACCTTGCTCCAAATGTTCGTTTCCTTTCCATTTACGTCAAAAGCAAAACTGGCAGTTAGTGTTGGTTGGGAATCAAGAGGCAGTTTCCCTGAGACAAAAGAAGTCTCTGAATCTGCAGGGACAGATCTCTCAGATTCCCTCCCAGAGACCATCCAGCCCTGAGCTGCTAATAGCCTGAGGTCTTCCAGGTGGCCAGCCTCCTGAATAAAGTTCCTGTTCCTTCCCAGTCAACACTTGTCTCCTGTTGACCTTTCCAGCAGCAGGCAGCCAAATGTGGGATTCAGTAACATTATGTTCAAATATATAATAAATTTTATCATGTTCACACTAAAACTTGTCTTGATTTGTCTCTGGTTATGGATAGTGCTTTGACAATTTCATAAACTACAGCCTGTATAGATTTTTTAAATTGCTACTTTAAAACCCATTTTGTTGATAGGAAGGAGGGGTGCAAAAGTGAGGGAAATGACAGCTAGTTCTTAATAAGAGCCACTGATTTGGGTGGGTAGAGAGACTTAAGGGCAAAATGCACCTGCTTATGTATGCAATACTAGAAATATCTATTCGAATGAATTATTCCCATTTATAATAGTAATATCTTTGCATATTATGAGTGGGTTGACTAAACTGAACAGACATCTCCCATCTTGCATGAATGCAGCAGAAGAATCTGCTTAGTGGGTTCTGCAGCCCTCCGCGTGTTGCTTTGTCCTAGGACATCACCTGATCTTGCATGCAGACTCCTGAGAGAATTCTACTACGCCAGACTCTAGGCAGGTGAGCAGAGCATTCACCTTCCTCTAACCATTGGAGCTACTTTATCTTTCAAAAGAACTGAACCACTGAAAATAACTGCAGTGGGTTGGTTCTATGATATAAATTTGAAGTTGAAATTCTCTGTTGCTTAGCAATTCAGTCCGAGGAGTATACCTAAGAATAAACTCTCAAAAATATACAGTAAGAGTATAAAAATATCTGTGGAAGCATTGTTTGTAGTGGAAAAAAAATAGAAAAACCTAAAAACCACTTACATTTATACCAACAGGAGACTGGATAAATGAAATGTTATTTATTCAGAATGTCGAATATTATGCAGAACTGAAAACTAACATTCATAAATGTCACAAGCATAACAATGAATGAAAAAACAAGTTGCTGGGAAGAGTTAAGATGGTGGAGGAGTAGGGGACCCGTTTTTCAGCCGGTCCCCTGAGTTGGGTTGGACAGGTACCAGACCAGCCTGAACAACCACGGAATCAGCCTGAGACGCAGAAAGATACACCTGGATCTCTACAAATGAACATCTCCAGCGCTGAGTATTGAGGTACGAAGCGGGGAGCTGTGAAACCTCGCACAGATATTAGAAGATAAACGGAAGGGGGAGGGAGCCACCGCCTTCGGGCACCGGGAAGCGGTAGCCACCTGCACGGGGGAGCAGGCGGACTCACGGACGGCACCCGCGAGAGAGCAGACTGAGACCGTGAGTCGGGAGTGCGTGCCACTTCTCACGGAGCTCGGAGCTCCAGTGCGCTCACTGGAACCAGACTGAGACCGGGAGATCCGGGAGCATGTGGGGCGGCTGGCGGCTGGCAGCGTTAGAAACACAAAGGACAGAGACGCGCCGGCCCTGGAAGTGAGGGCTGGGACGCCGGGTGTGGGGCGCACATCCCCGGATGCTGCAGGGTTGAGCAGCACCAACAGAAACAGAGTTAAAGTGGCCAGAACATTAGTAGAGAACGGGCCGCAATCCCTCTGTTCTGAGACAGAGGCTGAGATTCGGCCACTGCTGCTCTGACTCTCAGAAGAGGCACAGCAGACTGCCAGGGAAAGCCACCAGAGAACAAAAGCCTGGAAATACCGGCTCACAGTGTGCCCACTCCCATCCCCCCTCTCAGGGGACACAGAGACTCTACCCAAACAGGGTTGCCTGAGTATCGGTGCAGCAGGCCCCTCCCCCAGAAGGCAGGCTGAAAAATCAAGAAGCCCACATCCCTAAGGTCCCTATAAAACAAAGGTGCATGGCCTGGGTCCCAGTCAATAATTTGGGCTCTGGACAACCCTGCAACCTCTCCTCATCAGAATGAGGAGGAGGAGAAATCCCCCCCAGCAAAGAAAAGACAATGAGTCTGTGGCCTCTGCCACAGAGCTAATGGATATGGATATAACCAAATTATCAGAAATGGAATTCAGAGTAACAATGGTCAAGATGATGTGTAGACCTGAAAAAAGTATTAATGAAAATGTTAATGAGAATATAGAATTTCTAAGGGTGGAAATGAGAGCGAATCTGGAAGAAATTAAAAATTCTATGAGCCAAATGCAGTCAAAAGTAGATGCTCTGACGGCCAGGGTGAATGAGGCAGAAGAACGTATCAGTGAATTAGAGGATGCGTTAGTAGAAGAAAAAGCTAAAATAGAATCTGGACTCAAAAAATCCACGCTCAAGAATGTAGGTTACGGGAGATTACTGACTCAATGAAACGTTCCAATGTCAGAATCATCGGCATCCCCGAGGGGGTGGAGAAAAACAGAGGTCTAGAAGAGATATTTGACCAAATTGTAGCTGAAAACTTCCCTAATCTAGCAAGGGAAACAAACATTCGTGTCCAAGAGGCAGAGAGGACCCCTCCCAAGCTCAACCACGACAGACCTACACCACGTCACGTCATAGCACAATTCGCAAATATTAGATCCAAGGATACAGTATTGAAAGCGGCCAGGGCAAAGAAATTTCTCACGTACCAAGGCAAAGGTATCAGAATTACGTCAGACCTGTCTGCACAGACCTGGAATGAGAGAAAGGGTTGGGGGGGGGCATTTTTAAAGTTCTTTCAGAGAAAAACATGCAGCCAAGGATCCTTTATCCAGCAAGGCTGTCATTCAGAATTGATGGAGAAATAAAGACCTTCCAGAATCGCCAGTCATTGACCAATTTTGTAACCACGAAACAAGCCCTACAGGAGATAGTAAGGGGGGTTCTATAAAAGTAAAAAGCCCCAAGATACAGAACAGAAAGTCACAATCGATAGAAACAAAGACTTAACTGGCAGCATGGCATCATTAAAATCATATCTCTTAATAATCAGTCTCAATGTAAATGGCCTAAATCCTCCCATAAAACACCACAGGGTTGCATATTGGATAAAAAGAAATGACCCATCCATTTGCTGTCTACAAGAGACTCATTTTGAACCTAAAGATACATTCAGACTGAAAGTAAAGGGATGGAATACCATCTTTCACGCCAATGGACCTTAAAAGAAATCTGAGGTAGCAATTCTCATATCAGACAGATTGGATTTTAAACTAAAGACTATAGTGAGAGACACAGAAGGGCACTATATTATTCTTAAAGGATGTATCCAACAAGTGGATATAACAATTATAAATATCTATGCCCCCAACAGGGGAGCAGCAAGATACACAAGCCAACTCTTAACCACAATAAAAAGACATATAGATAAAAATACACTAATAGTGGGAGACCTCAACATTCCACTATCAGCAATAGACAGATCACCTAAGCAAGAAATCAGCAAAGAAACAAGAGCTTTGAATGCCATACTCGATGAATTGGACCTCATAGATATATATAGAACACTACACCCCAGAACCAAAGAATACTCATTCTATTCTAATCCCCATGGAACATTCTCATGAATAGACCATGTTCTGGGTCACAAAACAGGTCTCAACCGATACCAAAAGATTGAAATTATCCCCTGCATATTCTCAGACCACAGTGCTCTGAAATTGGAACTCAACCACAAGGAAAAATTTGGAAAAAACTCAAACACTTGGAGACTAAGAACCATCCTGCTCAGGAATGACTTGATAAACCAGGAAATCAAAAATCAATTTAAACAATTTATGGAGACCAAAGAGAATGAAAACACAACGGTCCAAAACCTATGGGATACTGCAAAGGCAGTCCTAAGGGGGAAATACATAGCCATCCAAGCCTCACTCAAAAGAATAGAAAAATCTAAAATGCAGTTTTTATATTCTCACCTCAAGAAGCTGGAACAGCAACAGAGGGACAGGTCTAATCCATGCATGAGGAAGCAGTTGACGAAGATTAGAGCAGAAATCAATGAATTAGAAACCAGGAGTACAGTAGAGCAGATCAACAGAACTAGAAGCTGGTTCTTTGAGAGAACCAATAAAATTGACAGACCACTGGCAAGACTTATCCAAAAGAATAGAGAAAGGACCCATTTTAATAAAATTATGAATGAAAAAGGAGAGGTCACGACCAACACCAATGAAATTGGAAGGATTATTAGAAACTTTTATCAACAGCTTTATGCCAATAAATTAAGCAATCTGGAAGAGATGGAGGCCTTCCTGGAAACCTATAAACTACCAAGACTGAAACAGGAAGAAATTGATTTTTTAAACAGGCCAATTAATGTTGAAGAGATTGAGTCAGGGTTAAACAACCTTTCAAATAACAAAACTCCAGGCCTGGATGGCTTTCCTGGGGAATTCTACCAAACATTCAAAGAAGAAATAATACCTATTCTCCTAAAGCTATTTCAAAAAATAGAAACAGAAGGAAAGCTACCAAACTCATTTTATGAGGCCAATATTACCTTGATCCCCAAACCAGGCAAAGACCCCATCAAAAAGGAGAATTACAGACCGATTTCCCTAATGAATATGGACGCCAAAATCCTCAACAAGATCCTGGCTAATAGAATCCAACAGTACATTAAAAGGATTATCCATCATGACCAAGTGGGATTCATCCCTGGGATGCAAGCGTGGTTCGACATTCGCGAATCGATCAGCGTGATACATCATATCAACAAGAAAAGACTCAGGAACCATATGATCCTCTCAATTGATGCAGAAAAAGCATTTGACAAAATACAGCAATCCTTTCCTGATTAAAACCCTTTAGAGTGTAGGGATAGAGGGTATATTCCTCAATCTAATAAAAACCATCTATGAAAAAACTACAGCAAATATCATTCTTAATGGAGAAAAGCTGGAAGCCTTTCCCTTAAGATCAGGAACACGACAAGGATGCCCACTCTCACCACTATTATTCAACATAGTACTAGAAGTCCTTGCAACAGCAATCAGACAACAAAAAGGGATAAAAGGTATCCAAATCGGCAAAGAAGAAGTCAAAATGTCTCTCTTCGCAGATGCCATGATACTCTATATGGAAAACCCAAAAGAAGCCACTCCCAAACTATTAGAAGTTATAGAGCAATTCAGTAACGTGGCGGGATACAAAATCAATGCTCAGAAATCAGTTGCATTTCTATACACGAATAATGAGACTGAAGAAAGAGAAATTAGGGAATCCATCCCATTTACACTAGCACCAAAAACCATACATTACCTTGGAATTAACTTAACCAGAGATGTAAAGGATCTATATTCTAGAAACTATAAATCACTCTTGAAAGACATTGAGGAAGACACAAAAAGATGGAAAAATATTCCATGCTCATGGATCAGAAGAATCAACATAGTTAAAATGTCCATGCTGCCCAGAGCAATCTACACTTTCAATGCTATCCCAATCAAAATACTGATGACATTTTTCAAAGAACTGGAACAAATAGTCCTTAAATTTGTATGGAACCAGAAAAGGCCCCGAATCGCCAAGGAACTGTTGAAAAGGAAAAACAAAGCTGGGGGCATCACAATGCCAGATTTCGAGCTGTACTACAAAGCTGTGATCACAAAGACAGCATGGTACTGGCACAAAAACAGACACATAGACCAATGGAACAAAACAGAGAACCCAGAAATGGACCCTTGGCTCTTTGGGCAACTAATCTTTGATAAAGTAGGAAAAAACATCTGGTGGAAAAAAGACAGTCTCTTCAATAAATGGTGCTGGGAAAATTGGACAGCTACATGCAAAAGAGTGAAACTTGACCACTCTCTCACACCATACACAAAGATAAACTCCAAATGGACGAAAGACCTTGATGTGAGACAGGAATCCATCAAAATCCTAGTGGAGAACATAGGCAGCAACCTCTACGACATCGGCCAAAGCAACCTTTTTCATGACACATCTCCAAAGGCAAGAGAAACAAAAGATAAAATGAACTTGTGGGATTTCATCAAGATAAAAAGCTTCTGCATAGCCAAGGAAACAGTCAAAAAAACTAAGAGGCAGCCCACGGCATGGGAGAATATATTTGCAAATGATGCTACAGATAAAAAACTGGTATCCAAGATCTACAAAGAACTTCTCAAATTCAATACGTGAGAAACAAATAAACAAATCATAAAATGGGCAGAAGCTATGAACAGACACTTTTCCAAAGAAGACATACAAATGGCTAACAGACACATGAAAAAATGTTCAAAATCATTAGCCATCAGGGAAATTCAAATCAAAACCACACTAAGATACCACCTTACTCCAGTTAGAATGGCAAAAATTGACAAGGCAAGAAACAACAATGGTTGGAGAGGATGTGGAGAAAGGGGATCCCTCCTACATTGTTGGTGGGAATGCAAGTTGGTACAGCCACTCTGGAAAACAGTGTGGAGGTCCCTTAAAAAGTTAAAAATTGAGCTACCCTATGACCCAGCCATTGCACTACTGGGTATTTACCCCAAAGATACAGATGTAATGAAGAGAAGGGCCATATGCACCCCAATGTTCATAGCAGCATTGTCCACAATAGCTAAATCGTGGAAGGAACCGAGATGCCCTGCAACAGATGACTGGATTAAGAAGTTGTGGTCCATATATACAATGGAATATTACTCAGCTATCAGAAAAACGATTTCTCAACATTTGCTGCAACATGGACGGCACTGGAGGAGATAATGCTAAGTGAAATAAGTCAAGCAGAGAAAGACAATTATCATATGATTTCTCTCATCTATGGAACATAAGAACTAGGAAGATCAGTAGGGGAAGAAAGGGATAAAGAAAGGGGGGGTAATCAGAAGGGGGAATGAAGCATGAGAGACTATGGACTCTGAGAAACAAACTGAGGGCTTCAGAGGGCAGGTGGTGGGGGAACGGGATAGACTGGTGATGGGTAGTAAGGAGGGCATGTATTGCATGGTGTACTGGGTGTTATATGCAAGTAATGAATCATCGAACTTTACATCAGAAACCAGGGATGTACTGTATGGTGACTAACATAATATAATAAAAAAACATTAAAAAAAAAACAAGTTGCCAAAGGCTAAATACAGTATAATACCATTTATATAAAACTTTTAAAATGCAGAAATAGCATGGCTTGGAGATATATACAGAGCACACCAAAAAGAGGTATGCTGGTAAAATAAACACCAAGTACAGGAGCGGTGGAGGTTAGTGAATGAGAAAGTTGATCGAGGAGAGGTAGGTAAGGGGATTGAAATGTGTCGGCAAAGTTTTGTTTCCCAATGCAGTCAGTGGCTACGCTGAGGTTTGCCCTATTTTTCTCTATACATTTTTTTCCATGTTAAATACTCACTTTTTGTAACTTGAGTTAGAAATTCAGCATTTAAAATTAATTTATTTTAGCTCTTCTTGGAGAATGATTCATAACGAAAGCATGGAGACATTGGGAGGGTTTGAAGTCGTCTTGTTGAGAGAGGATTGTAGGTGGGCGGAGGCGTTGGCAGTGGAGGAAAGTAGCCCATTTTGTGATATATTTTGGAAGTCGAAGCAGCAGGATTTGTTGATGACATGGTTGTAAGAGATGAAGTACAGAGAGAAATAAACGAAGATTCCTAGATTTGTGGCCGGAGGAACTGGTGGTATCATGAGAGAGTTGGGATTACTAGGAGAGGAGAGGGCTGGCGGGGAGTGTGTGGGGGGCAGAGTAACAGACTGAGGGTGTCATTGTGTGTTACAGGGAAGGCAGGCTGCCGAAGAATTCATCCAGTTCATGAAGCAGTTTGCTATTTTAATCATCTCTTTAGGATTTTAGGGTTTCTTTTTAAAAATAAATTTGTATCCTAAGAAAGAAGCCAAACCAACTTAGACACTACTAGTATGAATGTTTCTACAATATTTAAAACTTGTTAGGAATAAATGTGACTGACTTATGAAAGCATATCATTTCCCTGCCTCCCTACTGGCATTGCCTAAACCATTCCAGACAAATGTTGAGGGCAGTGATGGAAAGGTATTAATTCAATTATTGATGAGCTATCTATTCTTTTGGTGGAGAATGGATTTCCTCATGCTACAGAATCCCTTACTTGTGTTGCTTCTTCTTGGAGTAATTACACGCCTACGCATAATGTAGGCAACCACTCCATGAAACACTGAAAGAACTAATGAAAAGATAAGGATCATATCTGTTTTATAACTTTAGGTTTTCAAGACATAACTAAAGTTTCTGTTTTGCAAAAATGTCCTCATTAAATTTTAGCAGCACTCAGCATCCTTATCTTTTAATAAAATGAATTCCTTTCTACAATATGTATCTGTTCTTTAATTTTAAAAATTAAATCAGTATAAAACTTCTTTCTCTTATGTTGTAAAAATTCAGCTCTTTTGCATTCTATTCTATACATAATACATTCCCTTTTGAAAATTCTGTGTTCTCATACTGGTAATTTAGAGAGATGGCTATGGATGTATTCGAATTAAAATAGACAATCAGTTTCTAAACACAAATGTAATTACCCATTTTCTTCACCTTTTCTCACATTGTTCCTTTTCTCAGTCTTCTCCAGCCCCCATTTATTTCTCTCTCCAATACTATTTTTTCTAAAAGACCCAACCTAAAAATCGCCTTTGTTGTCAAAACTTATCTAACCTTTTCATGTAGAATGAATCTTTTCCCCTCGGGATCACCATCACACCTTATTTTAAAACATTAATGCTATTATCATGCCTCCTTTTTCTCTCATTTCCTCTCTTCCATTAGTTCTGAGAGGATGAGGACTCTGCTTTACTCAGCTTCATATCCCCAAAGCTGGCACAGTGCTTGACAAATAGACAAATAAGGTTATACTGAAGGATGTTGAATGAATGAAATTGTATCTACCTTTGGAGATGTTTTTCTCAATTTCTTGCTGGTGCCTGAATTCCTTGGTGAATAGATGAAACTTACCATTGAGCAGAGATTAAGGGTTTAAGGTGGAAATGTTTGGTTTGGCAATACGTTGACTGAAACTTATTTATACTAAAGGGTAATGAGTTGATTAGTCGGCCATCCTACATAACTAAAGCATCCTCATTCTAGTTAAGGCAGAGAAGATGGATTCTGGCATTGGAAGGTTGAGGAAAGGAAACTGAGAAGGGAGGTGGGGGTTTTGAGACATAAGAAAAGAAGGGTAGCATGTCCTCTCACCATTGTGGTACCAAGGAAGTGTAGTGAGTAGGAGGTCATGGGGAAGTAATATGATAAGGTGATGAGGTAAGACTTCTAGTTAGAGGCATTTGAGATCTTATCCTAGCTCCTCCACTCATCTCGAAAGCGGTCAAAGTACTTACCTCCCTGTAATTCAGTTTAACTCTTCTATTAAAGAGAGTTGTAAGTTGTTTTTTAATACTGTTGCAGGAATTAAACGAAAATGTAAAGTGCACGGCTCAGTTTGTGGACATAGTAAACACTATTTTATGTAAAAATTATCAATATTAGTATTATTTTAAACATTATTAGATGCTCAAAAGAAACAGAGTAGATTTGACAGGGATAGGGAAGGGTACAGAGAATGGAAGGTGAAGTTAAGAGAAAATAGAACCTCAGACTTTTTAGAGTTGCTCTGAGGAACATTCAGTTTACATACAAATTAAACCACGGCCATCGTGTTTTGCATGGCACAATTCTCTCCACAAATATGTATGGGGTTCTTTCAGTGTTCCAGGCACTGTTGTGGGTGCTAGGGATACAGCAGTGAATAAAACAGCCAGGGATTCCTGGCTTTGGGGAGCTTACGCCAGCAGGCACATTAGTATGATGTATGTACATGTGCAACGTAGTGAGAACATTGATGGCCTTTGAACCACATCACACATAATTAAAACTGATTTAACAACTGAAATATTTTTAACAGGATCACCTTCATTACAATGGATTTCATTCCCAGAGAACTAATTAGTAGAGGCTATGATTGCCATGTCACAAAAGTGTCAAATACTAACAATTATATTACAAAGATGTCCACTTAAGTCTTCAATATTTGAGGAGGATAATGAAAAGTTACTAAAAATGATTATTTTGCCTAAAATAATGTAATTACCTAAACATGGAAATGGTTACCACAGTATAGAAGAAAAACCTATTTTCTGATTAGCTTGTCAGGCCAATTTTGTTATTCTGTTGATCAATATTGAGATGTCTGCCAGATACTTACAGTCTCTTTTTACGTATGTGTCTTAAAAGCATTTATTCTCAGATCACTCAGACAGCAGTGGAATTATGTTTGGGACAATGGAAAGAGGTACACAGTGTTCCAGTGCTCCAGTGTTCATTTGTCATCTGCAAATTGCTGCCAAGTGGTATCAAAACACCACAGCAGCAGCCCAAGGTAGTCACTACTCACCTGGACATTCATTAATCATCTTACCTTTTAAAATCTAGTTGGGATATTTAGCTGAAATAGGTGTGGTTTCTTATGATCCTGTATTTGTTTGGGAAAGGTTGGTAGCACTAATTTCAGAGTTTATGGATCTTAAATTCCTTTGAAAATAAAAAAGTTCACTTAAGAATTTAAAATACCATCTACTCATTGTTTTATCTATCATCTATCTATCTATTATCTATCTATCTATCTATCTATCTATCTATCTATCTATCTATCTATCTATCATCTATCTATCATCTATCGATGTATTTTTTCTTTTTTTTAGAGAGAGAGTGCATGCGTGCTCCAACAGTGGGTGGGGGGGATGGGAGGTGGTGCCAAGGAGAGAGAGTACCTTAGTGGGGGCTCTATGTCACGGGGCTCTATCTCATGACCATGAGATCATGAACTGAGCTGAAATCAAGAGTTGCACACTTAACCCACTGAGCCACGCAGTGGCCCCTACTTATTGTTATATTTTAATAGATATATTCGCTATACCAGAAAGAACCAAAATCTTCCATATGGAATCTATATACTTTAGAAGCAAAAGAGGATCTTTTCAATAAGAGTACTTTTAAGAGGTTATCTATCTTCTTCAGTTGAGAATGATAGGCCACAGAATATTAAATATTAAATTTGCAATGTGTTTATTTAAGTTACTCATATGTTCAACACTTATTTTATGAAAAAGAGAAGAGTGAGTTCCTACATGTATTCATTAAGCATTTTTTAATGCCTATTGTGTGCAGGGCCTATGCTAGGTATGAGGGTACAAAGGTAATTGAATCATGAAGAAAAGGGAAGACACACACGTAAGTGAATAATTAAAAATTATTATACTTACCACAAAACAAGAAGTGGTAATTATGTATGTGATGGAGGTGTTCGTTAATGCTAAGGTTGTAGTGCTATTGCAATATATAAATGTATCAAATCAACATGTACATTTTAAACTTTCACTAGGCTGTATATCAATTACATCTCAATAAAGCTAGAGGAGAAGAGGTCTATTAGGCTGAGAAGTTCTAAATTCAGAAATTATATCTACCCTTAGAATTCACATGACACACTCTGAGAATGGATAGCATAAAATGCCAGTCTTTGAGACATTTTTCTGAACCAGGATATTTTTGTGCTAATCAGTGCTGCAATTGAGTTTTAAAGTATATTTAAACCGAGAGTGGAGCAGAAACATTTTTAATGAAGGCTTTATGAAGATTTACATTTAACTTAACAAGAAAGCTTACTCCATTCTCCCAGAGATTGTTAGAGTAGATAGCTCTAATTGATTTGCTGTCTCATTTTGCCTGATTTTTCATAATTATGAATCGTTTTTGCATTCTACGGAGGATTTTAACAAGGTTTCTTAATTTTTTTTGTTCTTTTGATGAATTATTTTAGAAATATAGTCCCACTCTGAGTCCTAAGTTTCAGTGTTTTTGTTTTTGTGGTCCTTTTGCTGTGTTAGTTTTGTAAACTATCCATGTGGATTTTTTCTGTTGTGCAGTTTCAACCGAGGTAAACCTGATTCTGTATTTCACCCAAAGAGAGAAGAAAGTTTTCTCATCTATAAACAGAGATGCTAATATGTTGTGAGTCAATTTTTGTAGAACATATAAAATAATGTCTGGCACATAGTAAGTGCTACAAAAATGTAGGTAAATAAAACAGAATATACATTACTCTTGATTTCATCCACTGTGTCCTTGAGTGTTACGAGCTAACCTCAGTTAGCTTACTCTCGACTTCTTTTTGGCAGATGATGGTAGCCATCATGAAATTGTTGGGGGGCAGGTTAAAATGAAAGCAGGTTTGGGCTAAGTTATACCACACATAGAGACATTTATAAACTAAATATGTTAGTAAGATAACATAAAAACAATAGAAAATAAAAACAAAACAAACATTTTACACTACTCATATTATAGTCTCTAGAAGATACAGTTCATCATCCACTGAGGTGTTTTGAACCTGGAATGAATGGTTTGCTGGAGCCAAGTGCCAAAATTCTAGAAACAAATATTTCAGTCTTGTAGCATTCTCTGACACTCAAAATTGGGGCTGTGAGTTACTAGCATCCGGGGCAAAATTTGAAGAGGTGCCAAAAAACTTAGTAATCAAGAGAAATAATATTTAAGTCAATATTTTAAAAAGCCAAAATGATGCAGAATAATTTATTATGAGCAAAACATCAAAATTTTAAGTAAAGACTGTTGTTTGTTTACATTTCTGCATGATCGTGCAACAAAAAAGTCATTTCTGAGTAGCTAGTGGTTACTGGCCTTTTTATGAAGGCTAACAATGGCATCTGTCCCATTAGGCCAATGCAGGGTTTTATATATGGTCATATTTTTTATTATAGAGATTCCATTAACTTTTTCCATTTGGTTCAAAATATGGGAGAACATTTTGGTAATTGCATAAAAGGACACAATTGCTTTGTTACTGAGCTCAGGCTCTAATATGGCTGGACAGGGTACCACTCAAAGCCCTCAAGAGCTCATTTTTGAAGGCAAAGAGGGTAAAGTTTTAGTCTAAGGCATCATCCCTAAAGGCTGCTGACCTTTCTAGGCTCTTCAGCCTTATTTATGTAGTAGGAGTGAGTGTCTCTTAAAAAGTACATGCATAATTATCTATGTCTGCCTGTCTATCCATCCATCCATCCATCCATCCATCCATCCATCCATCCATCCATCCAACTTTCTAGCCATTCTATTTTAGCTAATTGAAATACTTTGAATAACATTAATTTAACCTTTGAGAGTTCATTTCCAACATTCATCATGCCAGTTCACGGGCCATTGTTTTGACCAATAAAAGCCCATTTTTGCAACTGGGTGAAAATTAGCAGAGCAACAGCTTCCTGATTAGGACTAACACTGACCACTTCCAGGTCCGTATTCTTGATGGAAAGTTAATTGATCCTTTAAGCATGTGAACTTTTCGATTACAAATGGCCTGCCGCTAGAGTTGAAGCTTAAACTAAGTGACACATACACAACACAATGTGTTTGACGGGGGTATTTTAGTGTAAGTCACAGTGCAACACTGAATTTTAGTCAATATATTATTTGATCTAAAGTTGGCATATTGCTGCTACCTCCTAGGCTAATTTAAATATATGCCAAACATACAGAGAATGGGGTTCTGTTTGACTTAAGCTGATATTTTGTTTCTACTATTTGGTTTTCTGGGATGCTAAAACACCATAATTATGGGACAACGCATAATTTTTTCTGTAGTATTTGGGCTCATTCTACCTCTGTACACATAATTTTTTTTTAAAGATTTTATTTATTTATTTGACAGAGAGACAGACAGAGAGGCAGGGGGGTTGCAGAAGGAGAGGGAGAAGCAGGCTCCCCACTGAACAGGGAGCCCGATGCTGGGCTGGATCCCAGGACCCTTGGATCATGACCTGAGCTGAAGGCAGACACTTAACTGACTGAGCCATCCAGGCATCCCCACATAATTTTTTTAAAGATTTTATTTATTTGAGAGAGAGACAGAGAGGTGGGGGAGGGCATAGGGAGGGGGACAAGCAGACTTCCCACTGAGCAGGGAGTCCAACACGGGCCTCGATCCCAGCCAGGACCCTGAGATCATGACCTGAGCCTAAGTCAGACACTTAACTGACTGAGCCCCCAAGTGCCCCAGTACATATAATTTTTTTAATGAAGACTACATCTCCCACAGTTCTACAAACATTTCTCCTCTCTATTTCTTGCCTACTTATTTTCTGGGGGTCTTCGTCTAATTTTTTTATAGAAAGAGATAGATCGATTGAGGATGAAGGAAACTAACACTCAGGTTTCTGCACTCTGGCTAGAGAAAGGTATAGGGTTTGATTTCTGGTTGGTAAATACCATATGCTTCTGAGCCAGTGGCAGACAATGGGGTCGGGACAAAAGTTTTTTTCTTCTTTCAAGCCAGCAGTTTGCATTGCTTGATTGTACATTTTACAGAGATGGGTAATTTTTCTTCCCAACTAGTTATGAGTTCAAATACTTTCCAGATTCTCACAACAGGATGATGCCTAGTCCTGGTTAATTAATTTAGTCTTTCATCAAGTATTTATGGAATTCCTCCTTCATACTAGGTGCTGTTTTAGGCACTAGGGATACAGGAAAAAAATATCCCTGCCTTTACGGAGCTTAAATTATTGTTGTGCCTTCTGATTTTATTCTGAGTAAGAATTCATGGGGCAGCAGTCTGATGAACTGCTAGACAGCTGTCATATTACACTGAAGTCCAACACAAAACATTTTAGGCATATCTAGTGAACTTCAGTTTTTAGGGTTATTATCAGTTTAATCTATTCTAATATCCATAAGTTACCCCTTAATAAGATAAAATATTTTAAATAAAACTCGTATAACATTTCACTTATTTTTCCACGGACTTTCAAAATAATGTACTTTTTTAGCACTTTAATATTTCATAAGCATTTTAACCTATCTGCCACATTACTTATGGGCAGAGTTGACTCAGAAAGATTGAATAACCTTCCCAGGGGATATACCCAATTAAATAAAGAAGCTGAAACTCAAGCCCAAGACTTCTGACTTTCAAGTTCAGTCCTATTTTCATTATACCAGGCAAGTTTGTAGTTTCCAGGACTTTCCACAGTGATGCATGATTCATCATATTCACAGCACAACCAATAATAAACTCTTCCACCAAAACAATTTTAGTTATATATTTCACAACTGAGTCAGATGATGGATTTTTTCCAAAATTGCATGTCGGTATTTCAAAACATTGTGTTTATTCAGGAAGCCTCTTGTGTCTGTCCTGTTAGATTCTGCCTGTTTTGAGAGCTCAGAACCAGCACTCCTCAGATGCTACACGTCTTCTTAAGGAAACACTCCATGGTTACTGATGAGTTGAAAACACAACCAACACTAAAGCTGTAGAATGTTGTCTCAACCTGTTTCTGTTAAATTAACACTTCTATTGTATATCTTGGTTTCCTTTTTCTCCTGACCAAGATGTAATTTAGGAATCATGAAAGAAAGAGTTTATCCTTTTTCCATTGCTTCAGAGTATGTAAAATGTAACCTTTCAAGTGTAGGAGAGCTTTTTTCAATCTTGACTTTTACGTATTAAATGCATCGTTACTTTTAATATGTTGCTAGAAAACTTTCTTCTATCTTTTTTTAACAGCTCATTATATATTTAATGGAGCTCAGTCAATTATCCATTTAACACAGTCTATTGAGCATCCATTTTATGCAAGCTACAAAATTAGTTCCTATATACCTGATTATTCCAGTTTACGGAATGATTTTCAAATTTCTGCACTGTTTCTGGGCTTCCAGAGCATCTATTTAAAAAACATCCATCATTTAGACATCCATCCACCAATCCTTTTGTTCACAGTGGAAAACTCCTACAACTGCATGAAAAAATAAGGATTGTACTGGAAAACACACACACACACACACACACACACATACACACACACACCATATAATATATATATATTGCCACAGAACTTTCTTAGGAAGCAATAAATAATATAACCGCTGCACACACATGCACTTACACACACATTAAGGTATCCTCATGAGAGCAAAGGCTTCCCACTCAAAGATAATGTGAGCAGGAAAAAAATATTTCTGTATTGTTTTAGGAAGTCAGTTAAATGGCGTGTTCAATCGAATTGCGCAGGCATCTCTCCATATATCCAAAGACAGAAAAATGAGAAATGATAAAATCCAAATCTCTTTTCTTAGTTTCTACCAATATAGTTTTTTTTCAAAAGCTACTGAAATTACTTTTCAACCATCACGTAATAACTATTTCCAGCAAGCACCACTGATGGATGCTAAAATGCTAAAACTATGATCTCAAAGTATCTCCTAACAGATTACAAATTAATCACAAAAATTAGGAGACTAACTTGCTCATAGAGAAATCTGGCAGATGCCACCTTAACCATGTCTTAATCTTTAAAGTCACTAACAAACAGCTGGGCATCCTGTTGTGATTCACTAATGACACACTACCCCTGCCTAAGATGTGTAGTGTGAATGAATGCACACCTAAGGAAACATTGGACAAATCCACATTGAGACACATTCTGTGAAACAGCTGGTCCATAATCTTCAAAAAGGTTAACGTCCTGAAAGCAAACAAAAGACTAAGGAATTATTTTGGATGAAAGGAAACCAAGGAGACCTGACAAGTAAATGGAGTGCAAAGTCATGGACTGGGACAGAAATTTCCAAAAAGAACATGATTGGGATAATTAGTGAAGATTGAAAATAAGATGTATATTGTATAATATTGCATTCATGTGAAGCCTCTGCATTTGGTAATTATCTGTGGTTAGGTAAGAAAATGTCCTTGTTCTTGGAATACACACTGAAGTATTGAAAGGTAAAGAGCATGGTGTTTGCAACTGTCAAATAGGTCAGGAAAAAAAAAAGCAACCTAGCATACATACACACACACACACACACACACACACACACACACTCAAATATATATATGCCGTAAAAATAAAATGTTAACAAGTAAAATAAAATATGAAAAAGTTAATTCAAGAAAAACTTCCAAGCTAAAAACTGAAACAAAACAAAAGTGAAACTTACTGAAACACCAAAATGGTTACTTCCTGCAGTCTGTGGCCTGAGAAATAGCAGACTGCTTTAAACCAAGTGATAAAGATTAGGGACAAAACTGAGAGGTTCGTTTTATTTACATTCCTCTTACTCATAAGATGTCCTTTTTTGTTTTGTTTTGTTTTTTTTTTGCTTGGGTGTCATAAACTATTTCTATTTTTTTTTTTAAAGATTTTATTTATTTATTTGACAGAGCGAGACAGCCAGCGAGAGAGGGAACACAAGCAGGGGGAGTGGGAGAGGAAGAAGCAGGCTCTTAGTGGAGGAGCCTGATGTGGGGCTCGATCCCAGAACGCCGGGATCACGCCCTGAGCCCAAGGCAGCCGCTTAATGACTGCGCCACCCAGGCACCCCATCTTTCATAAACTATTTCTTAATGGCTTTAGGTAGCTTATGAAATTTTGCATAGAAGGGAACTTAATTATGCATTCTTGAACTTCTTTCTCTCTTGCTGTACTCACCACTGAGACAGATGGTTTTGTTTCTCTAAACAAGGGACAGTTGGATTTCACACAGCTTCCTCCCCGGTGCCTTTCTGTCATCTCCATTCACACGCTGCATGTTTAGCGTCGCTCGTAATGAGGCTGCCTGAACCATGGTAACCCTGTAGCTCAGTGGGCAGTGGAAAGTAGACGGATCATTCTTTCTAGGGGCATGTTGTGAGCTAATCGGCTTTCATTACAGCCTTTCTTCTCCTGGAGGTGATAGGGATTAGATGCTGTAAGCACTGGGTAGAATCTATCCGTTCTCCCAAAAGGCCAAGTTCAAGATCTGTAGGAACCATGCTTCTTACTTTTCCACAGCCATTTTCAGTTTCTTTCTGAGCCTTTAAACAGGATCACCTTTCTAGAGTGGCTCTTTCCATTTTCAACATCTCTTTAAGGCCTTTTTATCCTTCTATTTAAATGGTCCTGGAACAATTCTTTCTTTCTTTCCTGTATCAATTCAGTACTGAGTAGCCGGAAGCCATTCGACTGGGAGCCACATTTTCCTGGGAAAAGGAACTGCTTCTCTCATGCTTTCCTTTAAAGCTTAGAGGAGAAGGAGAATGGAAAGCTTTCTTTGGTGTTTGCGGTTGTGATGACCTCATGCTTATGCAAAACCAATCAAATACACTAATTTATATTTTCAAAATTTTAAGTTTTTAGTGATAAAAACTGGCAGGTTATAATGAAAGAACTTACCCAGGACTACTTTAAAGAGTATTTTCATGGTATCAGTGACCTGGGATCTTCCTCGGTTCCTGGTGCTTCCTGCTGCTGTTGAGTTATTATCACTGAAAGAACAACAGGGATTTAGCAACAGGGGATTTTTGGGGTACCTGCCTTCCACTGCAGAGTTTTCAGGCAGCCTGAATCAGCCCTACCATCTCTCCTCTACTGTCAAAGTCACTGCAGATATGTTTCCCTTAGATTGTATTTCTCTTGGAAGCACCTTGAATTTATTATTGAATAGTGGTTTGCACTAATATTTTCAGGAAGAAAGGTCTGAAAATCTGGCTTTTGTTGCAAATGAAGAAGTTCTTTGACATGGAGGTAATTATGGAAAAACCTCTCTGTGATTTGTAATAAGAAGTTGGGGCCTTGCCCAAAAGTCCAAGAAATGGTTCTGTTTTGTTTTTGGGGTTTTTTATTTTTTTGGTTTTTTTTTTTTTTTTTTGCATATTTAACATTAGATTTTGTCTGTTTCTCTGAATATAGATGGAAGAACTTGAAATTCCCAGTACCTCTTCTATCTCTAGAATTATGTAATCACCGTAACATTAGAGCTTGAAGAGGGTATAGTTAATACCAGATAATGCTGACAAGCATTCCGTGTTACTCTTTCTAAAATTTATCTATCTCAGGAAGTACCTATGATACAGCCTCAGGACAGACCTTTTCCACTGCCTAATTCGTAACCACCTTCCTCCCACTTTAAAAAGGAAGTTATTGTTCTCATCTATCCAGGATCTTTCTATGGTTCATGACCCCCACTGTGTTAAAATTTCCCAGATCCAGAATAAAGGGTTATTTAGAAATACTGCAATGTTGAGAAAGTGAATACCTTTCTTTAATGATTGAATAGCAAATCCTGTTGTAAGTGAGGTGATTGCTTTCAATATATGGATAGATTTTTAAAAATAACAGAGATAGATTATTAAAATAAACAGAGCCTTAGGCAGCTGCTTTGAATTCCTTTGGACCCAGCCTTGTTCCTCAGCTCCTTAGTGTGGGTTCTGCCCCAAGCAAATAGATTTCCCAGAAAGTGAGTCCCTGTTGTACGTCTGGCTCTGGAGTAGCCAGATGCTGCATGAACTCTAATGGCTTGACCGTCTTCCTTCTTTGGGTTCCTAGGTACCAATAACTTTCCAATTCAGGACTGAGAAATGTGCTACCTTGCCCCCTCCTGGGTTGTGTGGAGAGGGAAGGCAGCTGAGAGATCAGGGATTGGAACCAGTTTTATAGAATGACTTTTTGAGGGGAGAGATGCAAAGCTGAGTCACTGTGGAAAACTGGAAAGGGAGATGATGGGAATAGCCTGAGACAAGGAATAGGGGATGAAGCCAGATCCCAAAGCTGAGGGCAGCCCACTCAGCACAGAGCTGGGGGCCACAATCTCTTGAGGGATTTTGGTAGTTAATGTTCTTTAAAACATGGGTAATCACTGACACAGCAGTTAAAACAAATAATATGACCAATACTATAACCATTTACTTAATGTTAGAAATCTAGGTTGTTTTCAATGCTTTGCCATAACAAATAATGCTATGAGCGATATTCTTATCATCAATCTTTGAGTAGAGTTTTTGTTACTTTCCTAGCATCAGTTTCTAGAAATGGAATTACTGGATCAAATGATATAACAAATTTTGTTGATACCAATTTCTCTACATATAAGATTTTGTATTCTAATTTATACCTCCACTGGTAAAGCTGAGTACACACTTCACCAAACAATGATTATTATCACTTCAAAAGACTTTAACCGAGTGATTGATGACCACGTGATTTTATTATGCATTTCTTTGGATAAATCACTTTTTTTAAAAAAAGATTATTTATTTATTTATTTATTTATTTATTTATTTATTTATTTATTTGACAGAGATAGAGACAGCCAGAGAGAGAGGGAACACAAGCAGGGGAAGTGGGAGAGGAAGAAGCAGGCTCACAGCAGAGGAGCCTGATGTGGGGCTCGATCCCACAATGCTGGGATCACGCCCTGAGCCGAAGGCAGACGCTTAACCGCTGTGCCACCCAGGCGCCCCTGGATAAATCACTTTTGATATTGAGTAGTAACTTCTGAAAAAAAGTAAGAAGCGGGACTACTTTGGAATGAACTAGAGTATGTTTTCTGAAGTGTCTCTCCATCTCCATATCATATACAGACTAAGAAACTGGCTGCACCTGATTAGACTATGTGATAGAAGGATTGTAGACTGAATCCTGAGCCACCTTCTTCCCCACCCTCCATTCCTCAAAGGCATTCCTCATCCTCTCACATCTAGCCCAACTGCAGTACCGTAGGCACAACTCTCTGGAACAGAGTCGATCACTGTGTAAAATCAGCTTCTACTTCTCAGGAATACAGCATCGTTATGACCATTGTTATTTTTCTTGGTGTTTCAACAATAATCATAGGTTTTAAAATAACCTAGTCTCCATTAATATAATCAATTTTGAAATTACTCTTGCACTTTGACAACATTTAAAATTCAGGCCCATATTGTTTGAAACTGAAATGCTATTAATTTCTTTCCCCCTCAAAATCCTTTTTGACACTCTAGACCTAAACGTGCATCCTGCCTTCTTTGGTTATTTCATGGCCTCCAAACGAAAATGTGGCCCATGTGAAGATGTGTGCATGTCTTCCAAAAGGATGGTATGTGAAATACCCCAATTCCAAATCAGAGGATAATTTTGACTCTTCAAAGCCAACTTTTAGAAAGGCTCTGGAATCAGTTCGACACAAGGCTTGGTCCCACCTTTGATGGAGATGCAGGCATCGGGATGTTAGGACCTGATACCCTTCTGCATTTAAATCGCTAGCATTATGGACTGAATGTTGGTGTCCCCCCAAAAATTCCTCTGCTGGAATTCCAACTCCCAGTGTGATGGTATTAGGAAGTGGTCACTGTAGAAGATACTTGGGTGGGAGGATGGAGCCCCCAAGAACGGAATTAGTGCCTTTATAAGAAGAGACAGGACAGTTTTCTCTCTTATTCTCCAGCTATGTGAAGACACAAGGAGGAGATGACCATCTGCAAACCAAGAAGAGTGCTCTCATCAGACACCGGATCTTGGAATTCCCAGCCTCCAGAACAGTGAGAAATGAATTGTTGCTTATGCCACGCAACATAGTCTATGGTTTTTTTGGTCATGGCAGTCCAAATTAAGACACATAGCAAATACCTCTTGTTCTAATCCCTTTCTTGTCCAGTATCTTTCTTATGGCGTGACTTCCCAGGTAGCTGAAATTCTTGCTGGCTAAGCTGATATAGTTTGACCTGCTTAGTACTCACATTTATTTTTATAAGTTGATCAACTGACATTTATTTTTAATTTTAAAAAAATAGGTGGCAAAGTTCCTTGAAAAGGCTGATAAAAAATATCTTAAACATGCTTTAAAACAAAGGATGTGTAGCAGAGATTTTAAGAGCTCAGCTTTTGGATCTGGACTGCTGGGGTTCAAATCTCATTACTGCTGCTTATTAGCTGTATGACCTTGGAAGTTTCTGAATTTTGGTTTTCCTAATCAATAAAATATGATTAGCAATAGAACTTATATCACAAAATTATTGTATGTATTAAAGGAAGGAATATTTATTGAGTGCTTAGAAAAGCGCCTGGTGAAAGGTAAGCACTACATAAGCACTACATATGAGTTATTATAATAAAATAAGTGGTAAATTATATACATTTGCAAACTAATCTCTTAGTTTCCACTTTCATTCCACGTCTCATTCTCAAACCTTGTATTTCTCACATTCAATTTTTTTCACATTCTTCTAGTAGGCTCAATGTTTTGTTTCAATTATTCTGGTTAGTTCAAATGGAAAGAAATTGACATTTGTATGTTTTCAACCTGGAATGAAGCAAGTTTCTGTGTATGGATCTCACCAAATGTCTCTTTGAAAGAGTCTATGATAAAAGCCTATACTTCATATTGGTGAGGGCTTTTAGAAGAGAAAGGTGATGACAAAAAGGTAAATGGAGCCAAGCAATATGTGAACTCCTTGGCGAGTACCGGACACATGGAAGGATGTGTGGGTAGGAACAGGCAGACAGCTGTGTAGATAACAAATACAGATATCCTCTAAGATATCTTGCACTGTCCTGTGAGGAGAATTGGTTCAGATCTCAGGGCCAGATTAAGTCAGAGCTGGTACATTTCTTCTGTTACAACCCATTTCTGAGATGATCAATGACGTGACTGTAAATAATTTACAGCGTATTAACTAACAATCTCTGCCCAGGAAGAACGGATTTACTAAATGCTATTTTAGATATCATTCGAGGATCTTTGGTCCGTGTTAACATTTTTTAAAGTGCTTCCAACAAAAGGCATTTGAACTTTTAAGAAATGACTCTTCCTAATGCTTACATTAGAAAACAAATGACATGCAAAGTGTATGCATTTCACAAAATTCCTGCTTGTGAATAATGAGCTGAGTTTCCTGGAAACCTAGATGTAACAAACACCATCATTTCCTTCCGCTGTTACCACACAACATTTTCCTTTCCCCCTTCTCCTTATTTGTTTATTCTGTATCTTGGCCCTTTCCTCTAACTCCTGGGTTAAACACGCAGCATTTTCCACGTGTGACCTTCGGATGGTGTGGCATCCTTCATTCCCCCTCTGGAGGCTGCACAATGGCCAAACAGAGTGGGCTTTAATGTTGGAAGCCTTCCCCTTCGGCAGCCTCAGGATCTCCTTTTCTGTCTCGCTTTTGAGTTGCTTTGTCAGCTCTTGAATGCCGCCTCTTTGGTTGCCTTTGTGGAGGCAGCTTGTGCTCAGATGTGACTTAGTTGTAAGCTGATTGCCGCTCCATGTGTGAAGAGAGCATGACCAGTTCGCGGGCAGCCAGTCGGCGCGCCCCCAGCCTGTTACATCAGCATCGCATGATGGGGGACTGGGCAGCGCCAAACAGTCTCCCCTTGTTGCTTTCGCTTTTTTTTCTTTTTTCTTTTTTTTCTTTTTTGGTCTTTCAAGGGAAGACAAGAAAGCCTGGGAAAAAGAGCAGGACATGCCTACTTTTCCATGAGAATCGCTGAATTCACTGTAACAGTGACTATATATATACATATACATATATATATATATATATGTATATATATATATATATACACACACACACGTTCTAAAATGGGAGGGGGAAGGAAAGGGAGACAGAAGATGAAGAAAAATTTACAGTGTGGTGAGAAATGAGTCCAAGATATCAGCCTTGTCTGTGTTGGTATTTTATTGACCCCTCCCCCTCATAAATCCCTCCCCATTTTTCCGGTGGTTATATTAACTTCTATCTAAGAAAGTATTTGTGCATTAGCAGAGCAGAGACAAAGAAAATAATACTTCTGTTTGTTTTGGTTTTGATCAAATGAAGTAGAATGTTTCTTCCTGTTTTCTTAACATTCTGGATAATCTCTCTTCAGATCTCATATTACATTGCTTACGGTAGACTGTGTGATTTAAATAAAAGGTGAGCTGGTTCCCCTTGCCTCTCTTGGGTCACTCCCCATCAAGGACACAGACGGGTCTGGGGCGGTGTATTGCATGTGACACACTGTTTCTCCTGATGCTGCCACCTGTGGACTATCACACTGAAGTCCTTTCCCAGATACACGAAGCAATAATGTGCCCTATGTCCTACTGAGACAACTAGAGTCAATACTGATGACCCATTTCCACAGCTGGTTTTGTGACAATTAACAGTATTTGGAGTCTGAGTTTGAACATCCGATCAAGAAAGCTTTTAAAATAAGGAGCTTCCTTCTGCTGAGGTCCACTAACGTCTCCATAGCATGTAGACCAAACTCCTGGAAGTGCTTCTTTTTGCTTATGTAAAACAGAATTGCAGAAATCTCTTTTTGATCACATGGGGCTAACAATGATATCCCTGCTGATAATACTCTTCATAAAGAAGAAAGCATCTGTGTTAAAAATATGAAAGTCTGCTTTCTTATACTTCTGAGAAGAGAGATTACTCTTGCCGAGAACGCTGGTTACCGTTAAGAAGCAGAGACACCAAATCACGGACCTCAAATCTTTTTGTCACTTTTAATAAAGCTCGTTTATAATATTTCTTTATGTGTGTCTCCTCTCCCTGGGGAGGGGAGACTCCTAACTTTATCATTAACAACCGAAATGTTAATGAGAATATTGTTATGTATTATTTAATACATTCTGCTAATTTGACTACATAACTCAAATAACATTCTCATTGCAAAAAAATTAGAAAATGCAGAAAACATAAAGGAGAAAACTGTCCCATCATTCCACTACTTAAAGGAAACCACTCTTAATGATCACCTTATTGGTTGGTTGATAGATTATTTGGGAAGGGGAAACTGGAAGGCATCCAACCTGCCAAGTTGATCCTGGCACTTTTCCTTTGCAGCACTTGTCACAGATGAAATAATTTCATTCTTTTGTGTGATTTCTTGGGGGGAGGGGCTATCTCTCCCTCACTAATATATACATATAAGCTCCATGAGGACAGGCACTTTTTCTGTTTTGTTCACTGCTGTATTTCTAGGACCAAGAATGATGTCTGACATTATTAGGCACTAAGTATTCCTCATAGTACTTTAATGAATGAGCATGAATATTGTCTTATTTCTTTGAATAGTCCTTGCCTCATTGAACTTCTCCTGTTTAAGCAATTTTGCATCTTGTTATTTAAAGCAGCATTATAAGCATATTTCCCTAAACTTTTATGGGGGATTCTTAATATTATGCTGCAAAATCAAATGCAAAGTGTACTGAACATTATGCTTTTGAATGCTTAGTATAGGATTCCTTTGTGTTGGTTATTAGATGACTGTCCTGTTACTGCATTCCTTGTATCATCCCCTTCAAGCTCCTTTTCTTTGGTCTCCATTGCCAAGAATGGCATGGATCGAAGGCCATGCCTTTCTTTAGCAAATCCTTTTGGCCTCACTGATTTTTCGACCCTGGCAAGCTCCTGCAAAGGGCCTTTACACAAGGTATTCCCATGCCTGGGAGATTCTTCTGTGCTCTTTAGAGGATGGTGCGTTCCGCTCTGAACTCGACTCTCAGTTACCCAAAGCAGGCTTTCTTGACATGCTATCAGAGTTTATATAAATTTATCACTGTTGGATATTTTAATTATTTTTCTCGCATATGCCTGTTACTTCTGTTCCTTCAGCTTTTACTAGAATCTTTTCATGAGAACATGAAACTCATTTTGTTCACTGTGGTATCCCGTAGAGAGAAGAAATAAATTAGGCAACGCTTTATCTGAGAAACACTGACTAGATTTACATGCCCTACCATGTGCTAAATACTAGGAATTTGAAGATGACTGTGAGACCCTCCCTGTCCTTGGGGCTGATAAACTAGAAGAATTTATTTATTTCAGCACAACTATGCACTGAGCCCCTGATATATCAACAGGAATTGTGCACATTGCCAGGGATAAACCCTGAATGAGGAGCGATTTGGCAAGGGTGGTGGGTGCTACAGTTCTAGGTGATAAAGACAGAGAATAAAAAACACACATCATTAGATAATTACAGTTTTGGTAAGTGGTACAAAGGAAATAACTATGGATTGTGAGAACGTGGCCAGAACCAAGCTTGGATGATTTGATGCCTTCCAGATACCCTTACCTGCTTTTCTGCCAGAACATTAGAAATGCAGATGTGTTTATTTAGTGCTCTTTGGATACATGACATAGATACCCTTTTCCTCCTTGTTTAGTAAGCAGCCATGTATATTTGCAACCAGAGACACCCATATACATCAATGGCGTTAGGCCAAAAAAAACCAAGCTTCTAGGATGATTTTGCTTTAACAGTATTTGGACTCTGAGTCCGAAATAGCCAGCACTAAGAAGCCAACCTGTGTGTCTGTTCATGTTGTCCTTTTCCAAACATAAAATTCTGTGAGATCTGAATGTGGATTAGACATTACGACATAAGTCAAATGACAGGACTAAGAAAAAAAATAGTCTAGAGTAGAAATTAATGCATTTAATCCTAAAAAGGGTTTAATTAATGTCACTTAAATATCTGATCATGAAAAAAGGATTTCTCTTGCCTATGGTAGTAGGCTTCATTTTGCAATGGTAACATGTGCTTTGGGAGTTTTTATTCTAAAATGATATGCTAACTAAGTGACCGAAATATCCACAAACCTTTGATGACACTTTAATTTTTTCAAACCAACAAAATGGTGAGTGAATTTCATGGGGGTGGGGTGGGCAGGAAAACTTACGATAAAGTAGCTTAAAAGAGAATTCTCTCTCGTGTGTATACTTTTATTGACGAGCAGCTGTAGGTAACTCTTTACTGCCCTCCCCTGATCAATTTTAGAAATGCTGCTTCTTTCAGAGAAATTAAACTCCTCTATCATTAGGAAAATAAATTCAGTCATTTCCTCTGATGCATGAATTTAAATGGCCTCTTTTCTGGGAGGCAATATCTCCTATGCCTCAAATTGCTGCACATATTAGCTTCTCCCCAAAATTAATAACAAGGAAAGAAACCACAGCACTTAATTAACACTATCTCAGAGCCTGGGGATCTCCAGATTGGTACTAACTTTCTTCCCTTTCCAGAAGTATTGTTCTGTCTCATTAAAAGAATAGAGGTGGGAATACATAAATCCAATGAAGCTCCCTCCTTCATATAGTCTTCACACAAAAGGGTCTTCCTATTGAACTTGTGAGGAGTTAATGAAATCCCAGTAGTTTGAATACAACTTTATGGGAAAGGCATTGCTCTACCTTCTAGCTTGCTTATGAATTTTAAAACAGTAGGCTGGGTGAGCAGGGGTCCCGTGTAATTTAGAATCACGGAATAGTAGCGCCAAAAGTGAAGCAGGGATAAACAAATCTAGTGCTAGCCCTTGAATTAAAATGTGAGGAAACTGAGACTCAGAGAGTGAAGTGAAGCTCAAAGTCACGCTCCAGAAAACAGAGGTTGATTCAACCAGCCTGATTTCTTTTCTACACAAATCCCACCACACCACCTGGGTTTGGAAAAAGCTCTCTTCATCTCCCGTGTGTAGACCTGGGTTTCCGTTTTCTTCCTTCTTTTAAACCTTAATGCTATTGTGCTGCCATCTGGTGACAAAGAGCGTGTACTACAGCTACAGGACTAGGTCAAGCCCACTCCTTTACTCTTTCATTCAACATTTAGTGAGGTCTCCTGCCTGCCTGCCAGCCATTGCTCTATGCGCTGAAGTTTCAGCAGTAAAGACAAAATACAATGTTCCTCCCCTGGTGGAACTTACGTACTAGCGCAGAAAGACAGCACACGCATGATATAATTCATGAGGACTGTGAAGAGCAACAAAGCAGCAAAGCAGGTAGGAGTGTGTGGGCAGAAAGTTGCCACTTTTAATAGTGTGTTCAGGGAAGCCTCAGTGAATACGAAATTTGTGAAAAGATCTGGAGGAAACGAGGGAATAAATCATGATAGTGTCTGGGGAAAAATGACCTAGGAAGAGGAAATGCAAAAATGTCGGGGGAAGAGAGTACTTCCTGTGTCTGGGAAGGCCAGTGCCCCCTGAGCTGAGTGACAGGGAGGGCGTCGGGGACAGGACAGAGCAGGGCAAAGATTGGGGAAAGGAAGGCCTAGGAGGCCTGTGGGCTGTAGCAAGAGTTTGGCTTTTCTCTTGATGATATGGGGAATTACTCGGGCTTTGTGAATAAAGGCGTGACATGAAGCGCCCTATGTTTTTACAGGATTCCTGTGACCTCGGATTTGTAAATACACAGTGGTGCTAGAAGCCGAGAAGCCAATTAGAAGGCTGAGGCAGGGGGCGCCTGGGTGGCTCAGTCGTTGAGCGTCTGCCTTCGGCTCGGGGCGTGATCCCGGCGTTCTGGGATCGAGCCCCACATCGGGCTCCTCTGCTGGGAGCCTGCTTCTTCCTCTCCCACTCCCTCTGCTTGTGTTCCCTCTCTCGCTGGCTGTCTCTCTCTCTGTCGAATAAATAAATAAAATCTTAAAAAAAAAAAAAAAGAAGAAGAAGGCTGAGGCAGAGTGATGGAGGGGAGCACCAAGGAGAGAGCTACAGAGGGAAGATTCTGGACATGTTCTGAAGTTAGAGCCGTGAGTTGATGTAGAATGTGTGCAAAAAAGACAAGTCACGTTGATTACACAATTTTTGACCTTAAGATGGAAGGATGGAGCTGTCAATAAAATGTGATAAGGAAAGGCTGAGTAAGAAACAGATTTTGAGGAAAAATTCAGAAGCTCAGTTTGGGATATTTTCATTTTTATATTTATCTACGTATTTACCCCCTATGGTACTCTTCATTCCCTTCATAGAACCAAATTAGCAACTGTCTGGTGTAATTTTCCTTCTTTCAGAAGAACTTCCTTTATTCTTTCTTTTAGTGAACTTCTGTTGGTGATTAATCCCTTCACGTTTCCTTGTTCTGAAACAATCTTTATTTCAGTTTCATTTTTGAAAGTTACTTTCATTGGCTATAGAATTCTAGGTTGACAGTCTTCACCTGTCCTTCCAGTACCTTCAGTCTCCTCGTTGTCTTCAGCTTTCATAGTTGCTGGCAATTCCATTGTCATCCTGGTCTTTGTCCTTGGAATTTATTATACCTTTTTCTCCAGCTGCTTTTAAATCTTCTTTATCACCAGTCTGCAGCAATTTGATTTTGATGTGTTTTGTTGTGTTTTCCTTTATGTTTCTTTTCTTTAGGGTTCTTTGAACTTCTTGGATATGTGGGTTTATAGTTTTCATCAAATTTAGAACATTTTTGGTCATTATTTCTTCAAGGACTTTTTCTATCACTTCTCCTTTCTGGGTCTCCAATTACACTGTAGTGGATTGCTTGGTATTGCCTCATGGGTCATTGATGTATTGTTCTTTTTTTTCTTTTTAATAAGTCTTTTTCTCTCTGTGCTTCAGTGTGGGTATTTTCTTTCTTTTTTTTTTTTCTTTTTATTTTTTTTAAAGATTTTATTCATTTATTCGACAGAGATAGAGACAGCCAGCGAGAGAGGGAACACAAGCAGGGGGAGTGGGAGAGGAAGAAGCAGGCTCATACCGGAGGAGCCTGACGTGGGGCTCGATCCCACAACGCCGGGATCCCGCCCTGAGCCAAAGGCAGACGCTTAACCGCTGTGCCACCCAGGCGCCCCAAGTGTGGGTATTTTCTATGCCTTAAGTTCACTTCGACATCTTTAAGTTGATCAATCTTTTCTTTTGTAGGGTCTAATCTGTGGTTAATTTCTTCCATCGTTTTCATTTCTGATGTTATACTTCTCTCTCTAGGAATTACATTTGATCCTTCCCTCATAATTTTCATGTTTTCTTCCATTTACTTGAATATATGAAGTATAACAGTGTTTGAAATTCATTGTCTGCTAATTTTACCATCTCTGTAAATTCTGGTTCTATTGCTACTGATTGACTTTCCTCCTGGTGATAGATCATATATCTTGCTTATTTGATGCCTTTTTTAAAAATTGAGGACAGACATTATAAATTTTATGTTGTTAGGTGTTAGATTTTGTTGCATTCATTTAAATAGTGCTGGACATTTTTCTAGCATGCAGTTAAGTTACTTAGGATACATTTGATCCTTTGAAGGTCTGCCTTAAGCTTTGTTAGTGTGAGTCCTGAGCACCCTGTAGTCGGGGTCTAATTTGTCCCCAACATTAAGGTGATACTCTTCTGAGGATATTACTTAATGTTCCATGTATTAAAAGGTCTTTCTGCTTTGGCTGGTGGAAATATTAAGTTTTCTCAACTCTGTGTGTCCTTTTCTAATAGAATTGTTCTACTGTTTTTGGAAGATTCCTTCTCCAATCTCAGCTAGTTTCCTTTCACCTACATTCACATCAGCGCTCCAATAAGACTTGAATTGTCTCTGTGTAGATCCCTCTTCTCTGGGATCTGCTTCACAAATTCTAACTCTGTTAGAGTCTCTGAACTCAAATCTCTGTCTTCTCAACTCCATTGGGTGCTGTCTAGGTTCCTTCTCATTGCTTTACAGTCTGGAACCTCTTTCCAGGCAATTAACTAGGGCAAGCATGGGCTCACCTTGTTTGTTGCCCTTCTCTTGTGGATCACTGATCACACTCTCTGTTGTCCAATGTCTAAAAACTCATTTCATATATTTTTTCTGGTTTGCTAGTCGTATTATGTTGGGCTGCTAGTAGTTCAATCCAATCCCTGTTGTTTCATCTGGGCATGAACCAGAAGTCCCTAGGGTTACAACACTAGATGTGTCTGTTGAACATGCAGAGAAGATGCCAAATAGATGATTAGATATACGATATTGGAATTTAGGGGATCCAGAGTGGAGATAAACATTTATAATATACATTTATCACCTACTGCCTTGGATAATTTCCTCCCACCTTTAGCTCCAGCCCCCTTATCAACTAAATTGTTCCACATTCTATCCTATCAGGTCTCAACTAAGAAAGAGACAAACTAAATAGAATAAGATGATACAGTGTCATTGAGTTACTCTTTCCCGGTACGTATTTATATGTTGATAAGGCCCACCCAGGGTCAATATCTGTGCTAATGAGGCACAAATGGATTTTACTTGAAGTGCCAATTCCTGTCTATTAATAGTAGCCTCCTGAAGTGGTATGTACGGAAGGAATCTGAGGCCATGCCCAGGCTCAGGAGGAGAGAGTGCCATGATTGATTACTGATTTCTGTTGTGGCAGCAGGGGAGAGAATCGAGGCAACTATCCCATGTGTTTACTTCACCTGCCTTAGCATAACATAAAAATGGATATATTTGGGGCACATGACACATAAATGACACAATATAGACTGTCAATTATTCTGCTTTCATTGAGAGAGATGTTAATTAATTATTTCTGAGGAATAACTCATTAGTATATTCTCCCAACCCCAAATTAGTCAAGAACACAAATGCCTGTTTCATTTTCCCTAGAGGTTGGAAAATAGAACATTTTCTTATGCAGACCTTAGGTAGTTTCATTGACATAATGGAGGGCGGTGCCAACAGGTTAAGGAAACTCTCCTCTCTCTGCTCTCTCTGGTTGGACTCCTCAGTAAGACCTCACTGTCTTTCCTGTAGCAGGGGCAATCTAAAAAGGACAAACTTCATTCTGTTACCTAAGAATTAAGACTTACCTGTAATATTAGAGCTAAACCTTCTTTAGATTATCCTAAGTTGTATATTCAAGCTTGGTTTTTTGGGTTTTTTTTTTTTTTTTTGAGAGGGAGGGGGTGAGGGAGGGGCAGAGGGAGAAAATGAATCTTAAGCAGGCTCAAGGCCCAGTGTGGAGCCTGACGTGGGGCTCAATCTCACAGCCCTGAGATCATGACCTGAGCTGAAATCAAGAGTTAAATGCTTAACCAACTGAGCCACCCAGGCACCCCTTTCAAGCTTGTTTTGAATAGTGTTTGGGTACAGTAAGCTCTCAATGAGTATTTCATGAATGTAGTACTGTGACTTTTCCACAGCCTATTTCCATTAATGTGATACCTCAGCCTGCGTTTAGGATTTTCCTTGGAGCAAAATGTTGACACACTGGGCTCATCTCAGGAAAGTTGGGACACCCAAGCCACATAAAAGCTACTAACCGGGGCAGGACAGTTGTCTTCAAAAAGGTGAACTTAAACTAGATGCCAGAGCCCAGCATAACATGGAGTTTCCATCATTCTGCACAGATCACCTCTCGTAATTCCTCTTCTGTTGACTCAAGTAGACTTAGTTGCACAAGGAAATTGTGTTTGCAGTTCAAGTTTAGTTCAGCTGGACAAACACTTCATTAGAACTTACCCTGTGGCATGATTTCTCAACCTGAGCGCTACTGACATCTGGGGTTGTCTGACCCTTTGTGGCACAGCACCGTCCTGTGCACTGGAGGATATAGCAACGCCCCCGGCCTCTGCCCACCCAGGTCACCCCTGTCGGTCTCAATAACGCTTACAGACATTGCCCAATGTCCCCAGGAGTAAAATCACTGATGCTCGAGAATTGTTGCTCTACACCCTCACCTTTGTCAATAAACCCTCCTTGAATGGTCTTATTTTAGGTATGACATCTGTATCCAGTTGGAATTTTGGCTGATAAACAGTGTGTGCAAAGCGAACTGAACTCAATGTTCATTTTGTAAAGTACAAGGAGAGATAAGTATTTGGTCTTAGAGTATTTGGTTAACTTATAATTTTAAAAAATCACTTTGTCTAGTAGAACATGTGTTTGAGGTGCTAAATCTGGAATTAGGTAGAATGTCCAGTCAGCTACCAAAGTATTCAAGACATGTGATTTAAAATGCCTCAGATAAGCTTTCCTCATGGAATGAATGGGGAAGAGTTGTGCAGAGAGATGGAGCCCCTCATTCTTGAGGATGGTTGGAGGAATCCCCAGCCTGTTGTCCCCAATAACCTACAATTAGATTTGCTTACCTCGACAAGCCTATGGATGTAGTTATTTTTTATATGTAAAGTATGTGAAAAGTATGGGAACAGTGGCCTAAACTAATTCATTGACAGTAAGGGTGTGGTAAAGAGGGTCTGGATTTCCAAAATACTGAAGGGGCAAACTTGATTTGACTTGATGCTTAATTAATGTGGGGTAAGAGACAGTGATGAGTCAAAAATGACTCGTGTTTGGTAACTCATGTAAAGTGGTGATTTTGCCAGTTAAGATTGGAAATACCAAAGGAAGAGGATGGTTAGTGGTTCTCATTGTGTGTTTTCCAGATTAGCATTACCAGCATCACCTGGAAATTTGTTAGAGATGTAAATTCTGATGCCCTAACCCAACACATTGAATCGGGACTCTGGGGGTAGGGCCCAGAAATGTGTTTTAACAAGATCTCTAGGTGATTGTGATGCTTGGTAGAGCCTGAGAGCCTCTACGATAAGGTAATCATTTCCATCTGAGATTTGTTGAGTGTTCCAGAGTGTTCCAGGTGCAGATATGCAAGGGACAAACCTACTATCAATGTCATTCTGGTCAGCCATATGCCTGTATGGGGGTAGCGGTGAATGAAGATGTCGGGCTTCTTTTTTTCCCCATCTTTATTTCCCTAAGAGAGAAGATAGAATCATAGGGAACATTTCCTTTAGGAAAACGACACAAAAATTTGGATAAGTGATGGTTATGGAGTTTATATTTCAGTCTTACAACTATTCTTACCCTCTTAGCTCTAGACTTCTGGTGACTGATTAATTGGTGGATTTATGTTCATCCTTTTCGACTATTGTATTACTCTTAATTACTAAATGGCTCGAGTGCTTCCTGTGCACAATTCTCAAGTAGAAGCAGGGATATGCACACGCGTTGGAAGGTACTTTGGTGCCTTCTGGACTCACCACTAGGTGTCAGGAGCAACAAGAAAAAAGGCAGGAGTGGAGAAGTGGTGAGCCAATCTGCCTCCTTTCTCTTCTCCCATCAGGTTTCTTCTGTGCAACAGTCAGCCATGGCCATTGGGCCAAATTGGCCCACGAACAGTTTTTGTGAACAAAATTTTATTGGAAAGGTTCCATGCTCGTCAGTTTACACGTTGTCTATGGCTGCTTTTTCACTACCCAGCAGAGTTGAGGAGCTGTGACAAGCATAGTACAAACTGCAAAATCTAAAACTGTCTGGCCTTTTACAGAAAAGTTGCTGACCTGCTTTAGACCAGTGGTTGTCAAAGCTCAGCTTGTATTGGAACCCCTGGGAGGGCCTTTAAAACAGAGGGTGCTGGGCTCTATCCTTGGAGTTTCTAATTCAGTAGGTTTGGGGATACAGCCTGGGAATTTGCATTTCTTACAAGTTTTGGGGGGTGCTAATGCTGCTGTTCTGGGGACCACATTTAGAGAACTACTGCTTTCAACAGCCAATTTAAGCCCTCAGGACACCCGTGCCTAGATCAAAGCAAACAACTACCCTAACCCCAAGTTCAGGGCACTGTTCAGGCTCTGTCTCTACCTCAGCTTGGAATATCACTTTTATGAAACTCCATTTTCATCCTCTGGGCCTTTTTTCCTGTTTTCCCTCTCTTTCCGGGCTTTGAAACAGGAAACTTGTTTTTTGAAAAAAATAATTCAGGGCGCCTGGCTGGCTCAGTCAGAAAAGCATGTGACTCTTGAACCAGGGGTCGTGAGTTTGAGCCCCATGTTGTGTGTAGAGATTACTAAAAAAAATAAAATAATATAAACTTAAAAAAAAAATAAACCTGAGAGTTTTCTTACTGTCCTGAGATGAAATATGTTACAATTTTGGCATCCAGCTCTTTTTAAGAATTAGCAACTATTTTAATCAATAATTTTTTTCCTTTTACTTTACTCCTGTATCTATTTACCCTATCCCCGTACCATATTAAATAAATAATTTGAAGCCACAGTGTTTGTTTTCCTTATTTGAGTGACGGCTTCGAAGGAGAGGAAAACGATATGTTTTTTATCAGTTAGAGACATGATTACATCCATCAGCTTGAAGTAGAATTTAGGGAGAAGTTGAGATTGGGTCCAACAGAAGTGGTGGTTACTTTCCCCATCCTGATGAGTTAGGTCTTCACAAGATTGTTTCATTATTCTGTCAGAAGTGCTGTGACTTATTATGAAAAGCAGGTTCAATGATAAAAGCTTTTGTAACATCCACTGTTCAGAACCATCCATGTGGCTGTTCCCTTCCATTCTTACAGAAATGTGAATGTGACCGCCTATGAGTTTACCTTGGAAGAAAAGCTTGATGTAACTTAATTTTGAACTGTAAGTTCATAGGAAGTAGGGCTATATTTTAGTGCACGACCAACTACCAATAAAGAACTATATCCATTCGGTTGCCTCATGAACATGCAATAATATTTCTCTTCCCCCTCTTCTCATACTATACCATCGGGTCCATGGTTCATGGAAGAAACTACCAAAGGATAATGAGGGTTTATAAGTCAGTTTATTTCTCCCACTTTCTTTCTGCCTTGAAAAAAAGTAAAATTGGTAGTAGGGAAATCTGATTAACTCATCATCCAACTTTCTAAAAAACCTGAAACTCAGGCTCTGATTAAATCATCATCCAACTTTTAAAAAAACATGAAAATTGATGGACTGTTTGAGTGAAGAGTAAGGAAAACAACCACCCAATCTATAAATTGCTCAGCCACAATGAAGTATTACCAGCCACTTTTTAAATATGAAGTGTACTAGTACTGGTTCCATCCATTTATTATAGATTTTATGCCTCAAATATATTCATAATGTATTACAATGCTGAAGTTCATTCCTCACTTGTTTATATATTTAGTATTTCTCCCTCGGAAGATTTGAACATGGCTAAAGGCAAAGTTATATTTCTCCTTGATAATAATAAAATAATAAAGTGTTACACATAAAGGAAGTTTACTCTGAATTTATGGCCAAAGCCATGCTGTATTTCATGCTGCAGTAATGCTGCTCTGGGTTCACTTGATATCGTGATTTCCTTCAGTATCATTACTCTTCTGTCTTCAGATCTGGTGGTAAAAAGTCATCTTTTCAAACTTGGCACTTTCAGATCTTGATAATTCAAGGTAATATACTCTCCGAAAAACAGATACACTAAAGAATACCTTAGGAAAACCAAATATCTCTAATTATTGTGCTTTTGACTTAATACCAAATATGTAATAATATGACTAATGTAAAATGGCAGAGCTTTTTCTGTTTGAAAGTTCATTGCCAAAGCTATTCTATGGTGTTAGAGGGTAGAATGGTTACTCCAATTATACCTGGAAGGTAGTCAGTCACTTGAAAAGGGGATCCTTTGAGGTGCTGGGAATATTCTGTTTCTCAATCTCAGTGCTTATTTCATGAATGTATTTATTTTGTGAAAATTCATCGAGCTATAGACTTATGATTTGCGTCTTTGATGTATGTTCAACTTTAATTAAAATGTTTATTAAATAAAGTATAATAAATTAGGGTGACTTAGAAAATCAATTCTGCTTTATTTATAGATGAAATTTTCATGTGTAAAAGGTATCTTTGAATTTAGAAAATATGCTTAAAGTCTTGTTTGTATTACCCAAAGAGCATAATTCTTTGTGCCTGGGCATACCTTCTTCTAGGTCTTGCCTCTGGGATTTCAATATTCCGCCTGGCTTCTGATACTACTTTTATAGTAGCATGCTCAGTTAGGACAGCTGTCTAAGCAAACACACAAAAAGGGCTTCCCCCCTTTTTATAAAATTTATTATAATTTGAAGGTTCTTAGGAATGACCCTGGAAAGATGATGATCATATCTATTTCTCCAGCTTACTTCTGTTACTTGAAATAACACTTTAGGAACAAAACATGATATATATATATTTTTTCATATAATAGGATATATATATAATCTTATAATATCTATCTATCTATCTATCTATCTATCTATCTATCTATCTATCATCTCTTCATTCTGTAATATAGGCCTGGGAAGGATAACAAACATATCTGTTGGCATTTCTGTATAAGAGTTCATCAGATCCTGTCCTAAGATCTGACAGCCAGCTGATGGTAGTTCACTACAGAAGTTACATAATCAGTTGTTTGGGCTGGAGATAGACAAGACCAGTGCAGGTGGGGTCATTGAGTATTTGGGTGGGGGGCAAGCTTCACATTTTAACTGAACACCACAAAACCCTATACTGGCTGGCTGTCACCTGATTCTGGCAATCCCTTCACAGGGAGGTGAGTCCCTACAGCTTTGGGAAGGGGAGCTGGGCAGAAGGGTGAAGATGGCACCGAAGTCGGCTCTTGCAGGGGCTTGGTCAGCACTGATGTTGGAGTGCCAAGAACAGCTCCTTGCCAGCATGCACGATTGGCTACTCCAGATGCCTAGGCCCGCCAGACAGACAAATGGTGGAAGGATTCAGCCCATAAAATTAATGAAACCATTGGATAGTCAATGGCATCTACAGCTCTAGATTGGATTTCTACAAATGAATGTATCTGTTTGCATTGAAGGCACTTACCCATGCATTCACATCATTATGCTTATAATGCTAATATGAACATTTCCACAATTCCAAATATAAAAACGAAGTAGCCAAAATATACATATAAAACATATTAGCATAACATTTCTTTATGTGTCAAGACGGAAATTTCTAAATGTCACAATTAGAGTTCATATTAGATTCTCCCTCTATCTCCTCTATAATCTCCATTCTAAAAATTCTTAGATGAAAATAAACACCTGCAGAAATTTTTATTAGCTTTCCTCAGAAAGTAATTTATTTCTTAATAATATGGCAGAGAATAATTTCACTGAAATAAGCCCATTGATTACATTTTATAAATTTCTGCAAGCTAAAAAGAAAAAAAACCCAGGGGGTCAATCAATCTGGTAGTCTGTGGCTGAATCCGACAGAGAACGCACTGGATATCTCTTTGTGGAGAGTGCTTCTTGTTTATAATCCACCAATGTATTTTGCACGTGAAAAGTAAAGCCCAGAGTATCCTAATTTAATCTGTGGAAATTATTAATAGCCCACTTGCTGGGCTCAAGAGAGAATAATGAGATGGTAAATCTGGACCAGTTCCTTGGTACTGGTTAAAAGTATTGATCTTTAACCTCATTTCAAACAAGGCGAAGACCAGGGATTTCTATAAATAAAAAGACTAAGAGTGAAAAAGAAAAGAAAAAAAAAAGATTAGGAATCAGAAATTATCAGGAAAAAGAAAGAAAGAAAGAAAAAAAAAAAAAAAAGATTAGGAATCAGAATGTGTCCGGACTCTGCCATTTACCAGTTCTATGATTAAGCTCGTAACAAATCTGAACATTCGCTTTTCCATCTTTAAAATGAGTATAAAACTGCTCAACTGAGATAAGACATGTAAATGCAGTAAAAAATTATAAAGCCCTTTAGAAGCTCTCATTGTGATTGATACAGAAATACCAAGCACCACTACGCTTTGTGCCCTCGGACAACCCCATGAGGCTGGCTGGGAGGGAGGGAGGGAGTGTGTTTGAGCAATCTGCTCTGTGACAAAGCCTCCTAAGCTTGAGAATGGATAGGCTTGATGAGCTCTTTTTAAAGAGACAAGCACAGCAAGGCGGGGCTTATTCCAGAAGTTTCTACAAGGGGAGGGAAGGAAAGAGGCAGGCAGTCTTTAGCTCTTACATCTGGCTCTGTGTCTTGTTTGCTAACTTGTCTCCATTAGGAAGTAGAGGACGGCTGCTGCTTAGTGCCTCAAATGAGAAGGAAAAAATTATAACTAGATGTCATCTGTGTTGGTTATTTTGGATATAAATAAGGAAATCAGATCCCCTCTCTAGGAGCCGAAACAGAATCAGTATTTGACAGTGCGCGGTGGTGGTGAGGTGTGGGAGTTTCCCGGGATGCGCTCCAACTTTAAAACAGTTCAAGGAGAGGCTGCACCCTTGGGGGGCTGAGGAACAGGTCTGGGTAATTCAGATTATTACCTAATGTTATCCTGAGTAGAAAGTAAAGGGACATGGCTGGAAAGTGCTCCAGACTCGTATCTGTCTCTTAGTGTTATGAACCTTATTTCCTGATGTATAAATACATTCGTTTGGGACTTGGCAGGAAAAAGAGCTCCTTCCTGACCTTTGTCAAAAATTCCCCCAAATTATCATTTCTAACATCTAACAAGTGACATCTTTGATTACTCGGTCTCATCTCCCTCTTTCTTATTTCAAATAAGTTGCTGGTAAAGACCCTCTTCTGGACTGCAGACTCTGACTTCTCACTGTATTCTCCCCTGGCAGAAAGAGAGCTAGGAAGCCCTCTGTGGGCTCATTTTATTTTTATTTATGATATTTTATTTTATCTTATTTTATTTTATTTTGAGAGAGAGAGAGGGAGGGATAGAGGGAGAAGGAGAGAATCTCAAGCAGGCTCCCTGCTCAGTGCAGAGCCTGATGTGGGGCTCGATCTCATGACCCTGAGATCATGACCTGAGCTGAAATCAAGAGACAGATGCTTAGTGAACTGAGCCACCCAGGAACCCACGTGGGCTCTCTTATTAAGGGCACTAACTGCGTTCACTAAGGCTCCATCCTCATGACCTGATGACTTCCCAAAGGTACCACCTCCTCATACTATCACACTGGGGATTAAAATTTCAATATATGAATTTGGGGGGGACATGTTCAGTCCATAAGAACCCGTCCATATACTGGATTGCTGTGTCATTTGGTAAGTGTTTGATTTACAAGAAACTGGCAAGCCATTTTTTCAGAGTGGCTATATCGTTTGCATTTCCACCACCAGTATATGAGTTTCTCTTGCCCTGCACCCTCACCAGTAGGTGAGATATTGTTAGTATTTTTAATTTTAGCCACTCTGAGAAGTATTTAATGATATCTCAATGTGGGGTTTTGTAAAAGATTTTATTTATTTATTTTAGAGACAGAGAGACAGAGAGAGAGAGTACACAAGTGGGGGGAGGGGCAGAGGGAGTAGGAGAGAGAGAGAATCTCAAGCAGACTCCTGGCTGAGTGCAGAGCCTGACTGTGGGCTCGATCTCATGACCCAGAGATTATGACTGGAGCTGAAATCAAAAATCAGTCACCTAACCATCTGAGCCACCCAGGTGCCCCTCAATGTGTTTTTGTTGTTGTTGTTGTTGCTGTTGTTTTAAGATTTTATTTATTTATTTGAGAGAGAGAGAACAAGCAGAGGGGAGAGGAAGAGGGAAAGGGAGAAGCAGACTCCCCATCAAGAAGGGATCCCAATGCAGAACTCCATCCCAAGATCCTGGGATCATAACTTGAGCCAAAGGCAGACACTTAACTGACTGAGCCACCCGGGTACCCACTCAATGTGAATTTAATTTGCATTTCCCTAATGGTTGATAATGTTGAAGATCTTTTATCTCTGTATATGCTTGTTCTGTTCATTTCTTTGGTCTATTTTCCAATTGCGCTGCTTTTAGTCTATTGTTTAGAGAGTTTTTATATATTTTCATATATATTCTGAACCCAAGTCCTTTATTAAGTATTTGACTTGCAGATACTTTCTCTTAGTTTGAAGCTTGTCTTTTGAATTTTCTTGACAGTGTCTTTAACAGACTAAAAGTTTTTTATTTTGATGAACTCCAGTTTATCAAGTTTTTCCTTTCACAGATCTTGTTTTGGTGTCATGTTAAGAATTCTTCACCTAACTCCAGGTTGTCGAGATTTTCTATATTCTTCTGAGAGTTTTATATTTTTGTATATTGCATTTAGATATGATACATTTTGAGTTAACTTTTGTATAAGACATGAGGTTCAGGTCAAGGTTTTTTTTTTTGGTTTTTTTTTTTTTTTTTTTTGGTTTTTTAGGATGGATGTCCAATTGTTCTCTCACTCTTGAAAACAATATCCTTCATTGAATTTCTTTGGCACTTTTGTCAAAAAATCTAATGGCCATACCTGTTTGGGTGCATTTTTTGGCTCTCCGTTCTGTTTCACTGACCTATGTGTCTGTCTCTCTGCTAAGACCACACTATCTTGATTACTGTACTTTTATAGTAAGTCTTAAAATTACTTACTGAGTGATTCCTTCAAATTTATTATTCTTTTTCAAAAATTGCTTTAGCTATTCTGGTTCCTCTTTCTTCCATATAAATTTTAGAATTATCTCGTCTCTATACACAAAAAGCCCTGCTGGGATTTTTATTGGAATGCATTAAGTCTATAGATAAATTTGGGGAAAATTGCCATCGTTACCATATTTAGTCTTCAGATCCTTGAACATGGCATGCCTTTCTATTTATTTAGATCTTCTTTGATTTATTTCATTAGCATTTTGTAGTTTTTAGTATATAGACCTGGAAAATGTTCTTTTAGATTTGTACTTATTTCATTTTGGAGGGAGCTATTGTAAATGGTATTTTTTAAAAATCAGTTTTCAAACATACATTGCTAGTATGTAGAAATGCCTTGAATATTTGTGTGTTTATTCTGTATCTCGTGATCACGCTAAAGTCACTCGTTTTAAGGATATCGTGCGCCTGTTGAAATTTTAAACTTTTTCCAAGGCGTCTCTTAAATACAATTCCTTTCTGAATCCTTCCCATTTCCCCTTACCAGATGTGATTTCTCCTTCATTAAATATACAAGTCATTTTGTTACTGCATGGGCTATGTCTATTTTCCCTCATGTTATGGTGAATTGGGTACTTCCCTTCCTCCTCCAGTATAATAAGAGGATTATTATGGGGTTACATACTTTTAATCATGAGGCTATTTCTTCTCACTCTGATATTGGGCAAGTTTCCTAATGTTTTTGAACTTCTGGTTGACTTTCGCTCATAAAATGGGAGTAATAACAACTATTCAAAGGAATAGTTTTCGTTTATTGTGAGGATAATGTGTTAGGAGCTAAATAAATATTAGTGTCCTTTTGCCCTTTCTCTGAGTTATACATTCCTGAGAACCTACTGCTGTATGCTTGCTTGAGTCCCTCTGCAGCGCCTAGGATGAAATAGGCCTTTATAGACATATGTTCAGTCGCATTGGCAGAACTTAGCAAAGGGTAAGACATACCATCTGTGCTCAGGAAACTCTTGTCTTACAACTCTTCATTGTTTCTATGCCAAATTTCAATATTAAATGATAGTGAGGATCTTTAGGAAATTAGCCAAATCGCAGCATTAACATAAGCAAGCCATGTGGAGAAAATTCTCTAAGCAGCTATTTAGTAAAATAAAGGGAAATCACCATAAACTGGGTGGGAGTTTAAGGGTAGAGGGGGCAAGAGAAACAGGCAGAAGTAACCAAAAGAGCAAATTTAACAGCAACTGAAGAATGGCTGGAGTATGAGACAGACTATCAGACAGAGATTACTTTGGGATTTCAGGTGGAAGGGGCAAGCAGGGGAGTATCACACCCCTTGGATTAGAGGAGATAAAGGATAAAGAGTAGTATCTCACCACCCCTGGTCACTACGGAGCTCCCTAGTGGGGTTACGATTCTTGTTCTTGCTATCACAGTGCTGCTCTGCTACCTCAGGCACAATTTTAAGCATCCCCATTGATGCACTGTAAGACCAACAAGAAGGATTTAACATTCAGAAAATCACTTTCAGTCCCTTGATACCCATTCAAATTAACTAGTGTCTTAGCTCAGGCTGCTATCACAAAAATATCGTAGATTGGGTGGCTTAAAGAACAAACAGTTATTTCTCACAGTTCTGGAGGCTAGAAGTCCAAGATCAAAGGGCCAGCTGATCTGGTGTCTGGTGAGGGCCCACTTCTTGCCTTGTAGACAACCACCTTCTCGCCATGAGCTCATATGGCCAAGAAAGAGATAACCTTTCTTCTGTTTTTTTCTTACAAGTGCACAACTCACATTGTCAAGGGCTCCACCCTCATAATCTAATTTTTCCCCAAAGGCCTCACTTTCAAACACAATCACAACAGGAATTGGGCTTCAACATACAAATTTGGGGGGGGGGGGGGCACAGAAACATTCAATGCATTGCACTGAGAAAGAACAAACTTTTGCACAAACTGTTGATATCTAAATATTTATTAGCTTGGTTAATCTGTGAACCAAGGAAAAGGAGGAAAATATTTTGAGGATCATAGAGTATTAGAGACTATGTTTCATCTGGGAGTGTATGTAAGAAGCTTATCTAAGAGCAGGTGGCATTTCCAGAGGAGCCCAGCAGGGTGCACTAAGAGGCCAGGGAAGGGACTGCACCAGGAAAGTGCAAACACATCACTAAGCGAAAGGTACATTTAACTGAGTTTATTGTGACTTTCAATGCAGAATTACCTAGGTGAGGACAGGAGGATATTGGGATAGGAAGAGGTGAGAGTTAGCAAGCAGGCCAAATGTCACAGATTCAGGGGTTCCTGGAAAATCATTAAATGACACCATTTAAACAGTTAATCTCTGTACATAGATTGAAAAATACCCTGGAAAGAATCACAGGCTTTGTTCCTAAAACAAGTTATAGTAATTTTATTCTTTGCATTATGAACTTGCTGCACTCTAGGCAAGATGTTTTCCAGAGCTCTTGGACATTGCCATGCTTTTATTTTATCTCATCATTGCAGGAAAGGATATGAGGATAGTATTTCAAAAATGACACAGTCAGTCTTCTTCCTGGCTCTGGTAATGACCAAAGGGGTTTATAACAGTGTTGTCTTTGGCAATGTATGTGGCCATTTTCTAAATGCAATGCTGCAGCCTCAAGCATTACTAATAGACATACTGATGCGCTAACTGGACCTCCTTTCTGCCATCTCTCCACCCCCACCGCCAACGACTTCTAAGTGTCACAGCTGAGACATATATAGGTTCCTCTTGACTTGGGGCAGATAATCTCAGGGGACCACTAACCCTGCTTTAACTGAATGTCTGCAATTGCAGGAAGGTGGGGCCAGTTTAAACTGTTCAGTTACCAACTTAATCTGCCCCACAATAGGAAAAACAAGGCTGGGGGTCCCTGGGTGGCTCAGTTGGTTAAGTGGCTGCCTTCTCAGGGTCCTGGGATTGAGCCCCACATCGAGCCCTACGTCAGGCTCTGTGCTCAGTGGGGAGTCTGCTTCTCCCTCTCCCCCTGCTCATGTTCTCTCTTCCTCTCTCAAATAAATAAATAAAATCTTTAAAAGGAAGAAGAAGAAGAAAAAGAAAAGAAGAAGAAGAAAAAGCAAGGCTGTGTAAGGAAGAATGTTTACTGCTCATACTAAGACACTAAACATTCAACATACAAACAACATCTAGACTGGGGATATGTCACATAGAACTGTGTGTCTTGATGCATCACATGTGAATTGTGTCTAAAGCAGATTTCCAATTCTAAAACCAGAGTGAAAGGCAACCATACAATACAACGGAAAGATCTGAGGACTTTAATAATGTTGAAATACGCAATTTAGAGGTCACAGTCTATACATTGAGTTAGAAGTATAAATTATTTAGCTAGATCAATGCTTGAGAGAAGGAACAAGTGAGGTTAATCTGTGTTCAGTGTCTTTTTTTCACAGCTTTGGTTCACCAAGTGGGAAGACAAATCAGAAGGGAGCTGTTGTGCCAACACCACCTATTGAAAACTCCATTCTGTTTTCACTGAAGTGAAATGTGATCTTAATCACATACTGACTGATTACGTATGGAGGTCTGTGTGTAGATTTGAATTTGTTCCAATGATTTATCTGTCTGGTCCTCTGCCTCTACCACACCGTTTTAACTACCCTTTGTTACTCATTTAAACATGTTTATTTTTTATTAATAAATGTTTATATGACACTATATGCTAAAAATTACTTTTAGTGATTTATAACTATTAAGTCATTTCATTTTCAAATAATGCTATAAAGTGGGTCCCATTATTGAATCCATTTTATAGATTAGGAAATGGCAGCATCAAGAGGAGTGACGTAAACTCTAGATCCCTCAACCTTAGTCAGTGGAAATGTCAAGATGTCTAGGAATTCCGAAGCATTGAAATTCTTATCGTAATTTTTTGGTCCAATTTTATGTCTCTTGCAAACTCTTAATTTCAATAGTGTTTCCTTTCACAGAACTGGTTTTTGCTCTGTCTTGTGCCTACTAAGCTAAGAAAAACTATTATTTTTTTCCCGATATTCCTAAAATACCCCTATTCCCACAATGCTTTTTATGTAATAGTCAAGTTGACAGAAAGTTTTGCAAATTGAACATCTATTCTTATGTCTCAGCAGTGAAAATCCTTCAGTTCACTCTTGGGGATATGTCGTTGTCTATTTCTCTAGTTCCAGGTTTTCACCTCTTCTCTCTTTGCTTTTCTTTTTCCTGTTCCCCTACCCTGTGCCCTGTACACCAACACACACACCTCTTCTCCCTTTTGTTCTGTATTCCACCCTCTTCAAAGTCATATCCATAGTAGATTAGCTTTTATCATCCAAAGTGTCCTATTAAGGTGGCTCCCAAAATAGTAAAATGGTCATGTCCTCTCAATTGAAATTATGCCAACTCACTTAGGGACAGAAACATCTGTAGCAGATTGTAGCCTTAAATAGTAATTGACCACCTTTTCCTCATCATCATTAAAATATTGCTTGTTAAATTACATTTCTGTTTACTAAACATAAACTCATAAATGTTATAGCGGGAAGAGGCTTTTGATATCACGTAGTCTGAGTTATTTTTTATAGACCAGTAATTCCTGACTTGGTTGCACATAGGAATCATCTGGGAATGTTATCAATTACTGATGCCTGGGCATACCCCCAGATATTTAGATTAAATTAGTTTGGGTGTTGTTTGGCCATTAGAATTTTTTTTTTTTAAGTTCCCAGGTGATTCTAGTGTTCAGCCAAGTTGATAATCACTATTATAGATAATGAAAAATATATCTACACAGGGCCAAATTATTAGCTGGGGACAGAGTTAGCCTTAATTCAGCTTGATATTTAAGACTGAGTTCTATCATTTACTATGTTATCTTGGGTAAGTTTCTTAATGGTTCTCTGACTCACTATGCCCACTATTTGTACTCTGGGTTTGGAGTTCAAAGTGGTTGGGGTGCCTGGGTGGCTCAGTCATTAAACGTCATGCCTTCGGCTCAGGGCATGATCCGGCGTTCTGGGATCAAGCCCCACATCAGGCTCCTCTAATGGGAGCCTGCTTCTTCCTCTCCCACTCCCCCTGCTTGTGTTCCCTCTCTCGCTGGCTATCTCTCTCTCTCTGTCAAATAAATAAATAAAATCTTAAAAAAAAACCCAGAAAACAAAACAAAACAAAACAAAAAAACCCAAAGTGGTGGGCGCTAGCACGGTAGAAACCATGGAGAAAAAAGTCCTATTGATTTTTTTAGTGGTCACTCCTGGCATTCTTAAATTTTCTGATAAAAACATTATTTACTTTCAATTAATATGATAAAAACAAGGATTCTCTAAGCACAAACAGAAGAAAAGGAAGTTAAGGAAAGATTAAGAGAGCACAGTTGTTTTCAATATATTGAAAAGCCCCTTGTATTAGTTTTCTATTGCTGTGTAATGAATTACCAAAATTAGTGGCTCAAAACAGTAGCCACTTGCTAGCTCGTACACAGTTTGTACACCAGAAGTCTGCCAGGGCGCGGCTGGATTCCCCACTCAGCGTATCACAAGGCTGAAACCAAGATGTTGCCTAGATAGAGTTCTCATCTGAAGGCTCTGGGGAAAAATCTTCCAATGTCATTTTTAACTATTGGTAAAATTCAGTTCCTTTTAGCTATAAGACTGAGATCTTCATTTCCAGGCTGGCTGTCCCCTGGGGGCTGTTCTGAGCTCCTAAATGTCACCTACTTTCCTTGCTACATGGTCTCTTTGGTCTTCAAGCCAGTGATGATATGCTGGTCAATTCTTTCTTGTGCTTTGAATTTTTGACTTCTTCCTTTGCCACTTGTCAAAGAAAATGCTTTGTTTTCAGCAGGGCTCATGTGATTTGATAAGGCCCATTTGATAATCTCCTTATCTGAGGTTGACTGACTTGGGATCTTAATTACATCTATAAAATCCCTTCACATCAATACCTAGATTAATGTTTGATTGAAAAATTGGAAAAAGTGTGTGTATACCAGGGGCTGGGGATCTTGGGGCCGTCTTAAAATTCTGTCTACCACATCCGATTTAAGATTCATACTTGGTTTGGAAGCTTTTTATTCCATATTCCATCCTCAATTCTGAAAGCAGCATTGCAGTTTTTGAAACACTTTCATGATAACACTGAATAAAGAGCAAATCTGTTGAATAAAATAAACTAACCAAACAGCCAATGAATTTAATTCTTAAAATATAAGAAGTAATCAACCTTCATTCCCGACAAACGTTAAGGTAAGGAATTATTTTCTCTTTACGAAAAATTTCTCATGGATAGGGATAGGAAGAGCATTTTGGGGACAGAGGAGACGATGCACAAGAAAAGGCATAGAGGGTGAAACCAAGTGGTGCTTTCCAGGAACTTGTAAAAATATTAAGTTATAGAGTGACTTGAGCAGATTTATATCTTAAAAATATCAGCCTGAGGCCAGGGGATGGGCTGGTTTGGGGGGAAATGTTTGTCAGGAGGTTTCCAAATGGGAAATGATGAGGGCTGGAGTAGCAGGGGAGGGGATAATATTAAGGATGAAAAATGGACAGGATTTACTGATTGACCAAAAGTGTGAGAGAAAGAGGGTGAGATTAGAACTCCTGTCTTGTGTCAGGTTTCGTTTGGCTGTCTCCAGAAGCGTTGTAAAGGGCAGTCGGAAGTCTTGGTTACTATGTTTTGGGGTTGGGGAAGTACAGGGAAAATAGGAAGGGGAAATGAACTAGAGCAACCACTTTGAGGGAGGAACACTTGCTTGCTTTCCTACAAGACAGGAGAGAGCTCCGAACTGGCCTGGGTATGCCACAATAGGCTTGCTTTGGCTTCGGGCTTGGTTTGGAGGACTTCATTTATTTCAAACACCAACTTTTTTCTCTCTCTTTTCTTTTTAAAGATTTTGTTTATTTATTTATTTGACAGAGAGAGAGACAGCCAGTGAGAGAGGGAACACAAGCAGGGGGAGTGGGAGAGGAAGAAGCAGGCTCCCAGCAGAGGAGCCTGATGCGGGGCTTGATCCCTGAACATTGGGATCACGCCCTGAGCCAAAGGCAGACGCTTAACGACTGTGCCACCCAGGCACCCCTCTCTCTTTTCTGCCTTCGCTCATCTGCACACCTCAGCCACCTCCTATCTTGTGCCAAGAGGAACAGCACCTAATGAGAATTGGTTACTTACCTTTAGAGCATTAATGATTACCGGGTCCTTATCCAAGCCCTGATTTATTTGATCACCATTACAGCATTGTGAGGTTGGCAGGTCAGGAAGGCCATGAGGGAGTTGTTATTATTATTACCCTGATTTTACAAATCAGAAAACTGAGGCACACCTATTAAAATGGAGAATATGAATTTGAGAGTCAAGTCACGGTCTGTCTGATTTTAAAGCCAAGGCTCTTAGCCATCAAACTGTACCTACAACAACTTTGAAACATATAACACACCATCAGCAGGTTAAGAAGTTTATCTCGTCATTATCAGCTATTAAAAAACACAACAAACATACTTACATTTAGGCATGCACACACATAAACAGACCCAGTAATAAGAAGACTGTAATTACTAGATTTATTAATATTGCAATTTAAGTTAGAGCTCCTGAACGCTGAGGTTAGCAGAGTTAACAGGTAGTATAAGAATTAAAAAGGGATTTAGTGTAATGCGGTAGAAATGGACTAGGAATTAGGAGGTTGAGTCAGTGATTTCTGCCAGCCTGTCTCCCTACCACAGAGCAGCTCTGAGCCTGGGTTAGCAACTGCTCCTGCTGTGTCTGGTGTCCGCAGTGGTACAATGTGCCGTTTGCAGCCAGGGATTGCCAAGACCCTTTCCAGCTAAAAGGAAATCATTGTATTTATTCATCTGTTTGTTTGTTTATTTGTTTATTTATATTTGAAGCAATTGTGTATCTATTTCCTTTTCTGTACTATTTATTTATTTATTTATTTATTTATTTATTTATTTATTTATTTAACTTTTTGGTCTTCAATTACTCACTTCATTTTTTAAATCTAATTTTATATCTAACCGTTCAGTAATAGCAAAGTAATGGTTAATAATCATGATGCTAACAGGTAACATTTATGAAACACTAAATTCTAGGAATATTTATGAATTCTATATATTAACTTATTCCATCCTCATAAATGTCTAAAGAAATGGGAGCTATTACTACCCCCATTTTAGAGATGTTGAAGCTGAAACATGGTAGGGATGGTAAGTAGCCTGTTCAAGACCCTGCAGCCAGTATGTGGCAGAAGACTGAGTGAGGGAATCCAGCTCCTGAATTTGTTCTTTAACTACTATGTACTCTCTTTCCGTATTTTTTTAGGTGCTGTAAATGGAGGATTTACATGCTAATTAGTGGAGTTTGTTTAATGACACATTAAAACTCTGTGGAATCCCAAAATAATAAAGCTTCTTTCCCCATTTCAGTGGTATTTGATTTAGTAAATTTCTAACTTTCCCAACACACACATGTACATACAACACACACACGCACACCACACCCTGTAGCCTATTCCTTATTTTATTTATAGTCCAGAAGACAGATAACCTCTGGGATAGTCCTTTATGAGAAAAATATAAATGTCATACTTAGGGGGAAAAAGCATGTGTTTTTATGTTAAGGACATTACATCTCTTCACTTTTCTCTGCCTCCTGGGAATTGAAGTACAATAATAAACTAGAGCTACCGTATTTTGTCGCATAATGATGAGAGCAGAATAGAGCAGCACAGAGTTAATCCCTTCCCTCCACAACGTTGCCTAATGTGCACCTCCATCCGGAAGCTAATGAGGCCGGCCGTATCAATAAAGGGCAAGAAGCTCACTGCAGAATCTGTGGCATTGGCTAATTGTACGGCAGTGTTCCGAGTCTCAGCGGTAAAGACCCACAGAAGACACAGCAGCCCAGGAAGTTGCCTTCACTGTGGCCGTCGGTTACCATGGTTTCTGGGTCTGAAGGTAGGGCGCTGTAGCCTGAGAGGCTTCTGAGTCCAAACCCTTACTACTAAGGCAAAATACTAAATTGGAGCAACAATCTAGATAATTTTCACAATGTGAAACAAAGGTGGCTCCCCCCTGCCCCCAGGAATTATCTGTCTGGATAATAATTTTTAATCATTTCTGAATTGTCTTTTAATCATTTAATCATTGTCTGAATAACATGCTGCCTGCCCCTCGTGGAACATGTGAGTCAGCAAGAGGTAGACAGTACTGTGCTTTTATGTAAAAAGGAACCCCTGCAGAAATTTTTGAGAATTTTGTTCTTCTAATGACACAGTATTGTATATATTATTTACTGTATATTAATTTTATATTGTTACGTATTTCCTAATATATGTATGCATATTAGATATTTAGACAGGTGAAACATAGGGACAAAAATGAAACATAGATAGTCTCCAACTCATAAATACAATACTTCCCAAACTTAGGTGTAAATTAGTTGTTTAGGAACCAGTAGAGCATTTTTCTATAGAAAATAACTGTCTAGCTGATTTCCTTTTTCGTTTTTACTCGATGAGAACATATTTAGTACTACATGCACTTAAATGAATTATGTTGCTATTTTTTTCTGGTTTCTGGAGTTGGGAGTCTTTTGTTGTTGTTCTAAGAAGAGGGAGTAGAAGAAACCACTGGGTCTACAGGAAATTCCAAGTTTTGTTGTACTTCCTTCTGTCTCTTCGCTCATTCAGCTCCTTCCTGGGCTTCTCTGCTCAGGACGCTGAGCAGTCCTGGACCTCTCTCCAGGGTGCCACACTCACATGAGCCCTAAGCTCTCCCAAGTACTGTTCCCTAAGTGACCTACATACTATTCTCTCAATTCTCTTTACTTTCAATCAAAAGCAAGCTGATGTATATAACTAACAATAAGCACAAATCCAGATTTCTCACACATAAGGAGAACACAGATTTTTTTAAGTAGATTTTCCCCATATTGACTTTATAATTACTATCACAATATTATTTTTAAAATCTATAAACATATTACCCAGTATAAATTTTTTATACTTATTGGTTTTAATACAACTATAAATTATAACCATAAAACATTTATAAATCAAATACAAACAAAGCCAGAAAATTCAAATAACATTAATATTATATAATGAATGATCTTTGGCTGAAATTAAATAATTGATGTTGGGTTTAATAGTAGAAAAATGTTATTGATGTATTTTTTTATTTCACTTGTTATTAGCTCGATCCTTCAGATTTTTGAAGATGAGACCATTAATTGTGTCACTTATATTTTTATTAGTTTTCCTTTTCAAAAGGAACTAATACTTTTTTACCATTAATCATTATTCTGAAGAGCCAATTCACTTAATAGTGTATCTCAAAATAAAACCTTGAAAATTATTTTTATGTTGTAGTTACCACTAAAATCAGCTGTTATTAGTTGACATATTAATGGGTTATCAGAAGTTAGTACTTGTAACAACAGAGTCTATACAGTATATCTACTCTTATTGAGAAGGAGGAAGGGCTGCTGTGAGGAAAGTTCTTTTGAATTTGACCATTCTATCCCACTAAGTCATGCAATGACTCAATTCTCTCAGTTTTATTCTACTTGACCAGTAGGAAAGCCTGTTCAAATCTTTGATAGGGATTCCCATTTCACTAAGTATCTGTCAAGTACTCACAAGGGTCTATGAGGCCATTCACGATTTGCTCACTTTCTTCCATGTGTTACCCTTCTGACCCTAAGCCCCAATTTTCTTTGAAGGCCTCTATCTTTCCTTTTTTCACAGAATTTTATTGTTGGTCTTCTGCTGCACTACAAGCTGCACAAAATCATGGCTCATTGTCTGTTTTGTTTACTGATGTATTACAATAGAGTAGTACCTGGAACATGTAGATACTCACTTTGTCAAATTAATAAAGGTAATGGACAAAGTTTATTAACACATCCAGTGTTACCCCATTGCTAAAGATAATTTTTATTAACTCAGCTGTTTGCCTTCTCCCAAATCTAAGATTTTTTTCTTTTTCCCAGTGTTATCTTTGAGGTCTTGTGATTCAGGATTAGATATATGAGCAGAAAGAGGATGAGAGAAGCAGAGGAAGATGGGAGAACCTGAATGTGGCAGAGTTTCATGAGAGCAAAAAGTAGGGAGTAGGCGCAAAGGTTTTGGAGACGGACTCAGGGTTAAAGAACAGGAGAGACAGGCAAAAATTGTTTTAAGAAGTGTTGCCATGAATTAAAATATGGATTCTCTTTTTTAATTACTTTCAATGACTTGAGTTGGTAGGGGGATTTCTTTGAATTGTAAACTCCATCAAGATCCTTGCCATGGCCCACCTCATATTCAGAGCATATACATATTTGTCCTTTTCTTAGACTAAATGGATTATGGATATAAATTTGTAAAAATTTGTTGTATTTGTTGTAAATTATTAAAGTCAGAACTAAGTATAAAGGTGGGTATTAGAATGACTATTCTAATTTTTAAAAATTATCAAGGAAATAAGGAAAAATTAGAAAAAAATTACAAATACAACACTAAAAAATTACTGAATTCCAATAATATAATAATTCCTGAAAATGATAGATTCCCTTTAATTTTACCAGGGAGAGTTTTTTCAGAGAATGCAGAGTACTGTCTGGAATGCCTCTCCAGTTCAGAGAAAGCTCTCTGAATTCCTTAAGGGTGATCAGGGAGACCACCCCATTCTCCACACCTAACACCAACTTTGCTCTGTTCTTAAAATAGGCTTTTTCAATGGAGTGTAGTTTCTAGAAACTTTGAACTCTTTAATGTCTCCTGCAAAGGTCTAACTCTATGCTTCATACCAGGCCCAGATGGAACATGTTATATCTGGGAAAGTGAATAATTCACTCAATAAAGCACTTCTCTGGTATTGTACATGATTTAGAAAGTTCCCCAGTCTTAACTTTCTTAAGGTAAATTCAGGCATATTTCCTAGAATAGCATTCCAAGTAAAATGAATGATGGTAGAACTAGGTCTATTATGATGAAGTGATAAAACCTCAAGAATTAGCCTTAATATAGGTTAATGATGTGTCTTTCTGGGTGGCAAGCGTTACTGGCAGCATCACCGGCAGATATCTCA